>NC_088995.1:15560151-15884732 GCF_963932015.1 Anas acuta
GCTCGGGAAGCCGGACCCACGCAGCCCGTAGAGGGACACACGTTTCCTGCGATCGAAATAGCGGAGCCGACAGAGGTTCGACCGGGTCCTAGTGCGGCTAGCACACACATCGCCCGGGACCGGAGCGTGGCTGTTCGGGAAGGACGGCCGCCGCTCCGCACAGGACAGAAGCTTTCGTCTCGGGGACAGCCAGCCCCCGAGCCAGAGGATGACAGCCTCTTGTTTCACGACACGGCTGCTACGCACGCAGCTCGTGGCCGGACCACTGTGTCGTGGGATCTCCTTCCCCGATTCGCCCAAGACAGAACCCGGACCCCAGTGCGGCTAGCACACACGTCGCCCAGCATAGGAGCGTGGTTGTTCGGGACGGACGGCTGCCGCTCCGTAGAGGACAGAACCCCATGTCCCCGCGACTGCCAGCCCACGAGCCGGCGGAGGACAGCCACACGCTTCGCGGCAAGGCTGGCAGGCACAACGCTTGTGGCGGGTCACCCGTATCTTGCGATCATTTTAGTCGAGCCGCCCAAGGCGGGACACGGACCCCGGTGCGGCTAGCACACACGTCGCGCAGGACCGGAGCCTAGGGGCTCGGGAAGCCGGACCCACGCAGCCCGTAGAGGGACACACGTTTCCTGCGATCGAAATTGCGGAGCCGACAGAGGTTCGACCGGGTCCTAGTGCGGCTAGCACACACATCGCCCGGGACCGGAGCGTGGCTGTTCGGGAAGGACGGCCGCCGCTCCGCACAGGACAGAAGCTTTCGTCTCGAGGTAAACCAGCCCCCGAGCCAGAGGATGACAGCCTCTTGTTTCACGACACGGCTGCTACGCATGCAGCTCGTGGCCGGACCACTGTGTCGTGGGATCTCCTTCCCCGAGCCGCCCAAGACAGAACCCGGACCCCAGTGCGGCTAGCACACACGTCGTCCAGGACCAAAGCCCAGGGTCCATATCCGGACGCCTGCTGCTCTGGACTGTCTGAATCCCCGGTCTCCGCCACTTCGTAACTCCGAGCCGCTGAACGACAGCCTCCACTTCTCGACACGGCTGGCAGCCACAGCGCGCGTGGCCGCACAACCGTGTCTTGCGATCACTTTCGTCGAGCCGCCCAGGGTGGGACCCGGACCCCGGCGCGGCTAGCGTACACGTCGCCCAGGAAAGGAGCGAGGGTGCTCGGGACGGACGGCTGCCGCTCCGGGACGGATAGTTGCCAAGAGAACGGAACACAGCTTCCTGCTTCGCGGCAACGCTAGCAGCCACACCGCTTGTGGCCGCACAACAGTGTCTTGCGATCACTTTCGTCGAGCCGCCCAAGGCGGGACCCGGACCCCGGCGCGGCTAGCATACACGTCGCCCAGGACCGAAGCCCAGGGTCCACATCCGGACGCCTGCCGCTCTGGAATGTCTGAATCCCCCGTCCCAGGGACGGCGTAACTCCTAGCCGTTGAACGAAAGCCTGACGCTTCGCGGCAAGTCTGGCTTTCATGCCGCTCGTGGCCGGACAACCGTGTCTTGGGATCGTTGTCCCCAGTCCGCCCGAGACGGCACCCGGACCCCGGTGCGGCTAGCACACACGTCGCGCAGGACCGGAGCCTAGGGGCTCGGGAAGCCGGACCCACGCAGCCCGTAGAGGGACACACGTTTCCTGCGATCGAAATAGCGGAGCCGACAGAGGTTCGACCGGGTCCTAGTGCGGCTAGCACACACATCGCCCGGGACCGGAGCGTGGCTGTTCGGGAAGGACGGCCGCCGCTCCGCACAGGACAGAAGCTTTCGTCTCGGGGACAGCCAGCCCCCGAGCCAGAGGATGACAGCCTCTTGTTTCACGACACGGCTGCTACGCACGCAGCTCGTGGCCGGACCACTGTGTCGTGGGATCTCCTTCCCCGATTCGCCCAAGACAGAACCCGGACCCCAGTGCGGCTAGCACACACGTCGCCCAGCATAGGAGCGTGGTTGTTCGGGACGGACGGCTGCCGCTCCGTAGAGGACAGAACCCCATGTCCCCGCGACTGCCAGCCCACGAGCCGGCGGAGGACAGCCACACGCTTCGCGGCAAGGCTGGCAGGCACACCGCTTGTGGCGGGTCACCCGTATCTTGCGATCATTTTAGTCGAGCCGCCCAAGGCGGGACACGGACCCCGGTGCGGCTAGCACACACGTCGCGCAGGACCGGAGCCTAGGGGCTCGGGAAGCCGGACCCACGCAGCCCGTAGAGGGACACACGTTTCCTGCGATCGAAATAGCGGAGCCGACAGAGGTTCGACCGGGTCCTAGTGCGGCTAGCACACACATCGCCCGGGACCGGAGCGTGGCTGTTCGGGAAGGACGGCCGCCGCTCCGCACAGGACAGAAGCTTTCGTCTCGGGGACAACCAGCCCCCGAGACAGAGGATGACAGCCTCTTGTTTCACGAAACGGCTGCTACGCATGCAGCTCGTGGCCGGACCACTGTGTCGTGGGATGTCCTTCCCCGATTCGCCCAAGACAGAACCCGGACCCCAGTGCGGCTAGCACACACGTCGCCCAGGACCGAAGCCCAGGGTCCACATCCGGACGCCTGCCGCTCTGGACTGTCTGAATCCCCGGTCCCCGGCACTGCGTAACGCCGAGCCGCTGAACGACAGCCTCCACTTCTCGACACGGCTGGCAGCCACAGCGCTTGTGGCCGCACAACCGTGTCTTGCGATCACTTTCGTCGAGCCGCCCAAGGCGGGACCCGGACCCCGGCGCGGCTAGCATACACGTCGCCCAGGACCGAAGCCCAGGGTCCACATCCGGACGCCTGCCGCTCTGGAATGTCTGAATCCCCCGTCCCAGGGACGGCGTAACTCCTAGCCGTTGAACGAAAGCCTGACGCTTCGCGGCAAGTCTGGCTTTCATGCCGCTCGTGGCCGGACAACCGTGTCTTGGGATCGTTGTCCCCAGTCCGCCCGAGACGGCACCCGGACCCCGGTGCGGCTAGCACACACGTCGCGCAGGACCGGAGCCTAGGGGCTCGGGAAGCCGGACCCACGCAGCCCGTAGAGGGACACACGTTTCCTGCGATCGAAATAGCGGAGCCGACAGAGGTTCGACCGGGTCCTAGTGCGGCTAGCACACACATCGCTTGGGACCGGAGCGTGGCTGTTCGGGAAGGACGGCCGCCGCTCCGCACAGGACAGAAGCTTTCGTCTCGGGGACAGCCAGCCCCCGAGCCAGAGGATGACAGCCTCTTGTTTCACGACACGGCTGCTACGCACGCAGGTCGTGGCCGGACCACTGTGTCGTGGGATCTCCTTCCCCGATTCGCCCAAGACAGAACCCGGACCCCAGTGCGGCTAGCACACACGTCGCCCAGCATAGGAGCGTGGTTGTTCGGGACGGACGGCTGCCGCTCCGTAGAGGACAGAACCCCATGTCCCCGCGACTGCCAGCCCACGAGCCGGCGGAGGACAGCCACACGCTTCGCGGCAAGGCTGGCAGGCACACCGCTTGTGGCGGGTCACCCGTATCTTGCGATCATTTTAGTCGAGCCGCCCAAGGCGGGACACGGACCCCGGTGCGGCTAGCACACACGTCGCGCAGGACCGGAGCCTAGGGGCTCGGGAAGCCGGACCCATGCAGCCCGTAGAGGGACACACGTTTCCTGCGATCGAAATAGCGGAGCCGACAGAGGTTCGACCGGGTCCTAGTGCGGCTAGCACACACATCGCCCGGGACCGGAGCGTGGCTGTTCGGGAAGGACGGCCGCCGCTCCGCACAGGACAGAAGCTTTCGTCTCGGGGACAACCAGCCCCCGAGACAGAGGATGACAGCCTCTTGTTTCACGAAACGGCTGCTACGCATGCAGCTCGTGGCCGGACCACTGTGTCGTGGGATGTCCTTCCCCGATTCGCCCAAGACAGAACCCGGACCCCAGTGCGGCTAGCACACACGTCGCCCAGGACCGAAGCCCAGGGTCCACATCCGGACGCCTGCCGCTCTGGACTGTCTGAATCCCCGGTCCCCGGCACTGCGTAACGCCGAGCCGCTGAACGACAGCCTCCACTTCTCGACACGGCTGGCAGCCACAGCGCTTGTGGCCGCACAACCGTGTCTTGCGATCACTTTCGTCGAGCCGCCCAAGGCGGGACCCGGACCCCGGCGCGGCTAGCATACACGTCGCCCAGGACCGAAGCCCAGGGTCCACATCCGGACGCCTGCCGCTCTGGAATGTCTGAATCCCCCGTCCCAGGGACGGCGTAACTCCTAGCCGTTGAACGAAAGCCTGACGCTTCGCGGCAAGTCTGGCTTTCATGCCGCTCGTGGCCGGACAACCGTGTCTTGGGATCGTTGTCCCCAGTCCGCCCGAGACGGCACCCGGACCCCGGTGCGGCTAGCACACACGTCGCGCAGGACCGGAGCCTAGGGGCTCGGGAAGCCGGACCCACGCAGCCCGTAGAGGGACACATGTTTCCTGCGATCGAAATAGCGGAGCCGACAGAGGTTCGACCGGGTCCTAGTGCGGCTAGCACACACATCGCTTGGGACCGGAGCGTGGCTGTTCGGGAAGGACGGCCGCCGCTCCGCACAGGACAGAAGCTTTCGTCTTGGGGAAAACCAGCCCCCGAGCCAGAGGATGACAGCCTCTTGTTTCACGGCACGGCTGTTACGCATGCAGCTCGTGGCCGGACCACTGTGTCGTGGGATCTCCTTCCCCGATTCGCCCAAGACAGAACCCGGACCACAGTGCGGCTAGCACACACGTCGCCCAGCATAGGAGCGTGGTTGTTCGGGAAGGACGGCCGCCGCTCCGCACAGGACAGAAGCTTTCGTCTCGAGGTAAACCAGCCCCCGAGCCAGAGGACGACAGCCTCTTGTTTCACGAAACGGCTGCTACGCACGCAGCTCGTGGCCGGACCACTGTGTCGTGGGATGTCCTTCCCCGATTCGCCCAAGACAGAACCCGGACCCCAGTGCGGCTAGCACACACGTCGCCCAGGACCGAAGCCCAGGGTCCACATCCGGACGCCTGCCGCTCTGGACTGTCTGAATCCCCGGTCCCCGGCACTGCGTAACGCCGAGCCGCTGAACGACAGCCTCCACTTCTCGACACGGCTGGCAGCCACAGCGCTTGTGGCCGCACAACCGTGTCTTGCGATCACTTTCGTCGAGCCGCCCAAGGCGGGACCCGGACCCCGGCGCGGCTAGCATACACGTCGCCCAGGACCGAAGCCCAGGGTCCACATCCGGACGCCTGCCGCTCTGGAATGTCTGAATCCCCCGTCCCAGGGACGGCGTAACTCCTAGCCGTTGAACGAAAGCCTGACGCTTCGCGGCAAGTCTGGCTTTCATGCCGCTCGTGGCCGGACAACCGTGTCTTGGGATCGTTGTCCCCAGTCCGCCCGAGACGGCACCCGGACCCCGGTGCGGCTAGCACACACGTCGCGCAGGACCGGAGCCTAGGGGCTCGGGAAGCCGGACCCACGCAGCCCGTAGAGGGACACACGTTTCCTGCGATCGAAATAGCGGAGCCGACAGAGGTTCGACCGGGTCCTAGTGCGGCTAGCACACACATCGCCCGGGACCGGAGCGTGGCTGTTCGGGAAGGACGGCCGCCGCTCCGCACAGGACAGAAGCTTTCGTCTCGGGGACAGCCAGCCCCCGAGCCAGAGGATGACAGCCTCTTGTTTCACGACACGGCTGCTACGCACGCAGCTCGTGGCCGGACCACTGTGTCGTGGGATCTCCTTCCCCGATTCGCCCAAGACAGAACCCGGACCCCAGTGCGGCTAGCACACACGTCGCCCAGCATAGGAGCGTGGTTGTTCGGGACGGACGGCTGCCGCTCCGTAGAGGACAGAACCCCATGTCCCCGCGACTGCCAGCCCACGAGCCGGCGGAGGACAGCCACACGCTTCGCGGCAAGGCTGGCAGGCACAACGCTTGTGGCGGGTCACCCGTATCTTGCGATCATTTTAGTCGAGCCGCCCAAGGCGGGACACGGACCCCGGTGCGGCTAGCACACACGTCGCGCAGGACCGGAGCCTAGGGGCTCGGGAAGCCGGACCCACGCAGCCCGTAGAGGGACACACGTTTCCTGCGATCGAAATAGCGGAGCCGACAGAGGTTCGACCGGGTCCTAGTGCGGCTAGCACACACATCGCCCGGGACCGGAGCGTGGCTGTTCGGGAAGGACGGCCGCCGCTCCGCACAGGACAGAAGCTTTCGTCTCGGGGACAACCAGCCCCCGAGACAGAGGATGACAGCCTCTTGTTTCACGAAACGGCTGCTACGCATGCAGCTCGTGGCCGGACCACTGTGTCGTGGGATGTCCTTCCCCGATTCGCCCAAGACAGAACCCGGACCCCAGTGCGGCTAGCACACACGTCGCCCAGGACCGAAGCCCAGGGTCCACATCCGGACGCCTGCCGCTCTGGACTGTCTGAATCCCCGGTCCCAGGGACGGCGTAACGCCGAGCCGCTGAACGACAGCCTCCACTTCTCGACACGGCTGGCAGCCACAGCGCTTGTGGCCGCACAACCGTGTCTTGCGATCACTTTCGTCGAGCCGCCCAAGGCGGGACCCGGACCCCGGCGCGGCTAGCATACACGTCGCCCAGGACCGAAGCCCAGGGTCCACATCCGGACGCCTGCGCTCTGGAATGTCTGAATCCCCCGTCCCAGGGACGGCGTAACTCCTAGCCGTTGAACGAAAGCCTCACGCTTCGCGGCAAGTCTGGCTTTCATGCCGCTCGTGGCCGGACAACCGTGTCTTGGGATCGTTGTCCCCAGTCCGCCCGAGACGGCACCCGGACCCCGGCGCGGCTAGCATACACGTCGCCCAGGACCGAAGCCCAGGGTCCACATCCGGACGCCTGCCGCTCTGGAATGTCTGAATCCCCCGTCCCAGGGACGGCGTAACTCCTAGCCGTTGAACGAAAGCCTGACGCTTCGCGGCAAGTCTGGCTTTCATGCCGCTCGTGGCCGGACAACCGTGTCTTGGGATCGTTGTCCCCAGTCCGCCCGAGACGGCACCCGGACCCCGGTGCGGCTAGCACACACGTCGCGCAGGACCGGAGCCTAGGGGCTCGGGAAGCCGGACCCACGCAGCCCGTAGAGGGACATACGTTTCCTGCGATCGAAATAGCGGAGCCGACAGAGGTTCGACCGGGTCCTAGTGCGGCTAGCACACACATCGCTTGGGACCGGAGCGTGGCTGTTCGGGAAGGACGGCCGCCGCTCCGCACAGGACAGAAGCTTTCGTCTTGGGGAAAACCAGCCCCCGAGCCAGAGGATGACAGCCTCTAGTTTCACGGCACGGCTGTTACGCATGCAGCTCGTGGCCGGACCACTGTGTCGTGGGATGTCCTTCCCCGATTCGCCCAAGAAAGAACCCGGACCCCAGTGCGGCTAGCACACACGTCGCCCAGCATAGGAGCGTGGCTGTTCGGGAAGGACGGCCGCCGCTCCGCACAGGACAGAAGCTTTCGTCTCGAGGTAAACCAGCCCCCGAGCCAGAGGACGACAGCCTCTTGTTTCACGACACGGCTGCTACGCATGCAGCTCGTGGCCGGACCACTGTGTCGTGGGATCTCCTTCCCCGATTCGCCCAAGACAGAACCCGGACCCCAGTGCGGCTAGCACACACGTCGCCCAGCATAGGAGCGTGGTTGTTCGGGACGGACGGCTGCCGCTCCGTAGAGGACAGAACCCCTTGGCCCCGCGACTGCCAGCCCACGAGCCGGCGGAGGACAGCCACACGCTTCGAGGCAAGGCTGGCAGGCACACCGCTTGTGGCGGGTCACCCGTATCTTGCGATCATTTTAGTCGAGCCGCCCAAGGCGGGACACGGACCCCGGTGCGGCTAGCACACACGTCGCGCAGGACCGGAGCCTAGGGGCTCGGGAAGCCGGACCCACGCAGCCCGTAGAGGGACACACGTTTCCTGCGATCGAAATTGCGGAGCCGACAGAGGTTCGACCGGGTCCTAGTGCGGCTAGCACACATCGCCCGGGACCGGAGCGTGGCTGTTCGGGAAGGACGGCCGCCGCTCCGGACAGGACAGAAGCTTTCGTCTCGGGGACAGCCAGCCCCCGAGCCAGAGGATGACAGCCTCTTGTTTCACGAAACGGCTGCTACGCACGCAGCTCGTGGCCGGACCACTGTGTCGTGGGATCTCCTTCCCCGATTCGCCCAAGACAGAACCCGGACCCCAGTGCGGCTAGCACACACGTCGCCCAGGACCGAAGCCCAGGGTCCACATCCGGACGCCTGCCGCTCTGGACTGTCTGAATCCCCGGTCCCAGGGACGGCGTAACTCCGAGCCGCTGAACGACAGCCTCCAATTCTCGACACGGCTGGCAGCCACAGCGCGTGTGGCCGGACAACCGTGTCTTGCTATCACTTTCCTCGAGCCGCACAAGGCGGGACCCGGACCCCGGTGCGGCTAGCACACACGTCGGGCAGGACCGGAGCCTAGGGGCTCGGGAAGCCGGACCCACGCAGCCCGTAGAGGGACACATGTTTCCTGCGATCGAAATAGCGGAGCCGACAGAGGTTCGACCGGGTCCTAGTGCGGCTAGCACACACATCGCCCGGGACCGGAGCGTGGCTGTTCGGGAAGGACGGCCGCCGCTCCGGACAGGACAGAAGCTTTCGTCTCGGGGACAGCCAGCCCCCGAGCCAGAGGATGACAGCCTCCTGTTTCACGACACGGCTGCTACGCACGCAGCTCGTGGCCGGACCACTGTGTCGTGGGATCTCCTTCCCCGATTCGCCCAAGACAGAACCCGGACCCCAGTGCGGCTAGCACACACGTCGCCCAGCACAGGAGCGTGGTTGTTCGGGACGGACGGCTGCCGCTCCGTAGAGGACAGAACCCCATGTCCCCGCGACTGCCAGCCCACGAGCCGGCGGAGGACAGCCACACGCTTCGCGGCAAGGCTGGCAGGCACACCGCTTTTGGCGGGTCACCCGTATCTTGCGATCATTTTAGTCGAGCCGCCCAAGGCGGGACACGGACCCCGGTGCGGCTAGCACACACGTCGCGCAGGACCGGAGCCTAGGGGCTCGGGAAGCCGGACCCACGCAGCCCGTAGAGGGACACACGTTTCCTGCGATCGAAATAGCGGAGCCGACAGAGGTTCGACCGGGTCCTAGTGCGGCTAGCACACACATCGCCCGGGACCGGAGCGTGGCTGTTCGGGAAGGACGGCCGCCGCTCCGCACAGGACAGAAGCTTTCGTCTCGGGGACAACCAGCCCCCGAGACAGAGGATGACAGCCTCTTGTTTCACGGCACGGCTGCTACGCATGCAGCTCGTGGCCGGACCACTGTGTCGTGGGATGTCCTTCCCCGATTCGCCCAAGACAGAACCCGGACCCCAGTGCGGCTAGCACACACGTCGCCCAGGACCGAAGCCCAGGGTCCACATCCGGACGCCTGCCGCTCTGGACTGTCTGAATCCCCGGTCCCCGGCACTGCGTAACGCCGAGCCGCTGAACGACAGCCTCCACTTCTCGACACGGCTGGCAGCCACAGCGCTTGTGGCCGCACAACCGTGTCTTGCGATCACTTTCGTCGAGCCGCCCAAGGCGGGACCCGGACCCCGGCGCGGCTAGCATACACGTCGCCCAGGACCGAAGCCCAGGGTCCACATCCGGACGCCTGCCGCTCTGGAATGTCTGAATCCCCCGTCCCAGGGACGGCGTAACTCCTAGCCGTTGAACGAAAGCCTGACGCTTCGCGGCAAGTCTGGCTTTCATGCCGCTCGTGGCCGGACAACCGTGTCTTGGGATCGTTGTCCCCAGTCCGCCCGAGACGGCACCCGGACCCCGGTGCGGCTAGCACACACGTCGCGCAGGACCGGAGCCTAGGGGCTCGGGAAGCCGGACCCACGCAGCCCGTAGAGGGACACACGTTTCCTGCGATCGAAATAGCGGAGCCGACAGAGGTTCGACCGGGTCCTAGTGCGGCTAGCACACACATCGCTTGGGACCGGAGCGTGGCTGTTCGGGAAGGACGGCCGCCGCTCCGCACAGGACAGAAGCTTTCGTCTTGGGGAAAACCAGCCCCCGAGCCAGAGGATGACAGCCTCTTGTTTCACGGCACGGCTGTTACGCATGCAGCTCGTGGCCGGACCACTGTGTCGTGGGATGTCCTTCCCCGATTCGCCCAAGACAGAACCCGGACCCCAGTGCGGCTAGCACACACGTCGCCCAGCATAGGAGCGTGGTTGTTCGGGACGGACGGCTGCCGCTCCGTAGAGGACAGAACCCCTTGGCCCCGCGACTGCCAGCCCACGAGCCGGCGGAGGACAGCCACACGCTTCGAGGCAAGGCTGGCAGGCACAACGCTTGTGGCGGGTCACCCGTATCTTGCGATCATTTTAGTTGAGCCGCCCAAGGCGGGACACGGACCCCGGTGCGGCTAGCACACACGTCGCGCAGGACCGGAGCCTAGGGGCTCGGGAAGCCGGACCCACGCAGCCCGTAGAGGGACACACGTTTCCTGCGATCGAAATTGCGGAGCCGACAGAGGTTCGACCGGGTCCTAGTGCGGCTAGCACACATCGCCCGGGACCGGAGCGTGGCTGTTCGGGAAGGACGGCCGCCGCTCCGGACAGGACAGAAGCTTTCGTCTCGGGGACAGCCAGCCCCCGAGCCAGAGGATGACAGCCTCTTGTTTCACGAAACGGCTGCTACGCACGCAGCTCGTGGCCGGACCACTGTGTCGTGGGATCTCCTTCCCCGATTCGCCCAAGACAGAACCCGGACCCCAGTGCGGCTAGCACACACGTCGCCCAGGACCGAAGCCCAGGGTCCACATCCGGACGCCTGCCGCTCTGGACTGTCTGAATCCCCAGTCCCAGGGACGGCGTAACTCCGAGCCGCTGAACGACAGCCTCCACTTCTCGACACGGCTGGCAGCCACAGCGCGTGTGGCCGGACAACCGTGTCTTGCTATCACTTTCCTCGAGCCGCACAAGGCGGGACCCGGACCCCGGTGCGGCTAGCACACACGTCGGGCAGGACCGGAGCCTAGGGGCTCGGGAAGCCGGACCCACGCAGCCCGTAGAGGGACACACGTTTCCTGCGATCGAAATAGCGGAGCCGACAGAGGTTCGACCGGGTCCTAGTGCGGCTAGCACACACATCGCCCGGGACCGGAGCGTGGCTGTTCGGGAAGGACGGCCGCCGCTCCGCACAGGACAGAAGCTTTCGTCTCGAGGTAAACCAGCCCCCGAGCCAGAGGACGACAGCCTCTTGTTTCACGACACGGCTGCTACGCATGCAGCTCGTGGCCGGACCACTGTGTCGTGGGATCTCCTTCCCCGATTCGCCCAAGACAGAACCCGGAACCCAGTGCGGCTAGCACACACGTCGCCCAGCATAGGAGCGTGGTTGTTCGGGAAGGACGGCCGCCGCTCCGCACAGGACAGAAGCTTTCGTCTCGAGGTAAACCAGCCCCCGAGCCAGAGGACGACAGCCTCTTGTTTCACGACACGGCTGCTACGCATGCAGCTCGTGGCCGGACCACTGTGTCGTGGGATCTCCTTCCCCGATTCGCCCAAGACAGAACCCGGACCCCAGTGCGGCTAGCACACACGTCGCCCAGGACCGAAGCCCAGGGTCCACATCCGGACGCCTGCCGCTCTGGACTGTCTGAATCCCTGGTCCCCGGCACTGCGTAACGCCGAGCCGCTGAACGACAGCCTCCACTTCTCGACACGGCTGGCAGCCACAGCGCTTGTGGCCGCACAACCGTGTCTTGCGATCACTTTCGTCGAGCCGCCCAAGGCGGGACCCGGACCCCGGCGCGGCTAGCATACACGTCGCCCAGGACCGAAGCCCAGGGTCCACATCCGGACGCCTGCCGCTCTGGAATGTCTGAATCCCCCGTCCCAGGGACGGCGTAACTCCTAGCCGTTGAACGAAAGCCTGACGCTTCGCGGCAAGTCTGGCTTTCATGCCGCTCGTGGCCGGACAACCGTGTCTTGGGATCGTTGTCCCCAGTCCGCCCGAGACGGCACCCGGACCCCGGTGCGGCTAGCACACACGTCGCGCAGGACCGGAGCCTAGGGGCTCGGGAAGCCGGACCCACGCAGCCCGTAGAGGGACACACGTTTCCTGCGATCGAAATAGCGGAGCCGACAGAGGCTCGACCGGGTCCTAGTGCGGCTAGCACACACATCGCCCGGGACCGGAGCGTGGCTGTTCGGGAAGGACGGCCGCCGCTCCGCACAGGACAGAAGCTTTCGTCTCGGGGACAGCCAGCCCCCAAGCCAGAGTATGACAGCCTCTTTTTTCACGAAACGGCTGCTACGCACGCAGCTCGTGGCCGGACCACTGTGTCGTGGGATCTCCTTCCCCGATTCGCCCAAGACAGAACCCGGACCCCAGTGCGGCTAGCACACACGTCGCCCAGCATAGGAGCGTGGTTGTTCGGGACGGACGGCTGCCGCTCCGTAGAGGACAGAACCCCATGTCCCCGCGACTGCCAGCACACGAGCCGGCGGAGGACAGCCACACGCTTCGCGGCAAGGCTGGCAGGCACACCGCTTGTGGCGGGTCACCCGTATCTTGCGGTCATTTTAGTCGAGCCACCCAAGTCGGGACACGGACCCCGGTGCGGCTAGCACACACGTCGCGCAAGACCGGAGCCTAGGGGCTCGGGAAGCCGGACCCACGCAGCCCGTAGAGGGACATACGTTTCCTGCGATCGAAATAGCGGAGCCGACAGAGGTTCGACCGGGTCCTAGTGCGGCTAGCACACACATCGCCCGGGACCGGAGCGTGGCTGTTCGGGAAGGACGGCCGCCGCTCCGGACAGGACAGAAGCTTTCGTCTCGAGGTAAACCAGCCCCCGAGCCAGAGGACGACAGCCTCTTGTTTCACGACACGGCTGCTACGCATGCAGCTCGTGGCCGGACCACTGTGTCGTGGGATCTCCTTCCCCGATTCGCCCAAGACAGAACCCGGACCCCAGTGCGGCTAGCACACACGTCGCCCAGGACCGAAGCCCAGGGTCCACATCCGGACGCCTGCCGCTCTGGACTGTCTGAATCCCTGGTCCCCGGCACTGCGTAACGCCGAGCCGCTGAACGACAGCCTCCACTTCTCGACACGGCTGGCAGCCACAGCGCTTGTGGCCGCACAACCGTGTCTTGCGATCACTTTCGTCGAGCCGCCCAAGGCGGGACCCGGACCCCGGCGCGGCTAGCATACACGTCGCCCAGGACCGAAGCCCAGGGTCCACATCCGGACGCCTGCCGCTCTGGAATGTCTGAATCCCCCGTCCCAGGGACGGCGTAACTCCTAGCCGTTGAACGAAAGCCTGACGCTTCGCGGCAAGTCTGGCTTTCATGCCGCTCGTGGCCGGACAACCGTGTCTTGGGATCGTTGTCCCCAGTCCGCCCGAGACGGCACCCGGACCCCGGTGCGGCTAGCACACACGTCGCGCAGGACCGGAGCCTAGGGGCTCGGGAAGCCGGACCCACGCAGCCCGTAGAGGGACACACGTTTCCTGCGATCGAAATAGCGGAGCCGACAGAGGCTCGACCGGGTCCTAGTGCGGCTAGCACACACATCGCCCGGGACCGGAGCGTGGCTGTTCGGGAAGGACGGCCGCCGCTCCGCACAGGACAGAAGCTTTCGTCTCGGGGACAGCCAGCCCCCAAGCCAGAGTATGACAGCCTCTTTTTTCACGAAACGGCTGCTACGCACGCAGCTCGTGGCCGGACCACTGTGTCGTGGGATGTCCTTCCCCGATTCGCCCAAGACAGAACCCGGACCCCAGTGCGGCTAGCACACACGTCGCCCAGCATAGGAGCGTGGTTGTTCGGGACGGACGGCTGCCGCTCCGTAGAGGACAGAACCCCATGTCCCCGCGACTGCCAGCACACGAGCCGGCGGAGGACAGCCACACGCTTCGCGGCAAGGCTGGCAGGCACACCGCTTGTGGCGGGTCACCCGTATCTTGCGGTCATTTTAGTCGAGCCACCCAAGTCGGGACACGGACCCCGGTGCGGCTAGCACACACGTCGCGCAAGACCGGAGCCTAGGGGCTCGGGAAGCCGGACCCACGCAGCCCGTAGAGGGACATACGTTTCCTGCGATCGAAATAGCGGAGCCGACAGAGGTTCGACCGGGTCCTAGTGCGGCTAGCACACACATCGCCCGGGACCGGAGCGTGGCTGTTCGGGAAGGACGGCCGCCGCTCCGGACAGGACAGAAGCTTTCGTCTCGGGGACAGCCAGCCCCCGAGCCAGAGGATGACAGCCTCTTGTTTCACGAAACGGCTGCTACGCACGCAGCTCGTGGCCGGACCACTGTGTCGTGGGATGTCCTTCCCCGATTCGCCCAAGACAGAACCCGGACCCCAGTGCGGCTAGCACACACGTCGCCCAGCATAGGAGCGTGGTTGTTCGGGAAGGACGGCCGCCGCTCCGCACAGGACAGAAGCTTTCGTCTCGAGGTAAACCAGCCCCCGAGCCAGAGGACGACAGCCTCTTGTTTCACGACACGGCTGCTACGCATGCAGCTCGTGGCCGGACCACTGTGTCGTGGGATCTCCTTCCCCGAGCCGCCCAAGACAGAACCCGGACCCCAGTGCGGCTAGCACACACGTCGCCCAGGACCGAAGCCCAGGGTCCACATCCGGACGCCTGCCGCTCTGGACTGTCTGAATCCCCGGTCCCCGGCACTGCGTAACGCCGAGCCGCTGAACGACAGCCTCCACTTCTCGACACGGCTGGCAGCCACAGCGCTTGTGGCCGCACAACCGTGTCTTGCGATCACTTTCGTCGAGCCGCCCAAGGCGGGACCCGGACCCCGGCGCGGCTAGCATACACGTCGCCCAGGACCGAAGCCCAGGGTCCACATCCGGACGCCTGCCGCTCTGGAATGTCTGAATCCCCCGTCCCAGGGACGGCGTAACTCCTAGCCGTTGAACGAAAGCCTGACGCTTCGCGGCAAGTCTGGCTTTCATGCCGCTCGTGGCCGGACAACCGTGTCTTGGGATCGTTGTCCCCAGTCCGCCCGAGACGGCACCCGGACCCCGGTGCGGCTAGCACACACGTCGCGCAGGACCGGAGCCTAGGGGCTCGGGAAGCCGGACCCACGCAGCCCGTAGAGGGACACACGTTTCCTGCGATCGAAATAGCGGAGCCGACAGAGGTTCGACCGGGTCCTAGTGCGGCTAGCACACACATCGCCCGGGACCGGAGCGTGGCTGTTCGGGAAGGACGGCCGCCGCTCCGCACAGGACAGAAGCTTTCGTCTTGGGGAAAACCAGCCCCCGAGCCAGAGGATGACAGCCTCTTGTTTCACGGCACGGCTGTTACGCACGCAGCTCGTGGCCGGACCACTGTGTCGTGGGATGTCCTTCCCCGATTCGCCCAAGACAGAACCCGGACCCCAGTGCGGCTAGCACACACGTCGCCCAGCATAGGAGCGTGGTTGTTCGGGACGGACGGCTGCCGCTCCGTAGAGGACAGAACCCCTTGGCCCCGCGACTGCCAGCCCACGAGCCGGCGGAGGACAGCCACACGCTTCGAGGCAAGGCTGGCAGGCACAACGCTTGTGGCGGGTCACCCGTATCTTGCGATCATTTTAGTCGAGCCGCCCAAGGCGGGACACGGACCCCGGTGCGGCTAGCACACACGTCGCGCAGGACCGGAGCCTAGGGGCTCGGGAAGCCGGACCCACGCAGCCCGTAGAGGGACACACGTTTCCTGCGATCGAAATAGCGGAGCCGACAGAGGTTCGACCGGGTCCTAGTGCGGCTAGCACACATCGCCCGGGACCGGAGCGTGGCTGTTCGGGAAGGACGGCCGCCGCTCCGGACAGGACAGAAGCTTTCGTCTCGGGGACAGCCAGCCCCCGAGCCAGAGGATGACAGCCTCTTGTTTCACGAAACGGCTGCTACGCACGCAGCTCGTGGCCGGACCACTGTGTCGTGGGATCTCCTTCCCCGATTCGCCCAAGACAGAACCCGGACCCCAGTGCGGCTAGCACACACGTCGCCCAGGACCGAAGCCCAGGGTCCACATCCGGACGCCTGCCGCTCTGGACTGTCTGAATCCCCAGTCCCAGGGACGGCGTAACTCCGAGCCGCCGAACGACAGCCTCCACTTCTCGACACGGCTGGCAGCCACAGCGCGTGTGGCCGGACAACCGTGTCTTGCTATCACTTTCCTCGAGCCGCACAAGGCGGGACCCGGACCCCGGTGCGGCTAGCACACACGTCGGGCAGGACCGGAGCCTAGGGGCTCGGGAAGCCGGACCCACGCAGCCCGTAGAGGGACACACGTTTCCTGCGATCGAAATAGCGGAGCCGACAGAGGTTCGACCGGGTCCTTGTGCGGCTAGCACACACATCGCCCGGGACCGGAGCGTGGCTGTTCGGGAAGGACGGCCGCCGCTCCGCACAGGACAGAAGCTTTCGTCTCGAGGTAAACCAGCCCCCGAGCCAGAGGACGACAGCCTCTTGTTTCACGACACGGCTGCTACGCATGCAGCTCGTGGCCGGACCACTGTGTCGTGGGATCTCCTTCCCCGATTCGCCCAAGACAGAACCCGGAACCCAGTGCGGCTAGCACACACGTCGCCCAGCATAGGAGCGTGGTTGTTCGGGAAGGACGGCCGCCGCTCCGCACAGGACAGAAGCTTTCGTCTCGAGGTAAACCAGCCCCAGAGCCAGAGGACGACAGACTCTTGTTTCACGACACGGCTGCTACGCATGCAGCTCGTGGCCGGACCACTGTGTCGTGGGATCTCCTTCCCCGAGCCGCCCAAGACAGAAGCCGGACCCCAGTGCGGCTAGCACACACGTCGCCCAGGACCGAAGCCCAGGGTCCACATCCGGACGCCTGCCGCTCTGGACTGTCTGAATCCCTGGTCCCCGGCACTGCGTAACGCCGAGCCGCTGAACGACAGCCTCCACTTCTCGACACGGCTGGCAGCCACAGCGCTTGTGGCCGCACAACCGTGTCTTGCGATCACTTTCGTCGAGCCGCCCAAGGCGGGACCCGGACCCCGGCGCGGCTAGCATACACGTCGCCCAGGACCGAAGCCCAGGGTCCACATCCGGACGCCTGCCGCTCTGGAATGTCTGAATCCCCCGTCCCAGGGACGGCGTAACTCCTAGCCGTTGAACGAAAGCCTGACGCTTCGCGGCAAGTCTGGCTTTCATGCCGCTCGTGGCCGGACAACCGTGTCTTGGGATCGTTGTCCCCAGTCCGCCCGAGACGGCACCCGGACCCCGGTGCGGCTAGCACACACGTCGCGCAGGACCGGAGCCTAGGGGCTCGGGAAGCCGGACCCACGCAGCCCGTAGAGGGACACACGTTTCCTGCGATCGAAATAGCGGAGCCGACAGAGGCTCGACCGGGTCCTAGTGCGGCTAGCACACACATCGCCCGGGACCGGAGCGTGGCTGTTCGGGAAGGACGGCCGCCGCTCCGCACAGGACAGAAGCTTTCGTCTCGGGGACAGCCAGCCCCCGAGCCAGAGTATGACAGCCTCTTTTTTCACGAAACGGCTGCTACGCACGCAGCTCGTGGCCGGACCACTGTGTCGTGGGATCTCCTTCCCCGATTCGCCCAAGACAGAACCCGGACCCCAGTGCGGCTAGCACACACGTCGCCCAGCATAGGAGCGTGGTTGTTCGGGACGGACGGCTGCCGCTCCGTAGAGGACAGATCCCCATGTCCCCGCGACTGCCAGCACACGAGCCGGCGGAGGACAGCCACACGCTTCGCGGCAAGGCTGGCAGGCACACCGCTTGTGGCGGGTCACCCGTATCTTGCGGTCATTTTAGTCGAGCCACCCAAGTCGGGACACGGACCCCGGTGCGGCTAGCACACACGTCGCGCAAGACCGGAGCCTAGGGGCTCGGGAAGCCGGACCCACGCAGCCCGTAGAGGGACATACGTTTCCTGCGATCGAAATAGCGGAGCCGACAGAGGTTCGACCGGGTCCTAGTGCGGCTAGCACACACATCGCTTGGGACCGGAGCGTGGCTGTTCGGGAAGGACGGCCGCCGCTCCGCACAGGACAGAAGCTTTCGTCTTGGGGAAAACCAGCCCCCGAGCCAGAGGATGACAGCCTCTAGTTTCACGAAACGGCTGTTACGCATGCAGCTCGTGGCCGGACCACTGTGTCGTGGGATGTCCTTCCCCGATTCGCCCAAGAAAGAACCCGGACCCCAGTGCGGCTAGCACACACGTCGCCCAGCATAGGAGCGTGGTTGTTCGGGAAGGACGGCCGCCGCTCCGCACAGGACAGAAGCTTTCGTCTCGAGGTAAACCAGCCCCCGAGCCAGAGGACGACAGCCTCTTGTTTCACGAAACGGCTGCTACGCACGCAGGTCGTGGCCGGACCACTGTGTCGTGGGATCTCCTTCCCCGAGCCGCCCAAGACAGAACCCGGACCCCAGTGCGGCTAGCACACACGTCGCCCAGGACCGAAGCCCAGGGTCCACATCCGGACGCCTGCCGCTCTGGACTGTCTGAATCCCCGTTCCCCGGCACTGCGTAACGCCGAGCCGCTGAACGACAGCCTCCACTTCTCGACACGGCTGGCAGCCATAGCGCTTGTGGCCGCACAACCGTGTCTTGCGATCACTTTCGTCGAGCCGCCCAAGGCGGGACCCGGACCCCGGCGCGGCTAGCATACACGTCGCCCAGGACCGAAGCCCAGGGTCCACATCCGGACGCCTGCCGCTCTGGAATGTCTGAATCCCCCGTCCCAGGGACGGCGTAACTCCTAGCCGTTGAACGAAAGCCTGACGCTTCGCGGCAAGTCTGGCTTTCATGCCGCTCGTGGCCGGACAACCGTGTCTTGGGATCGTTGTCCCCAGTCCGCCCGAGACGGCACCCGGACCCCGGTGCGGCTAGCACACACGTCGCGCAGGACCGGAGCCTAGGGGCTCGGGAAGCCGGACCCACGCAGCCCGTAGAGGGACACACGTTTCCTGCGATCGAAATAGCGGAGCCGACAGAGGTTCGACCGGGTCCTAGTGCGGCTAGCACACACATCGCCCGGGACCGGAGCGTGGCTGTTCGGGAAGGACGGCCGCCGCTCCGCACAGGACAGAAGCTTTCGTCTTGGGGAAAACCAGCCCCCGAGCCAGAGGATGACAGCCTCTTGTTTCACGGCACGGCTGTTACGCACGCAGCTCGTGGCCGGACCACTGTGTCGTGGGATGTCCTTCCCCGATTCGCCCAAGACAGAACCCGGAACCCAGTGCGGCTAGCACACACGTCGCCCAGCATAGGAGCGTGGTTGTTCGGGACGGACGGCTGCCGCTCCGTAGAGGACAGAACCCCTTGGCCCCGCGACTGCCAGCCCACGAGCCGGCGGAGGACAGCCACACGCTTCGCGGCAAGGCTGGCAGGCACAACGCTTGTGGCGGGTCACCCGTATCTTGCGATCATTTTAGTCGAGCCGCCCAAGGCGGGACACGGACCCCGGTGCGGCTAGCACACACGTCGCGCAGGACCGGAGCCTAGGGGCTCGGGAAGCCGGACCCACGCAGCCCGTAGAGGGACACACGTTTCCTGCGATCGAAATAGCGGAGCCGACAGAGGTTCGACCGGGTCCTAGTGCGGCTAGCACACACATCGCCCGGGACCGGAGCGTGGCTGTTCGGGAAGGACGGCCGCCGCTCCGCACAGGACAGAAGCTTTCGTCTCGAGGTAAACCAGCCCCCGAGCCAGAGGACGACAGCCTCTTGTTTCACGACACGGCTGCTACGCATGCAGCTCGTGGCCGGACCACTGTGTCGTGGGATCTCCTTCCCCGATTCGCCCAAGACAGAACCCGGAACCCAGTGCGGCTAGCACACACGTCGCCCAGCATAGGAGCGTGGTTGTTCGGGAAGGACGGCCGCCGCTCCGCACAGGACAGAAGCTTTCGTCTCGAGGTAAACCAGCCCCAGAGCCAGAGGACGACAGCCTCTTGTTTCACGACACGGCTGCTACGCATGCAGCTCGTGGCCGGACCACTGTGTCGTGGGATCTCCTTCCCCGAGCCGCCCAAGACAGAAGCCGGACCCCAGTGCGGCTAGCACACACGTCGCCCAGGACCGAAGCCCAGGGTCCACATCCGGACGCCTGCCGCTCTGGACTGTCTGAATCCCTGGTCCCCGGCACTGCGTAACGCCGAGCCGCTGAACGACAGCCTCCACTTCTCGACACGGCTGGCAGCCACAGCGCTTGTGGCCGCACAACCGTGTCTTGCGATCACTTTCGTCGAGCCGCCCAAGGCGGGACCCGGACCCCGGCGCGGCTAGCATACACGTCGCCCAGGACCGAAGCCCAGGGTCCACATCCGGACGCCTGCCGCTCTGGAATGTCTGAATCCCCCGTCCCAGGGACGGCGTAACTCCTAGCCGTTGAACGAAAGCCTGACGCTTCGCGGCAAGTCTGGCTTTCATGCCGCTCGTGGCCGGACAACCGTGTCTTGGGATCGTTGTCCCCAGTCCGCCCGAGACGGCACCCGGACCCCGGTGCGGCTAGCACACACGTCGCGCAGGACCGGAGCCTAGGGGCTCGGGAAGCCGGACCCACGCAGCCCGTAGAGGGACACACGTTTCCTGCGATCGAAATAGCGGAGCCGACAGAGGTTCGACCGGGTCCTAGTGCGGCTAGCACACACATCGCCCGGGACCGGAGCGTGGCTGTTCGGGAAGGACGGCCGCCGCTCCGCACAGGACAGAAGCTTTCGTCTCGAGGTAAACCAGCCCCCGAGCCAGAGGACGACAGCCTCTTGTTTCACGAAACGGCTGCTACGCACGCAGCTCGTGGCCGGACCACTGTGTCGTGGGATCTCCTTCCCCGAGCCGCCCAAGACAGAACCCGGACCCCAGTGCGGCTAGCACACACGTCGCCCAGGACCGAAGCCCAGGGTCCACATCCGGACGCCTGCCGCTCTGGACTGTCTGAATCCCCGGTCCCTGGCACTGCGTAACGCCGAGCCGCTGAACGACAGCCTCCACTTCTCGACACGGCTGGCAGCCACAGCGCTTGTGGCCGCACAACCGTGTCTTGCGATCACTTTCGTCGAGCCGCCCAAGGCGGGACCCGGACCCCGGCGCGGCTAGCATACATGTCGCCCAGGACCGAAGCCCAGGGTCCACATCCGGACGCCTGCCGCTCTGGAATGTCTGAATCCCCGGTCCCAGGGACGGCGTAACTCCTAGCCGTTGAACGAAAGCCTGACGCTTCGCGGCAAGTCTGGCTTTCATGCCGCTCGTGGCCGGACAACCGTGTCTTGGGATCGTTGTCCCCAGTCCGCCCGAGACGGCACCCGGACCCCGGTGCGGCTAGCACACACGTCGCGCAGGACCGGAGCCTAGGGGCTCGGGAAGCCGGACCCACGCAGCCCGTAGAGGGACACACGTTTCCTGCGATCGAAATAGCGGAGCCGACAGAGGTTCGACCGGGTCCTAGTGCGGCTAGCACACACATCGCCCGGGACCGGAGCGTGGCTGTTCGGGAAGGACGGCCGCCGCTCCGCACAGGACAGAAGCTTTCGTCTTGGGGAAAACCAGCCCCCGAGCCAGAGGATGACAGCCTCTTGTTTCACGGCACGGCTGTTACGCATGCCGCTCGTGGCCGGACCACTGTGTCGTGGGATGTCCTTCCCCGAGCCGCCCAAGACAGAACCCGGACCACAGTGCGGCTAGCACACACGTCGCCCAGCATAGGAGCGTGGTTGTTCGGGACGGACGGCCGCCGCTCCGCACAGGACAGAAGCTTTCGTCTCGAGGTAAACCAGCCCCCGAGCCAGAGGACGACAGCCTCTTGTTTCACGAAACGGCTGCTACGCATGCAGCTCGTGGCCGGACCACTGTGTCGTGGGATCTCCTTCCCCGAGCCGCCCAAGACAGAACCCGGACCCCAGTGCGGCTAGCACACACGTCGCCCAGGACCGAAGCCTAGGGTCCACATACGGACGCCTGCCGCTCTGGACTGTCTGAATCCCCGGTCCCCGGCACTGCGTAACGCCGAGCCGCTGAACGACAGCCTCCACTTCTCGACACGGCTGGCAGCCACAGCGCTTGTGGCCGCACAACCGTGTCTTGCGATCACTTTCGTCGAGCCGCCCAAGGCGGGACCCGGACCCCGGCGCGGCTAGCATACACGTCGCCCAGGACCGAAGCCCAGGGTCCACATCCGGACGCCTGCCGCTCTGGAATGTCTGAATCCCCCGTCCCAGGGACGGCGTAACTCCTAGCCGTTGAACGAAAGCCTGACGCTTCGCGGCAAGTCTGGCTTTCATGCCGCTCGTGGCCGGACAACCGTGTCTTGGGATCGTTGTCCCCAGTCCGCCCGAGACGGCACCCGGACCCCGGTGCGGCTAGCACACACGTCGCGCAGGACCGGAGCCTAGGGGCTCGGGAAGCCGGACCCACGCAGCCCGTAGAGGGACACACGTTTCCTGCGATCGAAATAGCGGAGCCGACAGAGGTTCGACCGGGTCCTAGTGCGGCTAGCACACACATCGCCCGGGACCGGAGCGTGGCTGTTCGGGAAGGACGGCCGCCGCTCCGCACAGGACAGAAGCTTTCGTCTTGGGGAAAACCAGCCCCCGAGCCAGAGGATGACAGCCTCTTGTTTCACGGCACGGCTGTTACGCACGCAGCTCGTGGCCGGACCACTGTGTCGTGGGATGTCCTTCCCCGATTCGCCCAAGACAGAACCCGGACCCCAGTGCGGCTAGCACACACGTCGCCCAGCATAGGAGCGTGGTTGTTCGGGACGGACGGCTGCCGCTCCGTAGAGGACAGAACCCCTTGGCCCCGCGACTGCCAGCCCACGAGCCGGCGGAGGACAGCCACACGCTTCGAGGCAAGGCTGGCAGGCACAACGCTTGTGGCGGGTCACCCGTATCTTGCGATCATTTTAGTCGAGCCGCCCAAGGCGGGACACGGACCCCGGTGCGGCTAGCACACACGTCGCGCAGGACCGGAGCCTAGGGGCTCGGGAAGCCGGACCCACGCAGCCCGTAGAGGGACACACGTTTCCTGCGATCGAAATTGCGGAGCCGACAGAGGTTCGACCGGGTCCTAGTGCGGCTAGCACACATCGCCCGGGACCGGAGCGTGGCTGTTCGGGAAGGACGGCCGCCGCTCCGGACAGGACAGAAGCTTTCGTCTCGGGGACAGCCAGCCCCCGAGCCAGAGGATGACAGCCTCTTGTTTCACGAAACGGCTGCTACGCACGCAGCTCGTGGCCGGACCACTGTGTCGTGGGATCTCCTTCCCCGATTCGCCCAAGACAGAACCCGGACCCCAGTGCGGCTAGCACACACGTCGCCCAGGACCGAAGCCCAGGGTCCACATCCGGACGCCTGCCGCTCTGGACTGTCTGAATCCCCAGTCCCAGGGACGGCGTAACTCCGAGCCGCTGAACGACAGCCTCCACTTCTCGACACGGCTGGCAGCCACAGCGCGTGTGGCCGGACAACCGTGTCTTGCTATCACTTTCCTCGAGCCGCACAAGGCGGGACCCGGACCCCGGTGCGGCTAGCACACACGTCGGGCAGGACCGGAGCCTAGGGGCTCGGGAAGCCGGACCCACGCAGCCCGTAGAGGGACACACGTTTCCTGCGATCGAAATAGCGGAGCCGACAGAGGTTCGACCGGGTCCTTGTGCGGCTAGCACACACATCGCCCGGGACCGGAGCGTGGCTGTTCGGGAAGGACGGCCGCCGCTCCGCACAGGACAGAAGCTTTCGTCTCGAGGTAAACCAGCCCCCGAGCCAGAGGACGACAGCCTCTTGTTTCACGACACGGCTGCTACGCATGCAGCTCGTGGCCGGACCACTGTGTCGTGGGATCTCCTTCCCCGATTCGCCCAAGACAGAACCCGGAACCCAGTGCGGCTAGCACACACGTCGCCCAGCATAGGAGCGTGGTTGTTCGGGAAGGACGGCCGCCGCTCCGCACAGGACAGAAGCTTTCGTCTCGAGGTAAACCAGCCCCAGAGCCAGAGGACGACAGACTCTTGTTTCACGACACGGCTGCTACGCATGCAGCTCGTGGCCGGACCACTGTGTCGTGGGATCTCCTTCCCCGAGCCGCCCAAGACAGAAGCCGGACCCCAGTGCGGCTAGCACACACGTCGCCCAGGACCGAAGCCCAGGGTCCACATCCGGACGCCTGCCGCTCTGGACTGTCTGAATCCCTGGTCCCCGGCACTGCGTAACGCCGAGCCGCTGAACGACAGCCTCCACTTCTCGACACGGCTGGCAGCCACAGCGCTTGTGGCCGCACAACCGTGTCTTGCGATCACTTTCGTCGAGCCGCCCAAGGCGGGACCCGGACCCCGGCGCGGCTAGCATACACGTCGCCCAGGACCGAAGCCCAGGGTCCACATCCGGACGCCTGCCGCTCTGGAATGTCTGAATCCCCCGTCCCAGGGACGGCGTAACTCCTAGCCGTTGAACGACAGCCTGACGCTTCGCGGCAAGTCTGGCTTTCATGCCGCTCGTGGCCGGACAACCGTGTCTTGGGATCGTTGTCCCCAGTCCGCCCGAGACGGCACCCGGACCCCGGTGCGGCTAGCACACACGTCGCCCAGGACCGGAGCCCAGGGTCCACATCCGGACGCCTGCCGCTCTGGACTGTCTGAATCCCCGGTCCCCGGCACTGCGTAACGCCGAGCCGCTGAACGACAGCCTCCACTTCTCGACACGGCTGGCAGCCACAGCGCTTGTGGCCGCACAACCGTGTCTTGCGATCACTTTCGTCGAGCCGCCCAAGGCGGGACCCGGACCCCGGCGCGGCTAGCATACACGTCGCCCAGGACCGAAGCCCAGGGTCCACATCCGGACGCCTGCCGCTCTGGAATGTCTGAATCCCCCGTCCCAGGGACGGCGTAACTCCTAGCCGTTGAACGAAAGCCTGACGCTTCGCGGCAAGTCTGGCTTTCATGCCGCTCGTGGCCGGACAACCGTGTCTTGGGATCGTTGTCCCCAGTCCGCCCGAGACGGCACCCGGACCCCGGTGCGGCTAGCACACACGTCGCGCAGGACCGGAGCCTAGGGGCTCGGGAAGCCGGACCCACGCAGCCCGTAGAGGGACACACGTTTCCTGCGATCGAAATAGCGGAGCCGACAGAGGTTCGACCGGGTCCTAGTGCGGCTAGCACACACATCGCTTGGGACCGGAGCGTGGCTGTTCGGGAAGGACGGCCGCCGCTCCGCACAGGACAGAAGCTTTCGTCTTGGGGAAAACCAGCCCCCGAGCCAGAGGATGACAGCCTCTTGTTTCACGGCACGGCTGTTACGCATGCAGCTCGTGGCCGGACCACTGTGTCGTGGGATGTCCTTCCCCGAGCCGCCCAAGACAGAACCCGGACCACAGTGCGGCTAGCACACACGTCGCCCAGCATAGGAGCGTGGTTGTTCGGGACGGACGGCCGCCGCTCCGCACAGGACAGAAGCTTTCGTCTTGGGGAAAACCAGCCCCCGAGCCAGAGGATGACAGCCTCTTGTTTCACGGCACGGCTGTTACGCATGCAGCTCGTGGCCGGACCACTGTGTCGTGGGATCTCCTTCCCCGATTCGCCCAAGACAGAACCCGGACCCCAGTGCGGCTAGCACACACGTCGCCCAGGACCGAAGCCTAGGGTCCACATACGGACGCCTGCCGCTCTGGACTGTCTGAATCCCCGGTCCCCGGCACTGCGTAACGCCGAGCCGCTGAACGACAGCCTCCACTTCTCGACACGGCTGGCAGCCACAGCGCTTGTGGCCGCACAACCGTGTCTTGCGATCACTTTCGTCGAGCCGCCCAAGGCGGGACCCGGACCCCGGCGCGGCTAGCATACACGTCGCCCAGGACCGAAGCCCAGGGTCCACATCCGGACGCCTGCCGCTCTGGAATGTCTGAATCCCCCGTCCCAGGGACGGCGTAACTCCTAGCCGTTGAACGAAAGCCTGACGCTTCGCGGCAAGTCTGGCTTTCATGCCGCTCGTGGCCGGACAACCGTGTCTTGGGATCGTTGTCCCCAGTCCGCCCGAGACGGCACCCGGACCCCGGTGCGGCTAGCACACACGTCGCGCAGGACCGGAGCCTAGGGGCTCGGGAAGCCGGACCCACGCAGCCCGTAGAGGGACACACGTTTCCTGCGATCGAAATAGCGGAGCCGACAGAGGTTCGACCGGGTCCTAGTGCGGCTAGCACACACATCGCCCGGGACCGGAGCGTGGCTGTTCGGGAAGGACGGCCGCCGCTCCGCACAGGACAGAAGCTTTCGTCTCGGGGACAACCAGCCCCCGAGCCAGAGGATGACAGCCTCTTGTTTCACGAAACGGCTGCTACGCACGCAGCTCGTGGCCGGACCACTGTGTCGTGGGATGTCCTTCCCCGATTCGCCCAAGACAGAACCCGGACCCCAGTGCGGCTAGCACACACGTCGCCCAGCATAGGAGCGTGGTTGTTCGGGACGGACGGCTGCCGCTCCGTAGAGGACAGAACCCCATGTCCCCGCGACTGCCAGCACACGAGCCGGCGGAGGACAGCCACACGCTTCGCGGCAAGGCTGGCAGGCACACCGCTTGTGGCGGGTCACCCGTATCTTGCGGTCATTTTAGTCGAGCCGCCCAAGGCGGGACACGGACCCCGGTGCGGCTAGCACACACGTCGCGCAGGACCGGAGCCTAGGGGCTCGGGAAGCCGGACCCACGCAGCCCGTAGAGGGACATACGTTTCCTGCGATCGAAATAGCGGAGCCGACAGAGGTTCGACCGGGTCCCAGTGCGGCTAGCACACACATCGCTTGGGACCGGAGCGTGGCTGTTCGGGAAGGACGGCCGCCGCTCCGCACAGGACAGAAGCTTTCGTCTTGGGGAAAACCAGCCCCCGAGCCAGAGGATGACAGCCTCTAGTTTCACGGCACGGCTGTTACGCATGCAGCTCGTGGCCGGACCACTGTGTCGTGGGATGTCCTTCCCCGATTCGCCCAAGAAAGAACCCGGACCCCAGTGCGGCTAGCACACACGTCGCCCAGCATAGGAGCGTGGTTGTTCGGGAAGGACGGCCGCCGCTCCGCACAGGACAGAAGCTTTCGTCTCGAGGTAAACCAGCCCCCGAGCCAGAGGACGACAGCCTCTTGTTTCACGAAACGGCTGCTACGCACGCAGCTCGTGGCCGGACCACTGTGTCGTGGGATCTCCTTCCCCGAGCCGCCCAAGACAGAACCCGGACCCCAGTGCGGCTAGCACACACGTCGCCCAGCATAGGAGCGTGGTTGTTCGGGACGGACGGCTGCCGCTCCGTAGAGGACAGAACCCCTTGGCCCCGCGACTGCCAGCCCACGAGCCGGCGGAGGACAGCCACACGCTTCGAGGCAAGGCTGGCAGGCACAACGCTTGTGGCGGGTCACCCGTATCTTGCGGTCATTTTAGTCGAGCCACCCAAGTCGGGACACGGACCCCGGTGCGGCTAGCACACACGTCGCGCAGGACCGGAGCCTAGGGGCTCGGGAAGCCGGACCCACGCAGCCCGTAGAGGGACACACGTTTCCTGCGATCGAAATTGCGGAGCCGACAGAGGTTCGACCGGGTCCTAGTGCGGCTAGCACACATCGCTTGGGACCGGAGCGTGGCTGTTCGGGAAGGATGGCCGCCGCTCCGGACAGGACAGAAGCTTTCGTCTCGGGGACAGCCAGCCCCCGAGCCAGAGGATGACAGCCTCTTGTTTCACGAAACGGCTGCTACGCACGCAGCTCGTGGCCGGACCACTGTGTCGTGGGATCTCCTTCCCCGATTCGCCCAAGACAGAACCCGGACCCCAGTGCGGCTAGCACACACGTCGCCCAGGACCGAAGCCCAGGGTCCACATCCGGACGCCTGCCGCTCTGGACTGTCTGAATCCCCGGTCCCAGGGACGGCGTAACTCCGAGCCGCTGAACGACAGCCTCCAATTCTCGACACGGCTGGCAGCCACAGCGCGTGTGGCCGGACAACCGTGTCTTGCTATCACTTTCCTCGAGCCGCACAAGGCGGGACCCGGACCCCGGTGCGGCTAGCACACACGTCGGGCAGGACCGGAGCCTAGGGGCTCGGGAAGCCGGACCCACGCAGCCCGTAGAGGGACACATGTTTCCTGCGATCGAAATAGCGGAGCCGACAGAGGTTCGACCGGGTCCTAGTGCGGCTAGCACACACATCGCCCGGGACCGGAGCGTGGCTGTTCGGGAAGGACGGCCGCCGCTCCGCACAGGACAGAAGCTTTCGTCTCGGGGACAGCCAGCCCCCGAGCCAGAGGACGACAGCCTCCTGTTTCACGACACGGCCGCTACGCATGCAGCTCGTGGCCGGACCACTGTGTCGTGGGATCTCCTTCCCCGATTCGCCCAAGACAGAACCCGGACCCCAGTGCGGCTAGCACACACGTCGCCCAGCACAGGAGCGTGGTTGTTCGGGACGGACGGCTGCCGCTCCGTAGAGGACAGAACCCCTTGGCCCCGCGACTGCCAGCCCACGAGCCGGCGGAGGACAGCCACACGCTTCGAGGCAAGGCTGGCAGGCACACCGCTTGTGGCGGGTCACCCGTATCTTGCGATCATTTTAGTCGAGCCGCCCAAGGCGGGACACGGACCCCGGTGCGGCTAGCACACACGTCGCGCAGGACCGGAGCCTAGGGGCTCGGGAAGCCAGACCCACGCAGCCCGTAGAGGGACACAAGTTTCCTGCGATCGAAATAGCGGAGCCGACAGAGGTTCGACCGGGTCCTAGTGCGGCTAGCACACACATCGCCCGGGACCGGAGCGTGGCTGTTCGGGAAGGACGGCCGCCGCTCCGCACAGGACAGAAGCTTTCGTCTCGGGGACAACCAGCCCCCGAGACAGAGGATGACAGCCTCTTGTTTCACGGCACGGCTGTTACGCATGCAGCTCGTGGCCGGTCCACTGTGTCGTGGGATGTCCTTCCCCGATTCGCCCAAGACAGAACCCGGACCCCAGTGCGGCTAGCACACACGTCGCCCAGGACCGAAGCCCAGGGTCCACATCCGGACGCCTGCCGCTCTGGACTGTCTGAATCCCCGGTCCCCGGCACTGCGTAACGCCGAGCCGCTGAACGACAGCCTCCACTTCTCGACACGGCTGGCAGCCACAGCGCTTGTGGCCGCACAACCGTGTCTTGCGATCACTTTCGTCGAGCCGCCCAAGGCGGGACCCGGACTCCGGCGCGGCTAGCATACACGTCGCCCAGGACCGAAGCCCAGGGTCCACATCCGGACGCCTGCCGCTCTGGAATGTCTGAATCCCCCGTCCCAGGGACGGCGTAACTCCTAGCCGTTGAACGAAAGCCTGACGCTTCGCGGCAAGTCTGGCTTTCATGCCGCTCGTGGCCGGACAACCGTGTCTTGGGATCGTTGTCCCCAGTCCGCCCGAGACGGCACCCGGACCCCGGTGCGGCTAGCACACACGTCGCGCAGGACCGGAGCCTAGGGGCTCGGGAAGCCGGACCCACGCAGCCCGTAGAGGGACACACGTTTCCTGCGATCGAAATTGCGGAGCCGACAGAGGTTCGACCGGGTCCTAGTGCGGCTAGCACACATCGCCCGGGACCGGAGCGTGGCTGTTCGGGAAGGACGGCCGCCGCTCCGGACAGGACAGAAGCTTTCGTCTCGGGGACAGCCAGCCCCCGAGCCAGAGGATGACAGCCTCTTGTTTCACGAAACGGCTGCTACGCACGCAGCTCGTGGCCGGACCACTGTGTCGTGGGATCTCCTTCCCCGATTCGCCCAAGACAGAACCCGGACCCCAGTGCGGCTAGCACACACGTCGCCCAGGACCGAAGCCCAGGGTCCACATCCGGACGCCTGCCGCTCTGGACTGTCTGAATCCCCAGTCCCAGGGACGGCGTAACTCCGAGCCGCTGAACGACAGCCTCCACTTCTCGACACGGCTGGCAGCCACAGCGCGTGTGGCCGGACAACCGTGTCTTGCTATCACTTTCCTCGAGCCGCACAAGGCGGGACCCGGACCCCGGTGCGGCTAGCACACACGTCGGGCAGGACCGGAGCCTAGGGGCTCGGGAAGCCGGACCCACGCAGCCCGTAGAGGGACACACGTTTCCTGCGATCGAAATAGCGGAGCCGACAGAGGTTCGACCGGGTCCTAGTGCGGCTAGCACACACATCGCCCGGGACCGGAGCGTGGCTGTTCGGGAAGGACGGCCGCCGCTCCGCACAGGACAGAAGCTTTCGTCTCGAGGTAAACCAGCCCCCGAGCCAGAGGACGACAGCCTCTTGTTTCACGACACGGCTGCTACGCATGCAGCTCGTGGCCGGACCACTGTGTCGTGGGATCTCCTTCCCCGATTCGCCCAAGACAGAACCCGGAACCCAGTGCGGCTAGCACACACGTCGCCCAGCATAGGAGCGTGGTTGTTCGGGAAGGACGGCCGCCGCTCCGCACAGGACAGAAGCTTTCGTCTCGAGGTAAACCAGCCCCAGAGCCAGAGGACGACAGCCTCTTGTTTCACGACACGGCTGCTACGCATGCAGCTCGTGGCCGGACCACTGTGTCGTGGGATCTCCTTCCCCGAGCCGCCCAAGACAGAACCCGGACCCCAGTGCGGCTAGCACACACGTCGCCCAGGACCGAAGCCCAGGGTCCACATCCGGACGCCTGCCGCTCTGGACTGTCTGAATCCCCAGTCCCAGGGACGGCGTAACTCCGAGCCGCTGAACGACAGCCTCCACTTCTCGACACGGCTGGCAGCCACAGCGCGTGTGGCCGGACAACCGTGTCTTGCTATCACTTTCCTCGAGCCGCACAAGGCGGGACCCGGACCCCGGTGCGGCTAGCACACACGTCGGGCAGGACCGGAGCCTAGGGGCTCGGGAAGCCGGACCCACGCAGCCCGTAGAGGGACACACGTTTCCTGCGATCGAAATAGCGGAGCCGACAGAGGTTCGACCGGGTCCTAGTGCGGCTAGCACACACATCGCCCGGGACCGGAGCGTGGCTGTTCGGGAAGGACGGCCGCCGCTCCGCACAGGACAGAAGCTTTCGTCTCGAGGTAAACCAGCCCCCGAGCCAGAGGACGACAGCCTCTTGTTTCACGACACGGCTGCTACGCATGCAGCTCGTGGCCGGACCACTGTGTCGTGGGATCTCCTTCCCCGATTCGCCCAAGACAGAACCCGGAACCCAGTGCGGCTAGCACACACGTCGCCCAGCATAGGAGCGTGGTTGTTCGGGAAGGACGGCCGCCGCTCCGCACAGGACAGAAGCTTTCGTCTCGAGGTAAACCAGCCCCAGAGCCAGAGGACGACAGCCTCTTGTTTCACGACACGGCTGCTACGCATGCAGCTCGTGGCCGGACCACTGTGTCGTGGGATCTCCTTCCCCGAGCCGCCCAAGACAGAAGCCGGACCCCAGTGCGGCTAGCACACACGTCGCCCAGGACCGAAGCCCAGGGTCCACATCCGGACGCCTGCCGCTCTGGACTGTCTGAATCCCTGGTCCCCGGCACTGCGTAACGCCGAGCCGCTGAACGACAGCCTCCACTTCTCGACACGGCTGGCAGCCACAGCGCTTGTGGCCGCACAACCGTGTCTTGCGATCACTTTCGTCGAGCCGCCCAAGGCGGGACCCGGACCCCGGCGCGGCTAGCATACACGTCGCCCAGGACCGAAGCCCAGGGTCCACATCCGGACGCCTGCCGCTCTGGAATGTCTGAATCCCCCGTCCCAGGGACGGCGTAACTCCTAGCCGTTGAACGAAAGCCTGACGCTTCGCGGCAAGTCTGGCTTTCATGCCGCTCGTGGCCGGACAACCGTGTCTTGGGATCGTTGTCCCCAGTCCGCCCGAGACGGCACCCGGACCCCGGTGCGGCTAGCACACACGTCGCGCAGGACCGGAGCCTAGGGGCTCGGGAAGCCGGACCCACGCAGCCCGTAGAGGGACACACGTTTCCTGCGATCGAAATAGCGGAGCCGACAGAGGTTCGACCGGGTCCTAGTGCGGCTAGCACACACATCGCCCGGGACCGGAGCGTGGCTGTTCGGGAAGGACGGCCGCCGCTCCGCACAGGACAGAAGCTTTCGTCTCGGGGACAGCCAGCCCCCGAGCCAGAGTATGACAGCCTCTTTTTTCACGAAACGGCTGCTACGCACGCAGCTCGTGGCCGGACCACTGTGTCGTGGGATCTCCTTCCCCGATTCGCCCAAGACAGAACCCGGACCCCAGTGCGGCTAGCACACACGTCGCCCAGCATAGGAGCGTGGTTGTTCGGGACGGACGGCTGCCGCTCCGTAGAGGACAGAACCCCATGTCCCCGCGACTGCCAGCACACGAGCCGGCGGAGGACAGCCACACGCTTCGCGGCAAGGCTGGCAGGCACACCGCTTGTGGCGGGTCACCCGTATCTTGCGGTCATTTTAGTCGAGCCACCCAAGTCGGGACACGGACCCCGGTGCGGCTAGCACACACGTCGCGCAAGACCGGAGCCTAGGGGCTCGGGAAGCCGGACCCACGCAGCCCGTAGAGGGACATACGTTTCCTGCGATCGAAATAGCGGAGCCGACAGAGGTTCGACCGGGTCCTAGTGCGGCTAGCACACACATCGCTTGGGACCGGAGCGTGGCTGTTCGGGAAGGACGGCCGCCGCTCCGCACAGGACAGAAGCTTTCGTCTTGGGGAAAACCAGCCCCCGAGCCAGAGGATGACAGCCTCTAGTTTCACGGCACGGCTGTTACGCATGCAGCTCGTGGCCGGACCACTGTGTCGTGGGATGTCCTTCCCCGATTCGCCCAAGAAAGAACCCGGACCCCAGTGCGGCTAGCACACACGTCGCCCAGCATAGGAGCGTGGTTGTTCGGGAAGGACGGCCGCCGCTCCGCACAGGACAGAAGCTTTCGTCTCGAGGTAAACCAGCCCCCGAGCCAGAGGACGACAGCCTCTTGTTTCACGAAACGGCTGCTACGCACGCAGGTCGTGGCCGGACCACTGTGTCGTGGGATCTCCTTCCCCGAGCCGCCCAAGACAGAACCCGGACCCCAGTGCGGCTAGCACACACGTCGCCCAGCATAGGAGCGTGGTTGTTCTGGACGGACGGCTGCCGCTCCGTAGAGGACAGAACCCCTTGGCCCCGCGACTGCCAGCCCACGAGCCGGCGGAGGACAGCCACACGCTTCGAGGCAAGGCAGGCACAAAGCTTGTGGCGGGTCACCCGTATCTTGCGATCATTTTAGTCGAGCCGCCCAAGGCGGGACACGGACCCCGGTGCGGCTAGCACACACGTCGCGCAGGACCGGAGCCTAGGGGCTCGGGAAGCCGGACCCACGCAGCCCGTAGAGGGACACACGTTTCCTGCGATCGAAATAGCGGAGCCGACAGAGGTTCGACCGGGTCCTAGTGCGGCTAGCACACACATCGCCCGGGACCGGAGCGTGGCTGTTCGGGAAGGACGGCCGCCGCTCCGGACAGGACAGAAGCATTCGTCTCGGGGACAGCCAGCCCCTGAGCCAGAGGATGACAGCCTCTTGTTTCACGAAACGGCTGCTACGCACGCAGCTCGTGGCCGGACCACTGTGTCGTGGGATGTCCTTCCCCGATTCGCCCAAGACAGAACCCGGACCCCAGTGCGGCTAGCACACACGTCGCCCAGCATAGGAGCGTGGTTGTTCGGGAAGGACGGCCGCCGCTCCGCACAGGACAGAAGCTTTCGTCTCGAGGTAAACCAGCCCCCGAGCCAGAGGACGACAGCCTCTTGTTTCACGACACGGCTGCTACGCATGCAGCTCGTGGCCGGACCACTGTGTCGTGGGATCTCCTTCCCCGAGCCGCCCAAGACAGAAGCCGGACCCCAGTGCGGCTAGCACACACGTCGCCCAGGACCGAAGCCCAGGGTCCACATCCGGACGCCTGCCGCTCTGGACTGTCTGAATCCCTGGTCCCCGGCACTGCGTAACGCCGAGCCGCTGAACGACAGCCTCCACTTCTCGACACGGCTGGCAGCCACAGCGCTTGTGGCCGCACAACCGTGTCTTGCGATCACTTTCGTCGAGCCGCCCAAGGCGGGACCCGGACCCCGGCGCGGCTAGCATACACGTCGCCCAGGACCGAAGCCCAGGGTCCACATCCGGACGCCTGCCGCTCTGGAATGTCTGAATCCCCCGTCCCAGGGACGGCGTAACTCCTAGCCGTTGAACGAAAGCCTGACGCTTCGCGGCAAGTCTGGCTTTCATGCCGCTCGTGGCCGGACAACCGTGTCTTGGGATCGTTGTCCCCAGTCCGCCCGAGACGGCACCCGGACCCCGGTGCGGCTAGCACACACGTCGCGCAGGACCGGAGCCTAGGGGCTCGGGAAGCCGGACCCACGCAGCCCGTAGAGGGACACACGTTTCTTGCGATCGAAATAGCGGAGCCGACAGAGGTTCGACCGGGTCCTAGTGCGGCTAGCACACACATCGCCCGGGACCGGAGCGTGGCTGTTCGGGAAGGACGGCCGCCGCTCCGCACAGGACAGAAGCTTTCGTCTCGGGGACAGCCAGCCCCCGAGCCAGAGTATGACAGCCTCTTTTTTCACGAAACGGCTGCTACGCACGCAGCTCGTGGCCGGACCACTGTGTCGTGGGATCTCCTTCCCCGATTCGCCCAAGACAGAACCCGGACCCCAGTGCGGCTAGCACACACGTCGCCCAGCATAGGAGCGTGGTTGTTCGGGACGGACGGCTGCCGCTCCGTAGAGGACAGAACCCCATGTCCCCGCGACTGCCAGCCCACGAGCCGGCGGAGGACAGCCACACGTTTCGCGGCAAGGCTGGCAGGCACACCGCTTGTGGCGGGTCACCCGTATCTTGCGGTCATTTTAGTCGAGCCACCCAAGTCGGGACACGGACCCCGGTGCGGCTAGCACACACGTCGCGCAGGACAGGAGCCTAGGGGCTCGGGAAGCCGGACCCACGCAGCCCGTAGAGGGACATACGTTTCCTGCGATCGAAATAGCGGAGCCGACAGAGGTTCGACCGGGTCCTAGTGCGGCTAGCACACACATCGCGTGGGACCGGAGCGTGGCTGTTCGGGAAGGACGGCCGCCGCTCCGCACAGGACAGAAGCTTTCGTCTTGGGGAAAACCAGCCCCCGAGCCAGAGGATGACAGCCTCTAGTTTCACGGCACGGCTGTTACGCATGCAGCTCGTGGCCGGACCACTGTGTCGTGGGATGTCCTTCCCCGATTCGCCCAAGAAAGAACCCGGACCCCAGTGCGGCTAGCACACACGTCGCCCAGCATAGGAGCGTGGTTGTTCGGGAAGGACGGCCGCCGCTCCGCACAGGACAGAAGCTTTCGTCTCGAGGTAAACCAGCCCCCGAGCCAGAGGACGACAGCCTCTTGTTTCACGAAACGGCTGCTACGCACGCAGGTCGTGGCCGGACCACTGTGTCGTGGGATCTCCTTCCCCGAGCCGCCCAAGACAGAACCCGGACCCCAGTGCGGCTAGCACACACGTCGCCCAGCATAGGAGCGTGGTTGTTCTGGACGGACGGCTGCCGCTCCGTAGAGGACAGAACCCCTTGGCCCCGCGACTGCCAGCCCACGAGCCGGCGGAGGACAGCCACACGCTTCGAGGCAAGGCTGGCAGGCACAACGCTTGTGGCGGGTCACCCGTATCTTGCGATCATTTTAGTCGAGCCGCCCAAGGCGGGACACGGACCCCGGTGCGGCTAGCACACACGTCGCGCAGGACCGGAGCCTAGGGGCTCGGGAAGCCGGACCCACGCAGCCCGTAGAGGGACACACGTTTCCTGCGATCGAAATAGCGGAGCCGACAGAGGTTCGACCGGGTCCTAGTGCGGCTAGCACACACATCGCCCGGGACCGGAGCGTGGCTGTTCGGGAAGGACGGCCGCCGCTCCGGACAGGACAGAAGCTTTCGTCTCGAGGTAAACCAGCCCCCGAGCCAGAGGACGACAGCCTCTTGTTTCACGACACGGCTGCTACGCATGCAGCTCGTGGCCGGACCACTGTGTCGTGGGATCTCCTTCCCCGAGCCGCCCAAGACAGAACCCGGACCCCAGTGCGGCTAGCACACACGTCGCCCAGGACCGAAGCCCAGGGTCCACATCCGGACGCCTGCCGCTCTGGACTGTCTGAATCCCCGGTCCCCGGCACTGCGTAACGCCGAGCCGCTGAACGACAGCCTCCACTTCTCGACACGGCTGGCAGCCACACCGCTTGTGGCCGCACAACCGTGTCTTGCGATCACTTTCGTCGAGCCGCCCAAGGCGGGACCCGGACCCCGGCGCGGCTAGCATACACGTCGCCCAGGACCGAAGCCCAGTGTCCACATCCGGACGCCTGCCGCTCTGGAATGTCTGAATCCCCGGTCCCAGGGACGGCGTAACTCCTAGCCGTTCAACGAAAGCCTGACGCTTCGCGGCAAGTCTGGCTTTCATGCCGCTCGTGGCCGGACAACCGTGTCTTGGGATCGTTGTCCCCAGTCCGCCCGAGACGGCACCCGGACCCCGGTGCGCCTAGCACACACGTCGCGCAGGACCGGAGCCTAGGGGCTCGGGAAGCCGGACCCACGCAGCCCGTAGAGGGACACACGTTTCCTGCGATCGAAATAGCGGAGCCGACAGAGGTTCGACCGGGTCCTAGTGCGGCTAGCACACACATCGCCCGGGACCGGAGCGTGGCTGTTCGGGAAGGACGGCCGCCGCTCCGCACAGGACAGAAGCTTTCGTCTCGGGGACAGCCAGCCCCCGAGCCAGAGGATGACAGCCTCTTGTTTCACGACACGGCTGCTACGCACGCAGGTCGTGGCCGGACCACTGTGTCGTGGGATCTCCTTCCCCGATTCGCCCAAGACAGAACCCGGACCCCAGTGCGGCTAGCACACACGTCGCCCAGCATAGGAGCGTGGTTGTTCGGGACGGACGGCTGCCGCTCCGTAGAGGACAGAACCCCTTGGCCCCGCGACTGCCAGCCCACGAGCCGGTGGAGGACAGCCACACGCTTCGCGGCAAGGCTGGCAGGCACACCGCTTGTGGCGGGTCACCCGTATCTTGCGATCATTTTAGTCGAGCCGCCCAAGGCGGGACACGGACCCCGGTGCGGCTAGCACACACGTCGCGCAGGACAGGAGCCTAGGGGCTCCGGAAGCCGGACCCACGCAGCCCGTAGAGGGACACACGTTTCCTGCGATCGAAATAGCGGAGCCGACAGAGGTTCGACCGGGTCCTAGTGCGGCTAGCACACACATCGCCCGGGACCGGAGCGTGGCTGTTCGGGAAGGACGGCCGCCGCTCCGGACAGGACAGAAGCTTTCGTCTCGGGGACAACCAGCCCCCAAGCCAGAGGATGACAGCCTCTTGTTTCACGAAACGGCTGCTACGCACGCAGCTCGTGGCCGGACCACTGTGTCGTGGGATCTCCTTCCCCGATTCGCCCAAGACAGAACCCGGACCCCAGTGCGGCTAGCACACACGTCGCTCAGCATAGGAGCGTGGTTGTTCGGGAAGGACGGCCGCCGCTCCGCACAGGACAGAAGCTTTCGTCTCGAGGTAAACCAGCCCCCGAGCCAGAGGATGACAGCCTCTTGTTTCACGACACGGCTGCTACGCACGCAGGTCGTGGCCGGACCACTGTGTCGTGGGATCTCCTTCCCCGATTCGCCCAAGACAGAACCCGGACCCCAGTGCGGCTAGCACACACGTCGCCCAGGACCGAAGCCCAGGGTCCATATCCGGACGCCTGCCGCTCTGGACTGTCTGAATCCCCGGTCCCCGGCACTGCGTAACTCCGAGCCGCTGAACGACAGCCTCCACTTCTCGACACGGCTGGCAGCCACAGCGCGCGTGGCCGCACAACCGTGTCTTGCGATCACTTTCGTCGAGCCGCCCAGGGTGGGACCCGGACCCCGGCGCGGCTAGCGTACACGTCGCCCAGGAAAGGAGCGAGGGTGCTCGGGACGGACGGCTGCCGCTCTGGAATGTCTGAATCCCAGGTCCCAGGGACGGCGTCACTCCGAGCCGCTGAACGACAGCCTTCACTTCTCGACACGGCTGGCAGCCACAGCGCTTGTGGCCGGACAACCGTGTCGTAGGATCTCCTTCCCCGAGGCGCCCGAAATGGGATCCGGACCCCGGTGCGGCGAGCAAACACGACACGCAGGACGGAGTCAAATGCCTCGGGAAGCCGGACCCACGCTGCCCGTGGAGGGACACTCGTGTCCTGCGATCGAAATAGTGGAGCCGACAGAGGTTCGACCGGGTCCTAGTGCGGCTAGCACACACGTCGCCCAGGACCGAAGCCCAGGGTCCACATCCGGACGCCTGCCGCTCTGGACTGTCTGAATCCCCGGTCCCAGGGACGGCGTAACTCCTAGCCGTTCAACGAAAGCCTGACGCTTCGCGGCAAGTCTGGCTTTCATGCCGCTCGTGGCCGGACAACCGTGTCTTGGGATCGTTGTCCCCAGTCCGCCCGAGACGGCACCCGGACCCCGGTGCGGCTAGCACACACGTCGCGCAGGACCGGAGACTAGGGGCTCGGGAAGCCGGACCCACGCAGCCCGTAGAGGGACACACGTTTCCTGCGATCGAAATAGCGGAGCCGACAGAGGTTCGACCGGGTCCTAGTGCGGCTAGCACACACATCGCCCGGGACCGGAGCGTGGCTGTTCGGGAAGGACGGCCGCCGCTCCGGACAGGACAGAAGCTTTCGTCTCGGGGACAACCAGCCCCCGAGCCAGAGGATGACAGCCTCTTGTTTCACGAAACGGCTGCTACGCACGCAGCTCGTGGCCGGACCACTGTGTCGTGGGATCTCCTTCCCCGATTCGCCCAAGACAGAACCCGGACCCCAGTGCGGCTAGCACACACGTCGTCCAGGACCGAAGCCCAGGGTCCATATCCGGACGCCTGCCGCTCTGGACTGTCTGAATCCCCGGTCCCCGGCACTGCGTAACTCCGAGCCGCTGAACGACAGCCTCCACTTCTCGACACGGCTGGCAGCCACAGCGCGTGCGGCCGCACAACCGTCTTGCGATCACTTTCGTCGAGCCGCCCAGGGTGGGACCCGGACCCCGGCGCGGCTAGCGTACACGTCGCCCAGGAAAGGAGCGAGGGTGCTCGGGACGGACGGCTGCCGCTCCGGGACGGATAGTTGCCAAGAGAACGGAACACAGCTTCCTGCTTCGCGGCAACGCTAGCAGCCACACCGCTTGTGGCCGCACAACCGTGTCTTGCGATCACTTTCGTCGAGCCGCCCAAGGCGGGACCCGGACCCCGGCGCGGCTAGCATACACGTCGCCCAGGACCGAAGCCCAGTGTCCACATCCGGACGCCTGCCGCTCTGGAATGTCTGAATCCCCGGTCCCAGGGACGGCGTAACTCCTAGCCGTTGAACGAAAGCCTGACGCTTCGCGGCAAGTCTGGCTTTCATGCCGCTCGTGGCCGGACAACCGTGTCTTGGGATCGTTGTCCCCAGTCCGCCCGAGACGGCACCCGGACCCCGGTGCGCCTAGCACACACGTCGCGCAGGACCGGAGCCTAGGGGCTCGGGAAGCCGGACCCACGCAGCCCGTAGAGGGACACACGTTTCCTGCGATCGAAATAGCGGAGCCGACAGAGGTTCGACCGGGTCCTAGTGCGGCTAGCACACACATCGCCCGGGACCGGAGCGTGGCTGTTCGGGAAGGACGGCCGCCGCTCCGCACAGGACAGAAGCTTTCGTCTCGGGGACAGCCAGCCCCCGAGCCAGAGGATGACAGCCTCCTGTTTCACGACACGGCTGCTACGCACGCAGCTCGTGGCCGGACCACTGTGTCGTGGGATCTCCTTCCCCGATTCGCCCAAGACAGAACCCGGACCCCAGTGCGGCTAGCACACACGTCGCCCAGCATAGGAGCGTGGTTGTTCGGGACGGACGGCTGCCGCTCCGTAGAGGACAGAACCCCTTGGCCCCGCGACTGCCAGCCCACGAGCCGGTGGAGGACAGCCACACGCTTCGCGGCAAGGCTGGCAGGCACACCGCTTGTGGCGGGTCACCCGTATCTTGCGATCATTTTAGTCGAGCCGCCCAAGGCGGGACACGGACCCCGGTGCGGCTAGCACACACGTCGCGCAGGACAGGAGCCTAGGGGCTCGGGAAGCCGGACCCACGCAGCCCGTAGAGGGACACACGTTTCCTGCGATCGAAATAGCGGAGCCGACAGAGGTTCGACCGGGTCCTAGTGCGGCTAGCACACACATCGCCCGGGACCGGAGCGTGGCTGTTCGGGAAGGACGGCCGCCGCTCCGCACAGGACAGAAGCTTTCGTCTCGGGGACAGCCAGCCCCCGAGCCAGAGGATGACAGCCTCTTGTTTCACGAAACGGCTGCTACGCACGCAGCTCGTGGCCGGACCACTGTGTCGTGGGATCTCCTTCCCCGATTCGCCCAAGACAGAACCCGGACCCCAGTGCGGCTAGCACACACGTCGCCCAGCATAGGAGCGTGGTTGTTCGGGAAGGACGGCCGCCGCTCCGCACAGGACAGAAGCTTTCGTCTCGAGGTAAACCAGCCCCCGAGCCAGAGGATGACAGCCTCTTGTTTCACGACACGGCTGCTACGCACGCAGGTCGTGGCCGGACCACTGTGTCGTGGGATCTCCTTCCCCGATTCGCCCAAGACAGAACCCGGACCCCAGTGCGGCTAGCACACACGTCGCCCAGGACCGAAGCCCAGTGTCCATATCCGGACGCCTGCCGCTCTGGACTGTCTGAATCCCCGGTCCCAGGGATGGCGTAACTCCTAGCCGTTGAACGAAAGCCTGACGCTTCGCGGCAAGTCTGGCTTTCATGCCGCTCGTGGCCGGACTACCGTGTCTTGGGATCGTTGTCCCCAGTCCGCCCGAGACGGCACCCGGACCCCGGTGCGGCTAGCACACACGTCGCGCAGGACCGGAGCCTAGGGGCTCGGGAAGCCGGACCCACGCAGCCCGTAGAGGGACACACGTTTCCTGCGATCGAAATAGCGGAGCCGACAGAGGTTCGACCGGGTCCTAGTGCGGCTAGCACACACATCGCCCGGGACCGGAGCGTGGCTGTTCGGGAAGGACGGACGCCGCTCCGCACAGGACAGAAGCTTTCGTCTCGGGGACAGCCAGCCCCCGAGCCAGAGGATGACAGCCTCTTGTTTCACGACACGGCTGCTACGCATGCAGCTCGTGGCCGGACCACTGTGTCGTGGGATCACCTTCCCCGAGCCGCCCAAGACAGAACCCGGACCCCAGTGCGGCTAGCACACACGTCGCCCAGGACCGAAGCCCAGGGTCCACATCCGGACGCCTGCCGCTCTGGACTGTCTGAATCCCCGGTCCCAGGGACGGCGTAACTCCGAGCCGCTGAACGACAGCCTCCACTTCTCGACACGGCTGGCAGCCACAGCGCGTGTGGCCGGACAACCGTGTCTTGCTATCACTTTCCTCGAGCCGCACAAGGCGGGACCCGGACCCCGGCGCGGCTAGCACACACGTCGGGCAGGACCGGAGCCTAGGGGCTCGGGAAGCCGGACCCACGCAGCCCGTAGAGGGACACATGTTTCCTGCGATCGAAATAGCGGAGCCGACAGAGGTTCGACCGGGTCCTAGTGCGGCTAGCACACACATCGCCCGGGACCGGAGCGTGGCTGTTCGGGAAGGACGGCCGCCGCTCCGGACAGGACAGAAGCTTTCGTCTCGGGGACAGCCAGCCCCCGAGCCAGAGGATGACAGCCTCCTGTTTCACGACACGGCCGCTACGCATGCAGCTCGTGGCCGGACCACTGTGTCGTGGGATCTCCTTCCCCGATTCGCCCAAGACAGAACCCGGACCCCAGTGCGGCTAGCACACACGTCGCCCAGCATAGGAGCGTGGTTGTTCGGGACGGACGGCTGCCGCTCCGTAGAGGACAGAACCCCTTGGCCCCGCGACTGCCAGCCCAGGAGCCGGCGGAGGACAGCCACACGCTTCGCGGCAAGGCTGGCAGGCACACCGCTTGTGGCGGGTCACCCGTATCTTGCGATCATTTTAGTCGAGCCGCCCAAGGCGGGACACGGACCCCGGTGCGGCTAGCACACACGTCGCGCAGGACCGGAGCCTAGGGGCTCGGGAAGCCGGACCCACGCAGCCCGTAGAGGGACACACGTTTCCTGCGATCGAAATAGCGGAGCCGACAGAGGTTCGACCGGGTCCTAGTGCGGCTAGCACACACATCGCCCGGGACCGGAGCGTGGCTGTTCGGGAAGGACGGCCGCCGCTCCGGACAGGACAGAAGCTTTCGTCTCGGGGACAACCAGCCCCCAAGCCAGAGGATGACAGCCTCTTGTTTCACGACACGGCTGCTACGCACGCAGCTCGTGGCCGGACCACTGTGTCGTGGGATCTCCTTCCCCGATTCGCCCAAGACAGAACCCGGACCCCAGTGCGGCTAGCACACACGTCGCCCAGGACCGAAGCCCAGGGTCCATATCCGGACGCCTGCCGCTCTGGACTGTCTGAATCCCCGGTCCCCGGCACTGCGTAACTCCGAGCCGCTGAACGACAGCCTCCACTTCTCGACACGGCTGGCAGCCACAGCGCGCGTGGCCGCACAACCGTGTCTTGCGATCACTTTCGTCGAGCCGCCCAGGGTGGGACCCGGACCCCGGCGCGGCTAGCGTACACGTCGCCCAGGAAAGGAGCGAGGGTGCTCGGGACGGACGGCTGCCGCTCTGGAATGTCTGAATCCCAGGTCCCAGGGACGGCGTCACTCCGAGCCGCTGAACGACAGCCTTCACTTCTCGACACGGCTGGCAGCCACAGCGCTTGTGGCCGGACAACCGTGTCGTAGGATCTCCTTCCCCGAGGCGCCCGAAATGGGATCCGGACCCCGGTGCGGCGAGCAAACACGACACGCAGGACGGAGTCAAATGCCTCGGGAAGCCGGACCCACGCTGCCCGTGGAGGGACACTCGTGTCCTGCGATCGAAATAGTGGAGCCGACAGAGGTTCGACCGGGTCCTAGTGCGGCTAGCACACACGTCGCCCAGGACCGAAGCCCAGGGTCCACATCCGGACGCCTGCCGCTCTGGACTGTCTGAATCCCCGGTCCCAGGGACGGCGTAACTCCTAGCCGTTCAACGAAAGCCTGACGCTTCGCGGCAAGTCTGGCTTTCATGCCGCTCGTGGCCGGACAACCGTGTCTTGGGATCGTTGTCCCCAGTCCGCCCGAGACGGCACCCGGACCCCGGTGCGGCTAGCACACACGTCGCGCAGGACCGGAGCCTAGGGGCTCGGGAAGCCGGACCCACGCAGCCCGTAGAGGGACACACGTTTCCTGCGATCGAAATAGCGGAGCCGACAGAGGTTCGACCGGGTCCTAGTGCGGCTAGCACACACATCGCCCGGGACCGGAGCGTGGCTGTTCGGGAAGGACGGCCGCCGCTCCGGACAGGACAGAAGCTTTCGTCTCGGGGACAACCAGCCCCCGAGCCAGAGGATGACAGCCTCTTGTTTCACGAAACGGCTGCTACGCACGCAGCTCGTGGCCGGACCACTGTGTCGTGGGATCTCCTTCCCCGATTCGCCCAAGACAGAACCCGGACCCCAGTGCGGCTAGCACACACGTCGTCCAGGACCGAAGCCCAGGGTCCATATCCGGACGCCTGCCGCTCTGGACTGTCTGAATCCCCGGTCCCCGGCACTGCGTAACTCCGAGCCGCTGAACGACAGCCTCCACTTCTCGACACGGCTGGCAGCCACAGCGCGTGCGGCCGCACAACCGTGTCTTGCGATCACTTTCGTCGAGCCGCCCAGGGTGGGACCCGGACCCCGGCGCGGCTAGCGTACACGTCGCCCAGGAAAGGAGCGAGGGTGCTCGGGACGGACGGCTGCCGCTCCGGGACGGATAGTTGCCAAGAGAACGGAACACAGCTTCCTGCTTCGCGGCAACGCTAGCAGCCACACCGCTTGTGGCCGCACAACCGTGTCTTGCGATCACTTTCGTCGAGCCGCCCAAGGCGGGACCCGGACCCCGGCGCGGCTAGCATACACGTCGCCCAGGACCGAAGCCCAGGGTCCACATCCGGACGCCTGCCGCTCTGGAATGTCTGAATCCCCCGTCCCAGGGACGGCGTAACTCCTAGCCGTTGAACGAAAGCCTGACGCTTCGCGGCAAGTCTGGCTTTCATGCCGCTCGTGGCCGGACAACCGTGTCTTGGGATCGTTGTCCCCAGTCCGCCCGAGACGGCACCCGGACCCCGGTGCGCCTAGCACACACGTCGCGCAGGACCGGAGCCTAGGGGCTCGGGAAGCCGGACCCACGCAGCCCGTAGAGGGACACACGTTTCCTGCGATCGAAATAGCGGAGCCGACAGAGGTTCGACCGGGTCCTAGTGCGGCTAGCACACACATCGCCCGGGACCGGAGCGTGGCTGTTCGGGAAGGACGGCCGCCGCTCCGCACAGGACAGAAGCTTTCGTCTCGGGGACAGCCAGCCCCCGAGCCAGAGGATGACAGCCTCCTGTTTCACGACACGGCTGCTACGCACGCAGCTCGTGGCCGGACCACTGTGTCGTGGGATCTCCTTCCCCGATTCGCCCAAGACAGAACCCGGACCCCAGTGCGGCTAGCACACACGTCGCCCAGCATAGGAGCGTGGTTGTTCGGGACGGACGGCTGCCGCTCCGTAGAGGACAGAACCCCTTGGCCCCGCGACTGCCAGCCCACGAGCCGGTGGAGGACAGCCACACGCTTCGCGGCAAGGCTGGCAGGCACACCGCTTGTGGCGGGTCACCCGTATCTTGCGATCATTTTAGTCGAGCCGCCCAAGGCGGGACACGGACCCCGGTGCGGCTAGCACACACGTCGCGCAGGACAGGAGCCTAGGGGCTCGGGAAGCCGGACCCACGCAGCCCGTAGAGGGACACACGTTTCCTGCGATCGAAATAGCGGAGCCGACAGAGGTTCGACCGGGTCCTAGTGCGGCTAGCACACACATCGCCCGGGACCGGAGCGTGGCTGTTCGGGAAGGACGGCCGCCGCTCCGCACAGGACAGAAGCTTTCGTCTCGAGGTAAACCAGCCCCCGAGCCAGAGGATGACAGCCTCTTGTTTCACGACACGGCTGCTACGCACGCAGGTCGTGGCCGGACCACTGTGTCGTGGGATCTCCTTCCCCGATTCGCCCAAGACAGAACCCGGACCCCAGTGCGGCTAGCACACACGTCGCCCAGGACCGAAGCCCAGTGTCCATATCCGGAAGCCTGCCGCTCTGGACTGTCTGAATCCCCGGTCCCAGGGACGGCGTAACTCCTAGCCGTTGAACGAAAGCCTGACGCTTCGCGGCAAGTCTGGCTTTCATGCCGCTCGTGGCCGGACTACCGTGTCTTGGGATCGTTGTCCCCAGTCCGCCCGAGACGGCACCCGGACCCCGGTGCGGCTAGCACACACGTCGCCCAGGACCGAAGCCCAGGGTCCATATCCGGACGCCTGCCGCTCTGGACTGTCTGAATCCCCGGTCCCCGGCACTGCGTAACTCCGAGCCGCTGAACGACAGCCTCCACTTCTCGACACGGCTGGCAGCCACAGCGCGCGTGGCCGCACAACCGTGTCTTGCGATCACTTTCGTCGAGCCGCCCAGGGTGGGACCCGGACCCCGGCGCGGCTAGCGTACACGTCGCCCAGGAAAGGAGCGAGGGTGCTCGGGACGGACGGCTGCCGCTCTGGAATGTCTGAATCCCAGGTCCCAGGGACGGCGTCACTCCGAGCCGCTGAACGACAGCCTTCACTTCTCGACACGGCTGGCAGCCACAGCGCTTGTGGCCGGACAACCGTGTCGTAGGATCTCCTTCCCCGAGGCGCCCGAAATGGGATCCGGACCCCGGTGCGGCGAGCAAACACGACACGCAGGACGGAGTCAAATGCCTCGGGAAGCCGGACCCACGCTGCCCGTGGAGGGACACTCGTGTCCTGCGATCGAAATAGTGGAGCCGACAGAGGTTCGACCGGGTCCTAGTGCGGCTAGCACACACGTCGCCCAGGACCGAAGCCCAGGGTCCACATCCGGACGCCTGCCGCTCTGGACTGTCTGAATCCCCGGTCCCAGGGACGGCGTAACTCCTAGCCGTTCAACGAAAGCCTGACGCTTCGCGGCAAGTCTGGCTTTCATGCCGCTCGTGGCCGGACAACCGTGTCTTGGGATCGTTGTCCCCAGTCCGCCCGAGACGGCACCCGGACCCCGGTGCGGCTAGCACACACGTCGCGCAGGACCGGAGCCTAGGGGCTCGGGAAGCCGGACCCACGCAGCCCGTAGAGGGACACACGTTTCCTGCGATCGAAATAGCGGAGCCGACAGAGGTTCGACCGGGTCCTAGTGCGGCACATCGCCCGGGACCGGAGCGTGGCTGTTCGGGAAGGACGGCCGCCGCTCCGGACAGGACAGAAGCTTTCGTCTCGGGGACAACCAGCCCCCGAGCCAGAGGATGACAGCCTCTTGTTTCACGAAACGGCTGCTACGCACGCAGGTCGTGGCCGGACCACTGTGTCGTGGGATCTCCTTCCCCGATTCGCCCAAGACAGAACCCGGACCCCAGTGCGGCTAGCACACACGTCGCCCAGCATAGGAGCGTGGTTGTTCGGGACGGACGGCTGCCGCTCCGTAGAGGACAGAACCCCTTGGCCCCGCGACTGCCAGCCCACGAGCCGGCGGAGGACAGCCACACGTTTCGCGGCAAGGCTGGCAGGCACACCGCTTGTGGCGGGTCACCCGTATCTTGCGATCATTTTAGTCGAGCCGCCCAAGGCGGGACACGGACCCCGGTGCGGCTAGCACACACGTCGCGCAGGACCGGAGCCTAGGGGCTCGGGAAGCCGGACCCACGCAGCCCGTAGAGGGACACACGTTTCCTGCGATCGAAATAGCGGAGCCGACAGAGGTTCGACCGGGTCCTAGTGCGGCTAGCACACACATCGCCCGGGACCGGAGCGTGGCTGTTCGGGAAGGACGGCCGCCGCTCCGGACAGGACAGAAGCTTTCGTCTCGGGGACAGCCAGCCCCCGAGCCAGAGGATGACAGCCTCTTGTTTCACGACACGGCTGCTACGCACGCAGCTCGTGGCCGGACCACTGTGTCGTGGGATCTCCTTCCCCGATTCGCCCAAGACAGAACCCGGACCCCAGTGCGGCTAGCACACACGTCGCCCAGCATAGGAGCGTGGTTGTTCGGGACGGACGGCTGCCGCTCCGTAGAGGACAGAACCCCTTGGCCCCGCGACTGCCAGCCCAGGAGCCGGCGGAGGACAGCCACACGCTTCGCGGCAAGGCTGGCAGGCACACCGCTTGTGGCGGGTCACCCGTATCTTGCGATCATTTTAGTCGAGCCGCCCAAGGCGGGACACGGACCCCGGTGCGGCTAGCACACACGTCGCGCAGGACCGGAGCCTAGGGGCTCGGGAAGCCGGACCCACGCAGCCCGTAGAGGGACACACGTTTCCTGCGATCGAAATAGCGGAGCCGACAGAGGTTCGACCGGGTCCTAGTGCGGCTAGCACACACATCGCCCGGGACCGGAGCGTGGCTGTTCGGGAAGGACGGCCGCCGCTCCGGACAGGACAGAAGCTTTCGTCTCGGGGACAACCAGCCCCCAAGCCAGAGGATGACAGCCTCTTGTTTCACGACACGGCTGCTACGCACGCAGCTCGTGGCCGGACCACTGTGTCGTGGGATCTCCTTCCCCGATTCGCCCAAGACAGAACCCGGACCCCAGTGCGGCTAGCACACACGTCGCCCAGCATAGGAGCGTGGTTGTTCGGGAAGGACGGCCGCCGCTCCGCACAGGACAGAAGCTTTCGTCTCGAGGTAAACCAGCCCCCGAGGCAGAGGATGACAGCCTCTTGTTTCACGACACGGCTGCTACTCATGCAGCTCGTGGCCGGACCACTGTGTCGTGGGATCTCCTTCCCCGAGCCGCCCAAGACAGAACCCGGACCCCAGTGCGGCTAGCACACACGTCGTCCAGGACCAAAGCCCAGGGTCCATATCCGGACGCCTGCCGCTCTGGACTGTCTGAATCCTTGGTCCCCGGCACTGCGTAACTCCGAGCCGCTGAACGACAGCCTCCACTTCTCGACACGGCTGGCAGCCACAGCGCGTGTGGCCGCACAACCGTGTCTTGCGATCACTTTCGTCGAGCCGCCCGAGGCGGGACCCGGACCCCGGCGCGGCTAGCGTACACGTCGCCCAGGAAAGGAGCGAGGGTGCTCGGGACGGACGGCTGCCGCTCCGGGACGGATAGTTGCCGAGAGAACGGAACACAGCTTCCTGCTTCGCGGCAACGCTAGCAGCCACACCGCTTGTGGCCGCACAACCGTGTCTTGCGATCACTTTCGTCGAGCCGCCCAAGGCGGGACCCGGACCCCGGCGCGGCTAGCATACACGTCGCCCAGGACCGAAGCCCAGTGTCCACATCCGGACGCCTGCCGCACTGGAATGTCTGAATCCCCGGTCCCAGGGACGGCGTAACTCCTAGCCGTTGAACGAAAGCCTGACGCTTCGCGGCAAGTCTGGCTTTCATGCCGCTCGTGGCCGGACAACCGTGTCTTGGGATCGTTGTCCCCAGTCCGCCCGAGACGGCACCCGGACCCCGGTGCGGCTAGCACACACGTCGCGCAGGACCGGAGCCTAGGGGCTCGGGAAGCCGGACCCACGCAGCCCGTAGAGGGACACACGTTTCCTGCGATCGAAATAGCGGAGCCGACAGAGGTTCGACCGGGTCCTAGTGCGGCTAGCACACACATCGCCCGGGACCGGAGCGTGGCTGTTCGGGAAGGACGGCCGCCGCTCCGGACAGGACAGAAGCTTTCGTCTCGGGGACAACCAGCCCCCGAGCCAGAGGATGACAGCCTCTTGTTTCACGACACGGCTGCTACGCACGCAGCTCGTGGCCGGACCACTGTGTCGTGGGATCTCCTTCCCCGATTCGCCCAAGACAGAACCCGGACCCCAGTGCGGCTAGCACACACGTCGCCCAGCATAGGAGCGTGGTTGTTCGGGACGGACGGCTGCCGCTCCGTAGAGGACAGAACCCCTTGGCCCCGCGACTGCCAGCACACGAGCCGGCGGAGGACAGCCACACGCTTCGCGGCAAGGCTGGCAGGCACACCGCTTGTGGCGGGTCACCCGTATCTTGCGATCATTTTAGTCGAGCCGCCCAAGTCGGGACACGGACCCCGGTGCGGCTAGCACACACGTCGCGCAGGACCGGAGCCTAGGGGCTCGGGAAGCCGGACCCACGCAGCCCGTAGAGGGACACACGTTTCCTGCGATCGAAATAGCGGAGCCGACAGAGGTTCGACCGGGTCCTAGTGCGGCTAGCACACACATCGCCCGGGACCGGAGCGTGGCTGTTCGGGAAGGACGGCCGCCGCTCCGGACAGGACAGAAGCTTTCGTCTCGGGGACAACCAGCCCCCGAGCCAGAGGATGACAGCCTCTTGTTTCACGACACGGCTGCAACGCATGCAGCTCGTGGCCGGACCACTGTGTCGTGGGATCTCCTTCCCCGATTCGCCCAAGACAGGCGTTCCCCCGTGTTCGCTGTTTACAAGCAACCCTAAATATAACACTAGCCACCATGGCAGAAGACTGAAAACTCGGGCTCCAGAAAATACGTTTCAAGCCCCATTCACCCTTCCAGAAGTGCCCCCAAAGGAAGGCTTTGGGTACAACTGAACTCCCCAGGGGAGCCTTTATGCAGCCCCACATGCAACTGGACCCTCCGTATTCGCTCTTTCACAGCAACCTTAAATATAACCCTGGCCCGCATTGCAGACGACTGAAAAATCGGGCCCCAGAAAACGTGCTAGAAGCCCCATTCGACCATCCAAAAGTGCCCAGTGGAAGGCTTTGGGTACAACTGAACTCCCCAGGTGAGCCTTTATGCAGGCCCATACGCAACTGGACCCCCCGTGGTCGCTGCTTACAAGCAACCCTAAATATAACACTAGCCAGCATGGCAGAAAACTGAAAACTCGGGCCGCAAAAAAAGCGTTTCAAGCCCCATTCACCCATCCAGAAGTGCCCCCAAAGGAAGGCTTTGGGTACAACTGAACTCCCCAGGGGAGCCTTTATGCAGCCCCACATGCAACTGGACCCTCCGGGTTCACTCTTTCACCGCAACCCTAAATATAGCCCTAGCACGCCTGGCAGTCGATTGAAAGCTCGGGCCACAGAAAATGTGTTACGAGCCCCATTCGCCCATCCAAAAGTGCCCCCAAAGGAAGGCTTTGGGTACATCTGAACTCCCCAGGGGAGCCTTTACGCAGCCCCACATGCAACTGGACCCTCCGTGTTCGCTCGTTACAGCAACCCTAAATATAACCCTAGCCAGCATGGCAGAAGACTGAAAACTCGGGCCACAGAAAAAGCGTTTCAAGCCCCTTTCGCCCATCCAGAAGTGCCCCCAAAGGAAGGCTTTGGGTACAACTGAACTCCCCAGGGGAGCCTTTATGCAGGCCCATACGCACCTGTACAACACGTGTTCGCTGTTTACAAGCAACCCTAAATATAACCCTAGCCACCATGGCAGAAGACTGAAAACTCGGGCCACAGAAAAAGCGTTTCAAGCCCCATTCACCCATCCAGAAGTGCCCCCAAAGGAAGGCTTTGGGTACAACTGGACTCCCCAGGTGAGCCTTTATGCAGCCCCACATGCAACTGGACCCTCCGGGTTCACTCTTTCACCGCAAGCCTAAATATAGCCCTAGCACGCCTGGCAGTCGACTGAAAGTTCGAGCCACAGAAAATGTGTTACGAGCCCCATTCGCCCATCCAAAAGTGCCCCCAAAGGAAGGCTTTGGGTACAACTGAACTCCCCAGGGGAGCCTTTACGCAGCCCCACATGCAACTGGACCCTCCGTGTTCGCTCTTTACAGCAACCCTAAATATAACCCTAGCCAGCATGGCAGAAGACTGAAAACTCGGGCCACAGAAAAAGCGTTTCAAGCCCCTTTTGCCCATCCAGAAGTGCCCCCAAAGGAAGGCTTTGGGTACAACTGGACTCCCCAGGGGAGCCTTTACGCAGCCCCACATGCAACTGGACCCTCCGTGTTCACTGTTTACGAGCAACCCTAAATATACCCCTAGCCACCATGGCAGAAGACTGAAAATTCGGGCCACAGAAAAAGCGTTTCAAGCCCCTTTCGCCCATCCAGAAGTGCCCCCAAAGGAAGGCTTTGGGTACAACTGAACTCCCCAGGGGAGCCTTTATGAAGCCCCACATGCAACTGGACCCTCCGGGTTCACTCTTTCACCGAAAGCCTAATTATAATCCTAGCACGCCTGGCAGTCGACTGAAAGTTCGAGCCACAGAAAATGTGTTACGAGCCCCATTCGCCCATCCAAAAGTGCCTCCAAAGGAAGGCTTTGGGTACAACTGAACTCCCCAGGGGAGCCTTTACGCAGCCCCACATGCAACTGGACCCTCCGTGTTCGCTCTTTACAGCAACCCTAAATATAACCCTAGCCAGCATGGCAGAAGACTGAAAACTCGGGCCACAGAAAAAGCGTTTCAAGCCCCTTTCGCCCATCCAGAAGTGCCCCCAAAGGAAGGCTTTGGGTACAACTGAACTCCCCAGGGGAGCCTTTATGCAGCCCCACATGCAACTGGACCCTCCGTATTCGATCTTTCACAGCAACCCTCAATATAACCCTGGCCCGCATGGAAGAAGACTGAAAACTCGGGCTCCAGAAAACGTGCTACAAGCCCCATTCGACCATCCAAAAGTGCCCCCAAAGGAAGGCTTTGGGTACAACTGAACTCCCCAGGGGAGCCTTTATGCAGGCCCATATGCACCTGGACAACCCGTGTTCGCTGTTTACAAGCAACCCTAAATATAACCCTAGCCAGCATGGCAGAAGACTGAAAACTCGGGCCACAGAAAATGCGTTTCAAGCCCCATTCACCCATCCAGAAGTGCCCCCAAAGGAAGGCTTTGGGTACAACTGAACTCCCCAGGGGAGCCTTTATGCAGGCCCATACGCAACTGGACCCCCCGTGTTCGCTGTTTACAAGCAAACCTAAATATAACCCTAGCCAGCATGGCAGAAAACAGAAAACTCGGGCCACAGAAAAAGCGTTTCAAGCCCCATTCACCCATCCAGAAGTGCCCCCAAAGGAAGGCTTTGGGTACAAGTGAACTCCCCAGGGGAGCCTTTATGCAGCCCCACATGCAACTGGACCCTCCGTGTTCACTGTTTACGAGCAACCCTAAATATACCCCTAGCCACCATGGCAGAAGACTGAAAACTCGGCTCCAGAAAATGCGTTTCAAGCCCCTTTTGCCCATCCAGAAGTGCCCCCAAAGGAAGGCTTTGGGTACAACTGGACTCCCCAGGGGAGCCTTTACGCAGCCCCACATGCAACTGGACCCTCCTTGTTCACTGTTTACGAGCAACCCTAAATATACCCCTAGCCACCATGGCAGAAGACTGAAAATTCGGGCCACAGAAAAAGCGTTTCAAGCCCCTTTCGCCCATCCAGAAGTGCCCGCAAAGGAAGGCTTTGGGTACAACTGAACTCCCCAGGGGAGCCTTTATGAAGCCCCACATGCAACTGGACCCTCCGGGTTCACTCTTTCACCGAAAGCCTAATTATAATCCTAGCACGCCTGGCAGTCGACTGAAAGTTCGAGCCACAGAAAATGTGTTACGAGCCCCATTCGCCCATCCAAAAGTGCCTCCAAAGGAAGGCTTTGGGTACAACTGAACTCCCCAGGGGAGCCTTTACGCAGCCCCACATGCAACTGGACCCTCCGTGTTCGCTCTTTACAGCAACCCTAAATATAACCCTAGCCAGCATGGCAGAAGACTGAAAACTCGGGCCACAGAAAAAGCGTTTCAAGCCCCTTTCGCCCATCCAGAAGTGCCCCCAAAGGAAGGCTTTGGGTACAAGTGAACTCCCCAGGGGAGCCTTTATGCAGCCCCACATGCAACTGGACCCTCCGTATTCGATCTTTCACAGCAACCCTCAATATAACCCTGGCCCGCATGGAAGAAGACTGAAAACTCGGGCTCCAGAAAACGTGCTACAAGCCCCATTCGACCATCCAAAAGTGCCCCCAAAGGAAGGCTTTGGGTACAACTGAACTCCCCAGGGGAGCCTTTATGCAGGCCCATATGCACCTGGACAACCCGTGTTCGCTGTTTACAAGCAACCCTAAATATAACCCTAGCCAGCATGGCAGAAGACTGAAAACTCGGGTCACAGAAAATGCGTTTCAAGCCCCATTCACCCATCCAGAAGTGCCCCCAAAGGAAGGCTTTGGGTACAACTGAACTCCCCAGGGGAGCCTTTATGCAGGCCCATACGCAACTGGACCCCCCGTGTTCGCTGTTTACAAGCAAACCTAAATATAACCCTAGCCAGCATGGCAGAAGACTGAAAACTCGGGCCACAGAAAAAGCGTTTCAAGCCCCATTCACCCATCCAGAAGTGCCCCCAAAGGAAGGCTTTGGGTACAAGTGAACTCCCCAGGGGAGCCTTTATGCAGCCCCACATGCAACTGGACCCTCCGTGTTCACTGTTTACGAGCAACCCTAAATATACCCCTAGCCACCATGGCAGAAGACTGAAAACTCGGGCTCCAGAAAATGCGTTTCAAGCCCCATTCACCCATCCAGAAGTGCCCCCAAAGGAAGGCTTTGGGTACAAGTGAACTCCCCAGGGGAGCCTTTATGCAGCCCCACATGCAACTGGACCCTCCGGGTTCACTCTTTCTCCGCAAGCCTAAATATAGCCCTAGCACTCCTGGCAGTCGACTGAAAGCTCGGGCCACAGAAAATGTGTTACGAGCCCCATTCGCCCATCCAAAAGTGCCCCCAAAGGAAGGCTTTGGGTACAACTGAACTCCCCAGGGGAGCCTTTATGCAGCCCCACATGCAACTGGACCCTCCGTATTCGCTCTTTCACAGCAACCTTAAATATAACCCTGGCCCGCATTGCAGACGACTGAAAAATCGGGCCCCAGAAAACGTGCTAGAAGCCCCATTCGACCATCCAAAAGTGCCCAGTGGAAGGCTTTGGGTACAACTGAACTCCCCAGGTGAGCCTTTATGCAGGCCCATACGCAACTGGACCCCCCGTGGTCGCTGCTTACAAGCAACCCTAAATATAACACTAGCCAGCATGGCAGAAAACTGAAAACTCGGGCCGCAAAAAAAGCGTTTCAAGCCCCATTCACCCATCCAGAAGTGCCCCCAAAGGAAGGCTTTGGGTACAACTGAACTCCCCAGGGGAGCCTTTATGCAGCCCCACATGCAACTGGACCCTCCGGGTTCACTCTTTCACCGCAACCCTAAATATAGCCCTAGCACGCCTGGCAGTCGATTGAAAGCTCGGGCCACAGAAAATGTGTTACGAGCCCCATTCGCCCATCCAAAAGTGCCCCCAAAGGAAGGCTTTGGGTACATCTGAACTCCCCAGGGGAGCCTTTACGCAGCCCCACATGCAACTGGACCCTACGTGTTCGCTCGTTACAGCAACCCTAAATATAACCCTAGCCAGCATGGCAGAAGACTGAAAACTCGGGCCACAGAAAAAGCGTTTCAAGCCCCTTTCGCCCATCCAGAAGTGCCCCCAAAGGAAGGCTTTGGGTACAACTGAACTCCCCAGGGGAGCCTTTATGCAGGCCCATACGCACCTGGACAACACGTGTTCGCTGTTTACAAGCAACCCTAAATATAACCCTAGCCACCATGGCAGAAGACTGAAAACTCTGGCCACAGAAAAAGCGTTTCAAGCCCCATTCACCCATCCAGAAGTGCCCCCAAAGGAAGGCTTTGGGTACAAGTGAACTCCCCAGGGGAGCCTTTATGCAGCCCCACATGCAACTGGACCCTCCGGGTTCACTCTTTCACCGCAAGCCTAAATATAGCCCTAGCACGCCTGGCAGTCGACTGAAAGTTCGAGCCACAGAAAATGTGTTACGAGCCCCATTCGCCCATCCAAAAGTGCCCCCAAAGGAAGGCTTTGGGTACAACTGAACTCCCCAGGGGAGCCTTTACGCAGCCCCACATGCAACTGGACCCTCCGTGTTCGCTCTTTACAGCAACCCTAAATATAACCCTAGCCAGCATGGCAGAAGACTGAAAACTCGGGCCACAGAAAAAGCGTTTCAAGCCCCTTTTGCCCATCCAGAAGTGCCCCCAAAGGAAGGCTTTGGGTACAACTGGACTCCCCAGGGGAGCCTTTACGCAGCCCCACATGCAACTGGACCCTCCTTGTTCACTGTTTACGAGCAACCCTAAATATACCCCTAGCCACCATGGCAGAAGACTGAAAATTCGGGCCACAGAAAAAGCGTTTCAAGCCCCTTTCGCCCATCCAGAAGTGCCCGCAAAGGAAGGCTTTGGGTACAACTGAACTCCCCAGGGGAGCCTTTATGAAGCCCCACATGCAACTGGACCCTCCGGGTTCACTCTTTCACCGAAAGCCTAATTATAATCCTAGCACGCCTGGCAGTCGACTGAAAGTTCGAGCCACAGAAAATGTGTTATGAGCCCCATTCGCCCATCCAAAAGTGCCTCCAAAGGAAGGCTTTGGGTACAACTGAACTCCCCAGGGGAGCCTTTACGCAGCCCCACATGCAACTGGACCCTCCGTGTTCGCTCTTTACAGCAACCCTAAATATAACCCTAGCCAGCATGGCAGAAGACTGAAAACTCGGGCCACAGAAAAAGCGTTTCAAGCCCCTTTCGCCCATCCAGAAGTGCCCCCAAAGGAAGGCTTTGGGTACAACTGAACTCCCCAGGGGAGCCTTTATGCAGCCCCACATGCAACTGGACCCTCCGTATTCGATCTTTCACAGCAACCCTCAATATAACCCTGGCCCGCATGGAAGAAGACTGAAAACTCGGGCTCCAGAAAACGTGCTACAAGCCCCATTCGACCATCCAAAAGTGCCCCCAAAGGAAGGCTTTGGGTACAACTGAACTCCCCAGGGGAGCCTTTATGCAGGCCCATATGCACCTGGACAACCCGTGTTCGCTGTTTACAAGCAACCCTAAATATAACCCTAGCCAGCATGGCAGAAGACTGAAAACTCGGGCCACAGAAAATGCGTTTCAAGCCCCATTCACCCATCCAGAAGTGCCCCCAAAGGAAGGCTTTGGGTACAACTGAACTCCCCAGGGGAGCCTTTATGCAGGCCCATACGCAACTGGACCCCCCGTGTTCGCTGTTTACAAGCAAACCTAAATATAACCCTAGCCAGCATGGCAGAAAACAGAAAACTCGGGCCACAGAAAAAGCGTTTCAAGCCCCATTCACCCATCCAGAAGTGCCCCCAAAGGAAGGCTTTGGGTACAAGTGAACTCCCCAGGGGAGCCTTTATGCAGCCCCACATGCAACTGGACCCTCCGTGTTCACTGTTTACGAGCAACCCTAAATATACCCCTAGCCACCATGGCAGAAGACTGAAAACTCGGGCTCCAGAAAATGCGTTTCAAGCCCCATTCACCCATCCAGAAGTGCCCCCAAAGGAAGGCTTTGGGTACAAGTGAACTCCCCAGGGGAGCCTTTATGCAGCCCCACATGCAACTGGACCCTCCGGGTTCACTCTTTCTCCGCAAGCCTAAATATAGCCCTAGCACTCCTGGCAGTCGACTGAAAGCTCGGGCCACAGAAAATGTGTTACGAGCCCCATTCGCCCATCCAAAAGTGCCCCCAAAGGAAGGCTTTGGGTACAACTGAACTCCCCAGGGGAGCCTTTATGCAGCCCCACATGCAACTGGACCCTCCGTATTCGCTCTTTCACAGCAACCTTAAATATAACCCTGGCCCGCATTGCAGACGACTGAAAAATCGGGCCCCAGAAAACGTGCTAGAAGCCCCATTCGACCATCCAAAAGTGCCCAGTGGAAGGCTTTGGGTACAACTGAACTCCCCAGGTGAGCCTTTATGCAGGCCCATACGCAACTGGACCCCCCGTGGTCGCTGCTTACAAGCAACCCTAAATATAACACTAGCCAGCATGGCAGAAAACTGAAAACTCGGGCCGCAAAAAAAGCGTTTCAAGCCCCATTCACCCATCCAGAAGTGCCCCCAAAGGAAGGCTTTGGGTACAACTGAACTCCCCAGGGGAGCCTTTATGCAGCCCCACATGCAACTGGACCCTCCGGGTTCACTCTTTCACCGCAACCCTAAATATAGCCCTAGCACGCCTGGCAGTCGATTGAAAGCTCGGGCCACAGAAAATGTGTTACGAGCCCCATTCGCCCATCCAAAAGTGCCCCCAAAGGAAGGCTTTGGGTACATCTGAACTCCCCAGGGGAGCCTTTACGCAGCCCCACATGCAACTGGACCCTACGTGTTCGCTCGTTACAGCAACCCTAAATATAACCCTAGCCAGCATGGCAGAAGACTGAAAACTCGGGCCACAGAAAAAGCGTTTCAAGCCCCTTTCGCCCATCCAGAAGTGCCCCCAAAGGAAGGCTTTGGGTACAACTGAACTCCCCAGGGGAGCCTTTATGCAGGCCCATACGCACCTGGACAACACGTGTTCGCTGTTTACAAGCAACCCTAAATATAACCCTAGCCACCATGGCAGAAGACTGAAAACTCTGGCCACAGAAAAAGCGTTTCAAGCCCCATTCACCCATCCAGAAGTGCCCCCAAAGGAAGGCTTTGGGTACAAGTGAACTCCCCAGGGGAGCCTTTATGCAGCCCCACATGCAACTGGACCCTCCGGGTTCACTCTTTCACCGCAAGCCTAAATATAGCCCTAGCACGCCTGGCAGTCGACTGAAAGTTCGAGCCACAGAAAATGTGTTACGAGCCCCATTCGCCCATCCAAAAGTGCCCCCAAAGGAAGGCTTTGGGTACAACTGAACTCCCCAGGGGAGCCTTTACGCAGCCCCACATGCAACTGGACCCTCCGTGTTCGCTCTTTACAGCAACCCTAAATATAACCCTAGCCAGCATGGCAGAAGACTGAAAACTCGGGCCACAGAAAAAGCGTTTCAAGCCCCTTTTGCCCATCCAGAAGTGCCCCCAAAGGAAGGCTTTGGGTACAACTGGACTCCCCAGGGGAGCCTTTACGCAGCCCCACATGCAACTGGACCCTCCTTGTTCACTGTTTACGAGCAACCCTAAATATACCCCTAGCCACCATGGCAGAAGACTGAAAATTCGGGCCACAGAAAAAGCGTTTCAAGCCCCTTTCGCCCATCCAGAAGTGCCCGCAAAGGAAGGCTTTGGGTACAACTGAACTCCCCAGGGGAGCCTTTATGAAGCCCCACATGCAACTGGACCCTCCGGGTTCACTCTTTCACCGAAAGCCTAATTATAATCCTAGCACGCCTGGCAGTCGACTGAAAGTTCGAGCCACAGAAAATGTGTTACGAGCCCCATTCGCCCATCCAAAAGTGCCTCCAAAGGAAGGCTTTGGGTACAACTGAACTCCCCAGGGGAGCCTTTACGCAGCCCCACATGCAACTGGACCCTCCGTGTTCGCTCTTTACAGCAACCCTAAATATAACCCTAGCCAGCATGGCAGAAGACTGAAAACTCGGGCCACAGAAAAAGCGTTTCAAGCCCCTTTCGCCCATCCAGAAGTGCCCCCAAAGGAAGGCTTTGGGTACAACTGAACTCCCCAGGGAAGCCTTTATGCAGCCCCACATGCAACTGGACCCTCCGTATTCGATCTTTCACAGCAACCCTCAATATAACCCTGGCCCGCATGGAAGAAGACTGAAAACTCGGGCTCCAGAAAACGTGCTACAAGCCCCATTCGACCATCCAAAAGTGCCCCCAAAGGAAGGCTTTGGGTACAACTGAACTCCCCAGGGGAGCCTTTATGCAGGCCCATATGCACCTGGACAACCCGTGTTCGCTGTTTACAAGCAACCCTAAATATAACCCTAGCCAGCATGGCAGAAGACTGAAAACTCGGGCCACAGAAAATGCGTTTCAAGCCCCATTCACCCATCCAGAAGTGCCCCCAAAGGAAGGCTTTGGGTACAACTGAACTCCCCAGGGGAGCCTTTATGCAGGCCCATACGCAACTGGACCCCCCGTGTTTGCTGTTTACAAGCAAACCTAAATATAACCCTAGCCAGCATGGCAGAAAACAGAAAACTCGGGCCACAGAAAAAGCGTTTCAAGCCCCATTCACCCATCCAGAAGTGCCCCCAAAGGAAGGCTTTGGGTACAAGTGAACTCCCCAGGGGAGCCTTTATGCAGCCCCACATGCAACTGGACCCTCCGTGTTCACTGTTTACGAGCAACCCTAAATATACCCCTAGCCACCATGGCAGAAGACTGAAAACTCGGCTCCAGAAAATGCGTTTCAAGCCCCATTCACCCATCCAGAAGTGCCCCCAAAGGAAGGCTTTGGGTACAAGTGAACTCCCCAGGGGAGCCTTTATGCAGCCCCACATGCAACTGGACCCTCCGGGTTCACTCTTTCTCCGCAAGCCTAAATATAGCCCTAGCACTCCTGGCAGTCGACTGAAAGCTCGGGCCACAGAAAATGTGTTACGAGCCCCATTCGCCCATCCAAAAGTGCCCCCAAAGGAAGGCTTTGGGTACATCTGAACTCCCCAGGGGAGCCTTTACGCAGCCCCACATGCAACTGGACCCTCCGTGTTCGCTCTTTACAGCAACCCTAAATATAACCCTAGCCAGCATGGCAGAAGACTGAAAACTCGGGCCACAGAAAAAGCGTTTCAAGCCCCATTCACCCATCCAGAAGTGCCCCCAAAGGAAGGCTTTGGGTACAACTGAACTCCCCAGGGGAGCCTTTATGCAGCCCCACATGCAACTGGACCCTCCGGGTTCACTCTTTCACAGCAACCCTAAATATAGCCCTGGCCCACCTGGCAGTCGTCTGAAAACTCGGGCCCCAGAAAATGCGTTAAAAGCCTAATTCGCCCATCCAAAAGTGCCCCCAGAGGAAGGCTTTGGGTACAACTGAACTCCCCAGGGGAGCCTTGATGCAGCCCCACATGCAACTGGACCCTCCGTATTCGCTCTTTCACAGCAACCCTAAATATAACCCTGGCCCGCATGGCAGACGACTGAAAACTCGGGCCACAGAAAATGCGATAAAAGCCTAATTCGCCCATCCAGAAGTGCCCCCAAAGGAAGGCTTTGGGTACAAGTGAACTCCCCAGGGGAGCCTTTATGCAGCCCCACATGCAACTGGACCCTCCGGGTTCACTCTTTCACCGGAACCCTAAATATAGCCCTAGTACGCCTGGCAGTCGACTGAAAGTTCGAGCCACAGAAAATGTGTTACGAGCTCCATTCGCCCATCCAAAAGTGCCCCCAAAGGAAGGCTTTGGGTACATCTGAACTCCCCAGGGGAGCCTTTATGCAGCCCCACATGCAACTGGACCCTCCGTGTTCGCTCTTTACAGCAACCCTAAATATAACCCTAGCCGTGTTCGCTCTTTACAGCAACCCTAAATATAACCCTAGCCACCATGGCAGAAGACTGAAAACTCGGGCCACAGAAAAAGCGTTTCAAGCCCCTTTCGCCCATTCAGAAGTGCCCCCAAAGGAAGGCTTTGGGTACAACTGAACTCCCCAGGGGAGCCTTTATGCAGCCCCACATGCAACTGGACCCTCCGTATTCGATCTTTCACAGCAACCCTCAATATAACCCTGGCCCGCATGAAAGAAGACTGAAAACTCTGGCCCCAGAAAACGTGCTACAAGCCCCATTCGACCATCCAAAAGTGCCCCCAAAGGAAGGCTTTGGGTACAACTGAACTCCCCAGGGGAGCCTTTATGCAGGCCCATACGCACCTGGACAACCCGTGTTCGCTGTTTACAAGCAACCCTAAATATAACCCTAGCTAGCATGGCAGAAGACTGAAAACTCGGGCCACAGAAAAAGCGTTTCAAGCCCCATTCACCCATCCAGAAGTGCCCCCAAAGGAAGGCTTTGGGTACAAGTGAACTCCCCAGGGGAGCCTTTATGCAGGCCCATACGCAACTGGACCCCCCGTGTTCGCTGTTTACAAGCAACCCTAAATATAACCCTAGCCAGCATGGCAGAAAACAGAAAACTCGGGCCACAGAAAAAGCGTTTCAAGCCCCATTCACCCATCCAGAAGTGCCCCCAAAGGAAGGCTTTGGGTACAAGTGAACTCCCCAGGGGAGCCTTTATGCAGCCCCACATGCAACTGGACCCTCCTTGTTCACTGTTTACGAGCAACCCTAAATATACCCCTAGCCACCATGGCAGAAGACTGAAAACTCGGCTCCAGAAAATGCGTTTCAAGCCCCATTCACCCATCCAGAAGTGCCCCCAAAGGAAGGCTTTGGGTACAAGTGAACTCCCCAGGGGAGCCTTTATGCAGCCCCACATGCAACTGGACCCTCCGGGTTCACTCTTTCACCGCAAGCCTATATATAGCCCAAGCACGCCTGGCAGTCGACTGAAAGCTCGGGCCAAAGAAAATGTGTTACGAGCCCCATTCGCCCATCCAAAAGTGCCCCCAAAGGAAGGCTTTGGGTACATCTGAACTCCCCAGGGGAGCCTTTACGCAGCCCCACATGCAACTGGACCCTCCGTGTTCGCTCTTTACAGCAACCCTAAATATAACCCTAGCCAGCATGGCAGAAGACTGAAAACTCGGGCCACAGAAAATGCGTTAAAAGCCTAATTCGCCCATCCAGAAGTGCCCCCAAAGGAAGGCTTTGGGTACAACTGAACTCCCCAGGGGAGCCTTTATGCAGCCCCACATGCAACTGGACACTCCGTATTAGCTCTTTCACAGCAACCCTAAATATAACCCTGGCTCGCATGGCAGACGACTGAAAACTCGGGCCACAGAAAATGCGATAAAAGCCTAATTCGCCCATCCAGAAGTGCCTCCAAAGGAAGGCTTTGGGTACAACTGAACTCCCTAGGGGAGCCTTTATGCAGGCCCATACGCAACTGGACCCCCCGTGTTCGCTGTTTACAAGCAACCCTAAATATAACACTAGCCAGAATGGCAGAAAACTGAAAACTCGGGCCACAGAAAAAGCGTTTCAAGCCCCTTTCGCCCATCCAGAAGTGCCCCCAAAGGAAGGTTTTGGGTACAACTGGACTCCCCAAGGGAGCCTTAACGCAGCCCCACATGCAACTGGACCCTCCGTATTCGATCTTTCACAGCAACCCTCAATATAACCCTGGCCCGCATGGCAGACGACTGAAAACTCGGGCCAGAGAAAATGCGATAAAAGCCTAATTCGCCCATCCAGAAGTGCCCCCAAAGGAAGGCTTTGGGTACAAGTGAACTCCCCAGGGGAGCCTTTATGCAGCCCCACATGCAACTGGACCCTCTGGGTTCACTCTTTCACCGCAAGCCTAAATATAGCCCAAGCACGCCTGGCAGTCGACTGAAAGCTCGGGCCAAAGAAAATGTGTTACGAGCCCCATTCGCCCATCCAAAAGTGCCCCCAAAGGAAGGCTTTGGGTACAAGTGAACTCCCCAGGGGAGCCTTTATGCAGCCCCACATGCAACTGGACCCTCCTTGTTCACTGTTTACGAGCAACCCTAAATATACCCCTAGCCAGCATGGCAGAAGACTGAAAACTCGGCTCCAGAAAATGCGTTTCAAGCCCCATTCACCCATCCAGAAGTGCCCCCAAAGGAAGGCTTTGGGTACAAGTGAACTCCCCAGGGGAGCCTTTATGCAGCCCCACATGCAACTGGACCCTCCGGGTTCACTCTTTCACCGCAAGCCTAAATATAGCCCAAGCACGCCTGGCAGTCGACTGAAAGCTCGGGCCAAAGAAAATGTGTTACGAGCCCCATTCGCCCATCCAAAAGTGCCCCCAAAGGAAGGCTTTGGGTACATCTGAACTCCCCAGGGGAGCCTTTACGCAGCCCCACATGCAACTGGACCCTCCGTGTTCGCTCTTTACAGCAACCCTAAATATAACCCTAGCCAGCATGGCAGAAGACTGAAAACTCGGGCCACAGAAAAAGCGTTTCAAGCCCCATTCACCCATCCAGAAGTGCCCCCAAAGGAAGGCTTTGGGTACAAGTGAACTCCCCAGGGGAGCCTTTATGAAGCCCCACATGCAACTGGACCCTCCGGGTTCACTCTTTCACCGCAAGCCTAAATATAGCCCTAGCACGCCTGGCAGTCTACTGAAAGCTCGGGCCAAAGAAAATGTGTTACGAGCCCCATTCGCCCATCCAAAAGTGCCCCCAAAGGAAGGCTTTGGGTACAACTGAACTCCCCAGGGGAGCCTTTACGCAGCCCCACATGCAACTGGACCCTCCGGGTTCACTGTTTACGAGCAACCCTAAATATACCCCTAGCCAGCATGGCAGAAGACTGAAAACTCGGCTCCAGAAAATGCGTTTCAAGCCCCATTCACCCATCCAGAAGTGCCCCCAAAGGAAGGCTTTGGGTACAAGTGAACTCCCCAGGGGAGCCTTTATGCAGCCCCACATGCAACTGGACCCTCCGGGTTCACTCTTTCACCGCAAGCCTAAATATAACCCAAGCACGCCTGGCAGTCGACTGAAAGCTCGGGCCAAAGAAAATGTGTTACGAGCCCCATTCGCCCATCCAAAAGTGCCCCCAAAGGAAGGCTTTGGGTACATCTGAACTCCCCAGGGGAGCCTTTACGCAGCCCCACATGCAACTGGACCCTCCGTGTTCGCTCTTTACAGCAACCCTAAATATAACCCTAGCCAGCATGGCAGAAGACTGAAAACTCGGGCCACGGAAAAAGCGTTTCAAGCCCCATTCACCCATCCAGAAGTGCCCCCAAAGGAAGGCTTTGGGTACAACTGAACTCCCCAGGGGAGCCTTTATGCAGCCCCACATGCAACTGGACCCTCCGGGTTCACTCTTTCACAGCAACCCTAAATATAGCCCTGGCCCGCCTGGCAGTCGACTGAAAACTCGGGCCCCAGAAAATGCGTTAAAAGCCTAATTCACCCATCCAAAAGTGCCCCCAGAGGAAGGCTTTGGGTACAACTGAACTCCCCAGGGGAGCCTTGATGCAGCCCCACATGCAACTGGACCCTCCGTGTTCACTCTTTCACAGCAACCCTAAATATAACCCTGGCCCGCATGGCAGACGACTGAAAACTCGGGCCACAGAAAATGCGATAAAAGCCTGATTCGCCCATCCAGAAGTGCCCCCAAAGGAAGGCTTTGGGTACAAGTGAACTCCCCAGGGGAGCCTTGATGCAGCCCCACATGCAACTGGACCCTCTGGGTTCACTCTTTCACCGCAAGCCTAAATATAGCCCTCGGCGCAATGGGAGAAGACTGAAAAAGCGGGCCTCAGAAAACGCATTGCGATTCCCCTTGGACCATCCAAAAGTGCCCCCAAAGGATGGCTTTGGGTACAACTGGACTCCCCAGGGAAGCCTTAACGCAGCCCCAAATGCAACTGGACCCTCCGTATTCGCTCTTTCACAGCAACCCTAAATATAGCCATGGCCCGCCTGGCAGTCGACTGAAAACTCGGGCCCCAGAAAATGCATTGAAAGCCTAATTCACCCAAGCAAAAGTGCCCCCAGAGGAAGGCTTTGGGTACAAGTGAACTCCCCAGGGGAGCCTTGATGCAGCCCCACATGCAACTGGACCCTCCGGGTTCACTCTTTCACCGCAAGCCTAAATATAGCCCTAGCACGCCTGGCAGTCGACTGAAAGCTCGGGCCACAGAAAAAGCGTTTCAAGCCCCTTTCGCCCATCCAGAAGTGCCTCCAAAGGAAGGCTTTGGGTACAACTGGACTCCCCAAGGGAGCCTGAACGCAGCCCCACATGCAACTGGACCCTCCGTATTCGATCTTTCACAGCAACACTCAATATAACCCTGGCCCGCATGGAAGAAGACTGAAAACTCGGGCCCAGAAAACGTGCTACAAGCCCCATTCGAGCATCCAAAAGTGCCCCCAAAGGAAGGCTTTGGGTACAACTGAACTCCCCAGGGGAGCCTTTATGCAGGCCCATACGCACCTGGACAACCCGTGTTCGCTGTTTACAAGCAACCCTAAATATAACACTAGCCAGCATGGCAGGAAACTGAAAACTCGGGCCACAGAAAAAGCGTTTCAAGCCCCTTTCGCCCATCCAGAAGTGCCCCCAAAGGAAGGCTTTGGGTACAAGTGAACTCCCCAGGGGAGCCTTTACGCAGCCCCACATGCAACTGGACCCTCCGTGTTCGCTCTTTACAGCAACCCTAAATATAACCCTAGCCAGCATGGCAGAAGACTGAAAACTCGGGCCACAGAAAAAGCGTTTCAAGCCCCTTTCGCCCATCCAGAAGTGCCCCCAAAGGAAGGCTTTGGGTACAAGTGAACTCCCCAGGGGAGCCTTTATGCAGCCCCACATGCAACTGGACCCTCCGGGTTCACTCTTTCACAGCAACCCTAAATATATCCCTGGCCCGCCTGGCAGTCGACTGAAAACTCGGGCCCCAGAAAATGCGTTAAAAGCCTAATTCGCCCATCCAAAAGTGCCCCCAGAGGAAGGCTTTGGGTACAACTGAACTCCCCAGGGGAGCCTTGATGCAGCCCCACATGCAACTGGACCCTCTGGGTTCACTCTTTCACCGCAAGCCTAAATATAGCTCTCGGCGCAATGGGAAAAGACTGAAAAAGCGGGCCTCAGATAACGCATTGCGATTCCCCTTGGACCATCCCAAAGTGCCCCCAAAGGAAGGCTTTGGGTACAACTGGACTCCCCAGGGAAGCCTTAACGCAGCCCCAAATGCAACTGGACCCTCCGTATTCGCTCTTTCACAGCAACCCTAAATATAGCCCTGGCCCGCCTGGCAGTCGACTGAAAACTCGGGCCACAGAAAATGCATTGAAAGCCTAATTCACCCAAGCAAAAGTGCCCCCAGAGGAAGGCTTTGGGTACAACTGAACTCCCCAGGGGAGCCTTTACGCAGCCCCACATGCAACTGGACCCTCCGGGTTCACTCTTTCACCGCAAGCCTAAATATAGCCCTAGCACGACTGGCAGTCGACTGAAAGCTCGGGCCAAAGAGAATGTGTTACGAGCCCCATTCGCCCATCCAAAAGTGCCCCCAAAGGAAGGCTTTGGGTACATCTGAACTCCCCAGGGGAGCCTTTACGCAGCCCCACATGCAACTGGACCCTCCGTGTTCGCTCTTTACAGCAACCCTAAATATAACCCTAGCCAGCATGGCAGAAGACTGAAAACTCGGGCCCCAGAAAATGCTTTAAAAGCCTAATTCGCCCATCCAAAAGTGCCCCCAGAGGAAGGCTTTGGGTACAACTGAACTCCCCAGGGGAGCCTTTATGCAGCCCCACATGCAACTGGACCCTCCGTATTCGCTCTTTCACAGCAACCCTAAATATAGCCCTGGCCCGCCTGGCAGTCGACTGAAAACTCGGGCCCCAGAAAATGCATTAAAAGCCTAATTCGCCCATCCAAATGTGCCCCCAGAGGAAGGCTTTGGGTACAACTGAACTCCCCAGGGGAGCCTTGATGCAGCCCCACATGCAACCGGACCCTCCGTGTTCGCTCTTTACAGCAACCCTAAATATAACACTAGCCAGCATGGCCGAAGACTGAAAACTCAGGCCACAGAAAAAGCGTTTCAAGCCCCTTTCGCCCATCCAGAAGTGCCCCCAAAGGAAGGCTTTGGGTACAAGTGAACTCCCCAGGGGAGCCTTTATGCAGCCCCACATGCAACTGGACCCTCTGTATTCGCTCTTTTACAGCAACGCTAAATATAACCCTGGCCCGCATGGCAGACGACTGAAAAATCAGGCCCCAGAAAACGTGCTACAAGCCCCATTCGCCCATCCAGAAGTGCCTCCAAAGGAAGGCTTTGGGTACAACTGAACTCCCCAGGGGAGCCTTTATGCAGGCCCATACGCAACTGGACCCCCCGTGTTCGCTGTTTACAAGCAACCCTAAATATATCACTAGCCAGCATGGCAGAAAACTGAAAACTCGGGCCACAGAAAAAGCGTTTCAAACCCCTTTCGCCCATCCAGAAGTGCCCCCAAAGGAAGGCTTTGGGTACAACTGGACTCCCCAAGGGAGCCTTAACGCAGCCCCACATGCAACTGGACCCTCCGTATTCGATCTTTCACCGCAAGCCTAAATATAGCCCTAGCACGCCTGGCAGTCGACTGAAAGCTCGGGCCAAAGAAAATGTGTTACGAGCCCCATTCGCCCATCCAAAAGTGCCCCCAAAGGAAGGCTTTGAGTACAAGTGAACTCCCCAGGGGAGCCTTTATGCAGCCCCACATGCAACTGGACCCTCCTTGTTCACTGTTTACGAGCAACCCTAAATATACCCCTAGCCACCATGGCAGAAGACTGAAAACTCGGCTCCAGAAAATGCGTTTCAAGCCCCATTCACCCATCCAGAAGTGCCCCCAAAGGAAGGCTTTGGGTACAAGTGAACTCCCCAGGGGAGCCTTTATGCAGCCCCACATGCAACTGGACCCTCCGGGTTCACTCTTTCACAGCAACCCTAAATATAGCCCTGGCCCACCTGGCAGTCGACTGAAAACTCGGGCCCCAGAAAATGCGTTAAAAGCCTAATTCGCCCATCCAAAAGTGCCCCCAGAGGAAGGCTTTGGGTACAAGTGAACTCCCCAGGGGAGCCTTGATGCAGCCCCACATGCAACTGGACCCTCCGTATTCGCTCTTTCACAGCAACCCTAAATATAACCCTGGCCCGCATGGCAGACGACTGAAAACTCGGGCCACAGAAAATGCGATAAAAGCCTAATTCGCCCATCCAGAAGTGCCCCCAAAGGAAGGCTTTGGGTACAACTGAACTCCCCAGGGGAGCCTTGATGCAGCCCCACATGCAACTGGACCCTCCGTGTTCACTCTTTCACAGCAACCCTAAATATAACCCTGGCCCGCATGGCAGACGACTGAAAACTCGGGCCACAGAAAATGCGATAAAAGCCTGATTCGCCCATCCAGAAGTGCCCCCAAAGGAAGGCTTTGGGTACAAGTGAACTCCCCAGGGGAGCCTTGATGCAGCCCCACATGCAACTGGACCCTCTGGGTTCACTCTTTCACCGCAAGCCTAAATATAGCCCTCGGCGCAATGGGAGAAGACTGAAAAAGCGGGCCTCAGAAAACGCATTGCGATTCCCCTTGGACCATCCAAAAGTGCCCCCAAAGGATGGCTTTGGGTACAACTGGACTCCCCAGGGAAGCCTTAACGCAGCCCCAAATGCAACTGGACCCTCCGTATTCGCTCTTTCACAGCAACCCTAAATATAGCCATGGCCCGCCTGGCAGTCGACTGAAAACTCGGGCCCCAGAAAATGCATTGAAAGCCTAATTCACCCAAGCAAAAGTGCCCCCAGAGGAAGGCTTTGGGTACAAGTGAACTCCCCAGGGGAGCCTTGATGCAGCCCCACATGCAACTGGACCCTCCGGGTTCACTCTTTCACCGCAAGCCTAAATATAGCCCTAGCACGCCTGGCAGTCGACTGAAAGCTCGGGCCACAGAAAAAGCGTTTCAAGCCCCTTTCGCCCATCCAGAAGTGCCTCCAAAGGAAGGCTTTGGGTACAACTGGACTCCCCAAGGGAGCCTGAACGCAGCCCCACATGCAACTGGACCCTCCGTATTCGATCTTTCACAGCAACACTCAATATAACCCTGGCCCGCATGGAAGAAGACTGAAAACTCGGGCCCAGAAAACGTGCTACAAGCCCCATTCGAGCATCCAAAAGTGCCCCCAAAGGAAGGCTTTGGGTACAACTGAACTCCCCAGGGGAGCCTTTATGCAGGCCCATACGCACCTGGACAACCCGTGTTCGCTGTTTACAAGCAACCCTAAATATAACACTAGCCAGCATGGCAGGAAACTGAAAACTCGGGCCACAGAAAAAGCGTTTCAAGCCCCTTTCGCCCATCCAGAAGTGCCCCCAAAGGAAGGCTTTGGGTACAAGTGAACTCCCCAGGGGAGCCTTTACGCAGCCCCACATGCAACTGGACCCTCCGTGTTCGCTCTTTACAGCAACCCTAAATATAACCCTAGCCAGCATGGCAGAAGACTGAAAACTCGGGCCACAGAAAAAGCGTTTCAAGCCCCTTTCGCCCATCCAGAAGTGCCCCCAAAGGAAGGCTTTGGGTACAAGTGAACTCCCCAGGGGAGCCTTTATGCAGCCCCACATGCAACTGGACCCTCCGGGTTCACTCTTTCACAGCAACCCTAAATATATCCCTGGCCCGCCTGGCAGTCGACTGAAAACTCGGGCCCCAGAAAATGCGTTAAAAGCCTAATTCGCCCATCCAAAAGTGCCCCCAGAGGAAGGCTTTGGGTACAACTGAACTCCCCAGGGGAGCCTTGATGCAGCCCCACATGCAACTGGACCCTCTGGGTTCACTCTTTCACCGCAAGCCTAAATATAGCTCTCGGCGCAATGGGAAAAGACTGAAAAAGCGGGCCTCAGATAACGCATTGCGATTCCCCTTGGACCATCCCAAAGTGCCCCCAAAGGAAGGCTTTGGGTACAACTGGACTCCCCAGGGAAGCCTTAACGCAGCCCCAAATGCAACTGGACCCTCCGTATTCGCTCTTTCACAGCAACCCTAAATATAGCCCTGGCCCGCCTGGCAGTCGACTGAAAACTCGGGCCACAGAAAATGCATTGAAAGCCTAATTCACCCAAGCAAAAGTGCCCCCAGAGGAAGGCTTTGGGTACAACTGAACTCCCCAGGGGAGCCTTTACGCAGCCCCACATGCAACTGGACCCTCCGGGTTCACTCTTTCACCGCAAGCCTAAATATAGCCCTAGCACGACTGGCAGTCGACTGAAAGCTCGGGCCAAAGAGAATGTGTTACGAGCCCCATTCGCCCATCCAAAAGTGCCCCCAAAGGAAGGCTTTGGGTACATCTGAACTCCCCAGGGGAGCCTTTACGCAGCCCCACATGCAACTGGACCCTCCGTGTTCGCTCTTTACAGCAACCCTAAATATAACCCTAGCCAGCATGGCAGAAGACTGAAAACTCGGGCCCCAGAAAATGCTTTAAAAGCCTAATTCGCCCATCCAAAAGTGCCCCCAGAGGAAGGCTTTGGGTACAACTGAACTCCCCAGGGGAGCCTTTATGCAGCCCCACATGCAACTGGACCCTCCGTATTCGCTCTTTCACAGCAACCCTAAATATAGCCCTGGCCCGCCTGGCAGTCGACTGAAAACTCGGGCCCCAGAAAATGCATTAAAAGCCTAATTCGCCCATCCAAATGTGCCCCCAGAGGAAGGCTTTGGGTACAACTGAACTCCCCAGGGGAGCCTTGATGCAGCCCCACATGCAACCGGACCCTCCGTGTTCGCTCTTTACAGCAACCCTAAATATAACACTAGCCAGCATGGCCGAAGACTGAAAACTCAGGCCACAGAAAAAGCGTTTCAAGCCCCTTTCGCCCATCCAGAAGTGCCCCCAAAGGAAGGCTTTGGGTACAAGTGAACTCCCCAGGGGAGCCTTTATGCAGCCCCACATGCAACTGGACCCTCTGTATTCGCTCTTTTACAGCAACGCTAAATATAACCCTGGCCCGCATGGCAGACGACTGAAAAATCAGGCCCCAGAAAACGTGCTACAAGCCCCATTCGCCCATCCAGAAGTGCCTCCAAAGGAAGGCTTTGGGTACAACTGAACTCCCCAGGGGAGCCTTTATGCAGGCCCATACGCAACTGGACCCCCCGTGTTCGCTGTTTACAAGCAACCCTAAATATATCACTAGCCAGCATGGCAGAAAACTGAAAACTCGGGCCACAGAAAAAGCGTTTCAAACCCCTTTCGCCCATCCAGAAGTGCCCCCAAAGGAAGGCTTTGGGTACAACTGGACTCCCCAAGGGAGCCTTAACGCAGCCCCACATGCAACTGGACCCTCCGTATTCGATCTTTCACCGCAAGCCTAAATATAGCCCTAGCACGCCTGGCAGTCGACTGAAAGCTCGGGCCAAAGAAAATGTGTTACGAGCCCCATTCGCCCATCCAAAAGTGCCCCCAAAGGAAGGCTTTGAGTACAAGTGAACTCCCCAGGGGAGCCTTTATGCAGCCCCACATGCAACTGGACCCTCCTTGTTCACTGTTTACGAGCAACCCTAAATATACCCCTAGCCACCATGGCAGAAGACTGAAAACTCGGCTCCAGAAAATGCGTTTCAAGCCCCATTCACCCATCCAGAAGTGCCCCCAAAGGAAGGCTTTGGGTACAAGTGAACTCCCCAGGGGAGCCTTTATGCAGCCCCACATGCAACTGGACCCTCCGGGTTCACTCTTTCACAGCAACCCTAAATATAGCCCTGGCCCACCTGGCAGTCGACTGAAAACTCGGGCCCCAGAAAATGCGTTAAAAGCCTAATTCGCCCATCCAAAAGTGCCCCCAGAGGAAGGCTTTGGGTACAAGTGAACTCCCCAGGGGAGCCTTGATGCAGCCCCACATGCAACTGGACCCTCCGTATTCGCTCTTTCACAGCAACCCTAAATATAACCCTGGCCCGCATGGCAGACGACTGAAAACTCGGGCCACAGAAAATGCGATAAAAGCCTAATTCGCCCATCCAGAAGTGCCCCCAAAGGAAGGCTTTGGGTACAAGTGAACTCCCCAGGGGAGCCTTTATGCAGCCCCACATGCAACTGGACCCTCCGGGTTCACTCTTTCACCGCAACCCTAAATATAGCCCTAGTACGCCTGGCAGTCGACTGAAAGTTCGAGCCACAGAAAATGTGTTACGAGCTCCATTCGCCCATCCAAAAGTGCCCCCAAAGGAAGGCTTTGGGTACATCTGAACTCCCCAGGGGAGCCTTTATGCAGCCCCACATGCAACTGGACCCTCCGTGTTCGCTCTTTACAGCAACCCTAAATATAACCCTAGCCAGCATGGCAGAAGACTGAAAACTCGGGCCACAGAAAAAGCGTTTCAAGCCCCTTTCGCCCATCCAGAAGTGCCCCCAAAGGAAGGCTTTGGGTACAACTGAACTCCCCAGGGGAGCCTTTATGCAGCCCCACATGCAACTGGACCCTCCGTATTCGATCTTTCACAGCAACCCTCAATATAACCCTGGCCCGCATGAAAGAAGACTGAAAACTCTGGCCCCAGAAAACGTGCTACAAGCCCCATTCGACCATCCAGAAGTGCCCCCAAAGGAAGGCTTTGGGTACAACTGAACTCCCCAGGGGAGCCTTTATGCAGCCCCACATGCAACTGGACCCTCCTTGTTCACTGTTTACGAGCAACCCTAAATATACCCCTAGCCACCATGGCAGAAGACTGAAAACTCGGCTCCAGAAAATGCGTTTCAAGCCCCATTCACCCATCCAGAAGTGCCCCCAAAGGAAGGCTTTGGGTACAAGTGAACTCCCCAGGGGAGCCTTTATGCAGCCCCACATGCAACTGGACCCTCCGGGTTCACTCTTTCACCGCAAGCCTAAATATAGCCCAAGCACGCCTGGCAGTCGACTGAAAGCTCGGGCCAAAGAAAATGTGTTACGAGCCCCATTCGCCCATCCAAAAGTGCCCCCAAAGGAAGGCTTTGGGTACATCTGAACTCCCCAGGGGAGCCTTTACGCAGCCCCACATGCAACTGGACCCTCCGTGTTCGCTCTTTACAGCAACCCTAAATATAACCCTAGCCAGCATGGCAGAAGACTGAAAACTCGGGCCACAGAAAATGCGTTAAAAGCCTAATTCGCCCATCCAAAAGTGCCCCCAGAGGAAGGCTTTGGGTACAACTGAACTCCCCAGGGGAGCCTTGATGCAGCCCCACATGCAACTGGACACTCCGTATTAGCTCTTTCACAGCAACCCTAAATATAACCCTGGCCCGCATGGCAGACGACTGAAAACTCGGGCCACAGAAAATGCGATAAAAGCCTAATTCGCCCATCCAGAAGTGCCCCCAAAGGAAGGCTTTGGGTACAAGTGAACTCCCCAGGGGAGCCTTTATGCAGCCCCACATGCAACTGGACCCTCCGGGTTCACTCTTTCACCGCAAGCCTAAATATAGCCCTCGGCGCAATGGGAGAAGACTGAAAAAGCGGGCCTCAGAAAACGCATTGCGATTCCCCTTGGACCATCCAAAAGTGCCCCCAGAGGAAGGCTTTGGGTACAACTGGACTCCCCAGGGAAGCCTTTATGCAGCCCCACATGCAACCGGACCCTCCGTGTTCGCTCTTTACAGCAACCCTAAATATAACCCTGGCCCGCATGGCAGACGACTGAAAAATCAGGCCCCAGAAAACGTGCTACAAGCCCCATTCGCCCATCCAGAAGTGCCTCCAAAGGAAGGCTTTGGGTACATCTGAACTCCCCAGGGGAGCCTTTACGCAGCCCCACATGCAACTGGACCCTCCGTGTTCGCTCTTTACAGCAACCCTAAATATAACCCTAGCCAGCATGGCAGAAGACTGAAAACTCGGGCCACGGAAAAAGCGTTTCAAGCCCCTTTCGCCCATCCAGAAGTGCCCCCAAAGGAAGGCTTTGGGTACAACTGGACTCCCCAGGGAAGCCTTAACGCAGCCCCAAATGCAACTGGACCCTCCGTATTCGCTCTTTCACAGCAACCCTAAATATAGCCCTGGCCCGCCTGGCAGTCGACTGAAAACTCGGGCCCCAGAAAATGCATTGAAAGCCTAATTCACCCATGCAAAAGTGCCCCCAGAGGAAGGCTTTGGGTACAAGTGAACTCCCCAGGGGAGCCTTGATGCAGCCCCACATGCAACTGGACCCTCCGGGTTCACTCTTTCACCGCAAGCCTAAATATAGCCCTAGCACGCCTGGCAGTCGACTGAAAGCTCGGGCCACAGAAAAAGCGTTTCAAGCCCCTTTCGCCCATCCAGAAGTGCCTCCAAAGGAAGGCTTTGGGTACAACTGGACTCCCCAAGGGAGCCTTTATGCAGCCCCACATGCAACTGGACCCTCCGTATTCGATCTTTCACAGCAACACTCAATATAACCCTGGCCCGCATGGAAGAAGACTGAAAACTCGGGCCCAGAAAACGTGCTACAAGCCCCATTCGAGCATCCAAAAGTGCCCCCAAAGGAAGGCTTTGGGTACAACTGAACTCCCCAGGGGAGCCTTTATGCAGGCCCATACGCACCTGGACAACCCGTGTTCGCTGTTTACAAGCAACCCTAAATATAACACTAGCCAGCATGGCAGGAAACTGAAAACTCGGGCCACAGAAAAAGCGTTTCAAGCCCCTTTCGCCCATCCAGAAGTGCCCCCAAAGGAAGGCTTTGGGTACAAGTGAACTCCCCAGGGGAGCCTTTACGCAGCCCCACATGCAACTGGACCCTCCGTGTTCGCTCTTTACAGCAACCCTAAATATAACCCTAGCCAGCATGGCAGAAGACTGAAAACTCGGGCCACAGAAAAAGCGTTTCAAGCCCCTTTCGCCCATCCAGAAGTGCCCCCAAAGGAAGGCTTTGGGTACAACTGAACTCCCCAGGGGAGCCTTTATGCAGCCCCACATGCAACTGGACCCTCCGGGTTCACTCTTTCACCGCAAGCCTAAATATATCCCTAGCACGCCTGGCAGTCGACTGAAAGCTCGGGCCAAAGAAAATATGTTACGAGCCCCATTCGCCCATCCAAAAGTGCCCCCAAAGGAAGGCTTTGGGTACATCTGAACTCCCCAGGGGAGCCTTTACGCAGCCCCACATGCAACTGGACCCTCCGTGTTCGCTCTTTACAGCAACCCTAAATATAACCCTAGCCAGCATGGCAGAAGACTGAAAACTCGGGCCACAGAAAAAGCGTTTCAAGCCCCATTCACCCATCCAGAAGTGCCCCCAAAGGAAGGCTTTGGGTACAAGTGAACTCCCCAGGGGAGCCTTTATGCAGCCCCACATGCAACTGGACCCTCCGGGTTCACTCTTTCACAGCAACCCTAAATATAGCCCTGGCCCGCCTGGCAGTCGACTGAAAACTCGGGCCCCAGAAAATGCGTTAAAAGCCTAATTCGCCCATCCAAAAGTGCCCCCAGAGGAAGGCTTTGGGTACAACTGAACTCCCCAGGGGAGCCTTGATGCAGCCCCACATGCAACTGGACCCTCTGGGTTCACTCTTTCACCGCAAGCCTAAATATAGCCCTCGGCGCAATGGGAAAAGACTGAAAAAGCGGGCCTCAGAAAACGCATTGCGATTCCCCTTGGACCATCCCAAAGTGCCCCCAAAGGAAGGCTTTGGGTACAACTGGACTCCCCAGGGAAGCCTTAACGCAGCCCCAAATGCAACTGGACCCTCCGTATTCGCTCTTTCACAGCAACCCTAAATATAGCCCTGGCCCGCCTGGCAGTCGACTGAAAACTCGGGCCCCAGAAAATGCTTTAAAAGCCTAATTCGCCCATCCAAAAGTGCCCCCAAAGGAAGGCTTTGGGTACAACTGGACTCCCCAGGGGAGCCTTTATGCAGCCCCACATGCAACTGGACCCTCCGTATTCGCTCTTTCACAGCAACCCTAAATATAGCCCTGGCCCGCCTGGCAGTCGACTGAAAACTCGGGCCCCAGAAAATGCATTAAAAGCCTAATTCGCCCATCCAAATGTGCCCCCAGAGGAAGGCTTTGGGTACAAGTGAACTCCCCAGGGGAGCCTTGATGCAGCCCCACATGCAACCGGACCCTCCGTGTTCGCTCTTTACAGCAACCCTAAATATAACACTAGCCAGCATGGCCGAAGACTGAAAACTCAGGCCACAGAAAAAGCGTTTCAAGCCCCTTTCGCCCATCCAGAAGTGCCCCCAAAGGAAGGCTTTGGGTACAAGTGAACTCCCCAGGGGAGCCTTTATGCAGCCCCACATGCAACTGGACCCTCTGTATTCGCTCTTTTACAGCAACGCTAAATATAACCCTGGCCCGCATGGCAGACGACTGAAAAATCAGGCCCCAGAAAACGTGCTACAAGCCCCATTCGCCCATCCAGAAGTGCCTCCAAAGGAAGGCTTTGGGTACAACTGAACTCCCCAGGGGAGCCTTTATGCAGGCCCATACGCAACTGGACCCCCCGTGTTCGCTGTTTACAAGCAACCCTAAATATATCACTAGCCAGCATGGCAGAAAACTGAAAACTCGGGCCACAGAAAAAGCGTTTCAAACCCCTTTCGCCCATCCAGAAGTGCCCCCAAAGGAAGGTTTTGGGTACAACTGGACTCCCCAAGGGAGCCTTAACGCAGCCCCACATGCAACTGGACCCTCCGTATTCGATCTTTCACCGCAAGCCTAAATATAGCCCTAGCACGCCTGGCAGTCGACTGAAAGCTCGGGCCAAAGAAAATGTGTTACGAGCCCCATTCGCCCATCCAAAAGTGCCCCCAAAGGAAGGCTTTGGGTACAAGTGAACTCCCCAGGGGAGCCTTTATGCAGCCCCACATGCAACTGGACCCTCCTTGTTCACTGTTTACGAGCAACCCTAAATATACCCCTAGCCACCATGGCAGAAGACTGAAAACTCGGCTCCAGAAAATGCGTTTCAAGCCCCATTCACCCATCCAGAAGTGCCCCCAAAGGAAGGCTTTGGGTACAAGTGAACTCCCCAGGGGAGCCTTTATGCAGCCCCACATGCAACTGGACCCTCCGGGTTCACTCTTTCACCGCAAGCCTAAATATAGCCCAAGCACGCCTGGCAGTCGACTGAAAGCTCGGGCCAAAGAAAATGTGTTACGAGCCCCATTCGCCCATCCAAAAGTGCCCCCAAAGGAAGGCTTTGGGTACATCTGAACTCCCCAGGGGAGCCTTTACGCAGCCCCACATGCAACTGGACCCTCCGTGTTCGCTCTTTACAGCAACCCTAAATATAACCCTAGCCAGCATGGCAGAAGACTGAAAACTCGGGCCACAGAAAATGCGTTAAAAGCCTAATTCGCCCATCCAAAAGTGCCCCCAGAGGAAGGCTTTGGGTACAACTGAACTCCCCAGGGGAGCCTTGATGCAGCCCCACATGCAACTGGACACTCCGTATTAGCTCTTTCACAGCAACCCTAAATATAACCCTGGCCCGCATGGCAGACGACTGAAAACTCGGGCCACAGAAAATGCGATAAAAGCCTAATTCGCCCATCCAGAAGTGCCCCCAAAGGAAGGCTTTGGGTACAAGTGAACTCCCCAGGGGAGCCTTTATGCAGCCCCACATGCAACTGGACCCTCCGGGTTCACTCTTTCACCGCAAGCCTAAATATAGCCCTCGGCGCAATGGGAGAAGACTGAAAAAGCGGGCCTCAGAAAACGCATTGCGATTCCCCTTGGACCATCCAAAAGTGCCCCCAGAGGAAGGCTTTGGGTACAACTGGACTCCCCAGGGAAGCCTTTATGCAGCCCCACATGCAACCGGACCCTCCGTGTTCGCTCTTTACAGCAACCCTAAATATAACCCTGGCCCGCATGGCAGACGACTGAAAAATCAGGCCCCAGAAAACGTGCTACAAGCCCCATTCGCCCATCCAGAAGTGCCTCCAAAGGAAGGCTTTGGGTACATCTGAACTCCCCAGGGGAGCCTTTACGCAGCCCCACATGCAACTGGACCCTCCGTGTTCGCTCTTTACAGCAACCCTAAATATAACCCTAGCCAGCATGGCAGAAGACTGAAAACTCGGGCCACGGAAAAAGAGTTTCAAGCCCCATTCACCCATCCAGAAGTGCCCCCAAAGGAAGGCTTTGGGTACAACTGGACTCCCCAGGGAAGCCTTAACGCAGCCCCAAATGCAACTGGACCCTCCGTATTCGCTCTTTCACAGCAACCCTAAATATAGCCCTGGCCCGCCTGGCAGTCGACTGAAAACTCGGGCCCCAGAAAATGCATTGAAAGCCTAATTCACCCATGCAAAAGTGCCCCCAGAGGAAGGCTTTGGGTACAAGTGAACTCCCCAGGGGAGCCTTGATGCAGCCCCACATGCAACTGGACCCTCCGGGTTCACTCTTTCACCGCAAGCCTAAATATAGCCCTAGCACGCCTGGCAGTCGACTGAAAGCTCGGGCCACAGAAAAAGCGTTTCAAGCCCCTTTCGCCCATCCAGAAGTGCCTCCAAAGGAAGGCTTTGGGTACAACTGGACTCCCCAAGGGAGCCTTTATGCAGCCCCACATGCAACTGGACCCTCCGTATTCGATCTTTCACAGCAACACTCAATATAACCCTGGCCCGCATGGAAGAAGACTGAAAACTCGGGCCCAGAAAACGTGCTACAAGCCCCATTCGAGCATCCAAAAGTGCCCCCAAAGGAAGGCTTTGGGTACAACTGAACTCCCCAGGGGAGCCTTTATGCAGGCCCATACGCACCTGGACAACCCGTGTTCGCTGTTTACAAGCAACCCTAAATATAACACTAGCCAGCATGGCAGGAAACTGAAAACTCGGGCCACAGAAAAAGCGTTTCAAGCCCCTTTCGCCCATCCAGAAGTGCCCCCAAAGGAAGGCTTTGGGTACAAGTGAACTCCCCAGGGGAGCCTTTACGCAGCCCCACATGCAACTGGACCCTCCGTGTTCGCTCTTTACAGCAACCCTAAATATAACCCTAGCCAGCATGGCAGAAGACTGAAAACTCGGGCCACAGAAAAAGCGTTTCAAGCCCCTTTCGCCCATCCAGAAGTGCCCCCAAAGGAAGGCTTTGGGTACAACTGAACTCCCCAGGGGAGCCTTTATGCAGCCCCACATGCAACTGGACCCTCCGGGTTCACTCTTTCACCGCAAGCCTAAATATATCCCTAGCACGCCTGGCAGTCGACTGAAAGCTCGGGCCAAAGAAAATATGTTACGAGCCCCATTCGCCCATCCAAAAGTGCCCCCAAAGGAAGGCTTTGGGTACATCTGAACTCCCCAGGGGAGCCTTTACGCAGCCCCACATGCAACTGGACCCTCCGTGTTCGCTCTTTACAGCAACCCTAAATATAACCCTAGCCAGCATGGCAGAAGACTGAAAACTCGGGCCACAGAAAAAGCGTTTCAAGCCCCATTCACCCATCCAGAAGTGCCCCCAAAGGAAGGCTTTGGGTACAAGTGAACTCCCCAGGGGAGCCTTTATGCAGCCCCACATGCAACTGGACCCTCCGGGTTCACTCTTTCACAGCAACCCTAAATATAGCCCTGGCCCGCCTGGCAGTCGACTGAAAACTCGGGCCCCAGAAAATGCGTTAAAAGCCTAATTCGCCCATCCAAAAGTGCCCCCAGAGGAAGGCTTTGGGTACAACTGAACTCCCCAGGGGAGCCTTGATGCAGCCCCACATGCAACTGGACCCTCTGGGTTCACTCTTTCACCGCAAGCCTAAATATAGCCCTCGGCGCAATGGGAAAAGACTGAAAAAGCGGGCCTCAGAAAACGCATTGCGATTCCCCTTGGACCATCCCAAAGTGCCCCCAAAGGAAGGCTTTGGGTACAACTGGACTCCCCAGGGAAGCCTTAACGCAGCCCCAAATGCAACTGGACCCTCCGTATTCGCTCTTTCACAGCAACCCTAAATATAGCCCTGGCCCGCCTGGCAGTCGACTGAAAACTCGGGCCCCAGAAAATGCTTTAAAAGCCTAATTCGCCCATCCAAAAGTGCCCCCAAAGGAAGGCTTTGGGTACAACTGGACTCCCCAGGGGAGCCTTTATGCAGCCCCACATGCAACTGGACCCTCCGTATTCGCTCTTTCACAGCAACCCTAAATATAGCCCTGGCCCGCCTGGCAGTCGACTGAAAACTCGGGCCCCAGAAAATGCATTAAAAGCCTAATTCGCCCATCCAAATGTGCCCCCAGAGGAAGGCTTTGGGTACAAGTGAACTCCCCAGGGGAGCCTTGATGCAGCCCCACATGCAACCGGACCCTCCGTGTTCGCTCTTTACAGCAACCCTAAATATAACACTAGCCAGCATGGCCGAAGACTGAAAACTCAGGCCACAGAAAAAGCGTTTCAAGCCCCTTTCGCCCATCCAGAAGTGCCCCCAAAGGAAGGCTTTGGGTACAAGTGAACTCCCCAGGGGAGCCTTTATGCAGCCCCACATGCAACTGGACCCTCTGTATTCGCTCTTTTACAGCAACGCTAAATATAACCCTGGCCCGCATGGCAGACGACTGAAAAATCAGGCCCCAGAAAACGTGCTACAAGCCCCATTCGCCCATCCAGAAGTGCCTCCAAAGGAAGGCTTTGGGTACAACTGAACTCCCCAGGGGAGCCTTTATGCAGGCCCATACGCAACTGGACCCCCCGTGTTCGCTGTTTACAAGCAACCCTAAATATATCACTAGCCAGCATGGCAGAAAACTGAAAACTCGGGCCACAGAAAAAGCGTTTCAAACCCCTTTCGCCCATCCAGAAGTGCCCCCAAAGGAAGGTTTTGGGTACAACTGGACTCCCCAAGGGAGCCTTAACGCAGCCCCACATGCAACTGGACCCTCCGTATTCGATCTTTCACCGCAAGCCTAAATATAGCCCTAGCACGCCTGGCAGTCGACTGAAAGCTCGGGCCAAAGAAAATGTGTTACGAGCCCCATTCGCCCATCCAAAAGTGCCCCCAAAGGAAGGCTTTGGGTACAAGTGAACTCCCCAGGGGAGCCTTTATGCAGCCCCACATGCAACTGGACCCTCCTTGTTCACTGTTTACGAGCAACCCTAAATATACCCCTAGCCACCATGGCAGAAGACTGAAAACTCGGGCTCCAGAAAATGCGTTTCAAGCCCCATTCACCCATCCAGAAGTGCCCCCAAAGGAAGGCTTTGGGTACAAGTGAACTCCCCAGGGGAGCCTTTATGCAGCCCCACATGCAACTGGACCCTCCGGGTTCACTCTTTCACAGCAACCCTAAATATAGCCCTGGCCCACCTGGCAGTCGACTGAAAACTCGGGCCCCAGAAAATGCGTTAAAAGCCTAATTCGCCCATCCAAAAGTGCCCCCAGAGGAAGGCTTTGGGTACAACTGAACTCCCCAGGGGAGCCTTGATGCAGCCCCACATGCAACTGGACCCTCCGTATTCGCTCTTTCACAGCAACCCTAAATATAACCCTGGCCCGCATGGCAGACGACTGAAAACTCGGGCCACAGAAAATGCGATAAAAGCCTAATTCGCCCATCCAGAAGTGCCCCCAAAGGAAGGCTTTGGGTACAAGTGAACTCCCCAGGGGAGCCTTTATGCAGCCCCACATGCAACTGGACCCTCCGGGTTCACTCTTTCACCGCAACCCTAAATATAGCCCTAGTACGCCTGGCAGTCGACTGAAAGTTCGAGCCACAGAAAATGTGTTACGAGCTCCATTCGCCCATCCAAAAGTGCCCCCAAAGGAAGGCTTTGGGTACATCTGAACTCCCCAGGGGAGCCTTTATGCAGCCCCACATGCAACTGGACCCTCCGTGTTCGCTCTTTACAGCAACCCTAAATATAACCCTAGCCAGCATGGCAGAAGACTGAAAACTCGGGCCACAGAAAAAGCGTTTCAAGCCCCTTTCGCCCATCCAGAAGTGCCCCCAAAGGAAGGCTTTGGGTACAACTGAACTCCCCAGGGGAGCCTTTATGCAGCCCCACATGCAACTGGACCCTCCGTATTCGATCTTTCACAGCAACCCTCAATATAACCCTGGCCCGCATGGAAGAAGACTGAAAACTCGGGCCCAGAAAACGTGCTACAAGCCCTATTTGAGCATCCAAAAGTGCCCCCAAAGGAAGGCTTTGGGTACAACTGAACTCCCCAGGGGAGCCTTTATGCAGGCCCATACGCACCTGGACAACCCGTGTTCGCTGTTTACAAGCAACCCTAAATATAACCCTAGCCAGCATGGCAGAAGACTGAAAACTCGGGCCACAGAAAAAGCGTTTCAAGCCCCATTCACCCATCCAGAAGTGCCCCCAAAGGAAGGCTTTGGGTACAACTGAACTCCCCAGGGGAGCCTTTATGCAGGCCCATACGCAACTGGACCCCCCGTGTTCGCTGTTTACAAGCAACCCTAAATATAACCCTAGCCAGCATGGCAGAAAACAGAAAACTCGGGCCACAGAAAAAGCGTTTCAAGCCCCATTTACCCATCCAGAAGTGCCCCCAAAGGAAGGCTTTGTGTACAAGTGAACTCCCCAGGGGAGCCTTTATGCAGCCCCACATGCAACTGGACCCTCCTTGTTCACTGTTTACGAGCAACCCTAAATATACCCCTAGCCACCATGGCAGAAGACTGAAAACTCGGCTCCAGAAAATGCGTTTCAAGCCCCATTCACCCATCCAGAAGTGCCCCCAAAGGAAGGCTTTGGGTACAAGTGAACTCCCCAGGGGAGCCTTTATGCAGCCCCACATGCAACTGGACCCTCCGGGTTCACTCTTTCACCGCAAGCCTAAATATAGCCCAAGCACGCCTGGCAGTCGACTGAAAGCTCGGGCCAAAGAAAATGTGTTACGAGCCCCATTCGCCCATCCAAAAGTGCCCCCAAAGGAAGGCTTTGGGTACATCTGAACTCCCCAGGGGAGCCTTTACGCAGCCCCACATGCAACTGGACCCTCCGTGTTCGCTCTTTACAGCAACCCTAAATATAACCCTAGCCAGCATGGCAGAAGACTGAAAACTCGGGCCACAGAAAATGCGTTAAAAGCCTAATTCGCCCATCCAAAAGTGCCCCCAGAGGAAGGCTTTGGGTACAACTGAACTCCCCAGGGGAGCCTTTATGCAGCCCCACATGCAACTGGACACTCCGTATTAGCTCTTTCACAGCAACCCTAAATATAACCCTGGCCCGCATGGCAGACGACTGAAAACTCGGGCCACAGAAAATGCGATAAAAGCCTAATTCGCCCATCCAGAAGTGCCCCCAAAGGAAGGCTTTGGGTACAAGTGAACTCCCCAGGGGAGCCTTTATGCAGCCCCACATGCAACTGGACCCTCCGGGTTCACTCTTTCACCGCAAGCCTAAATATAGCCCTCGGCGCAATGGGAGAAGACTGAAAAAGCGGGCCTCAGAAAACGCATTGCGATTCCCCTTGGACCATCCAAAAGTGCCCCCAGAGGAAGGCTTTGGGTACAACTGGACTCCCCAGGGAAGCCTTTATGCAGCCCCACATGCAACCGGACCCTCCGTATTCGCTCTTTACAGCAACCCTAAATATAACCCTGGCCCGCATGGCAGACGACTGAAAAATCAGGCCCCAGAAAACGTGCTACAAGCCCCATTCGCCCATCCAGAAGTGCCTCCAAAGGAAGGCTTTGGGTACATCTGAACTCCCCAGGGGAGCCTTTACGCAGCCCCACATGCAACTGGACCCTCCGTGTTCGCTCTTTACAGCAACCCTAAATATAACCCTAGCCAGCATGGCAGAAGACTGAAAACTCGGGCAACAGAAAATGCGTTAAAAGCCTAATTCGCCCATCCAAAAGTGCCCCCAGAGGAAAGCTTTGGGTACAACTGAACTCCCCAGGGGAGCCTTGATGCAGCCCCACATGCAACTGGACCCTCCGTATTCGCTCTTTCACAGCAACCCTAAATATAACCCTGGCCCGCATGGCAGACGACTGAAAACTCGGGCCACAGAAAATGCGATAAAAGCCTAATTCGCCCATCCAGAAGTGCCCCCAAAGGAAGGCTTTGGGTACAAGTGAACTCCCCAGGGGAGCCTTTATGCAGCCCCACATGCAACTGGACCCTCTGGGTTCACTCTTTCACCGCAAGCCTAAATATAGCCCTCGGCGCAATGGGAGAAGACTGAAAAAGCGGGCCTAAGAAAACGCATTGCGATTCCCCTTGGACCATCCAAAAGTGCCCCCAAAGGAAGGCTTTGGGTACAACTGGACTCCCCAGGGAAGCCTTAACGCAGCCCCAAATGCAACTGGACCCTCCGTATTCGCTCTTTCACAGCAACCCTAAATATAGCCCTGGCCCGCCTGGCAGTCGACTGAAAACTCGGGCCCCAGAAAATGCATTGAAAGCCTAATTCACCCATGCAAAAGTGCCCCCAGAGGAAGGCTTTGGGTACAACTGAACTCCCCAGGGGAGCCTTTACGCAGCCCCACATGCAACTGGACCCTCCGGGTTCACTCTTTCACCGCAAGCCTAAATATAGCCCTAGCACGCCTGGCAGTCGACTGAAAGCTCGGGCCACAGAAAATGTGTTACGAGCCCCATTCGCCCATCCAAAAGTGCCCCCAAAGGAAGGCTTTGGGTACATCTGAACTCCCCAGGGGAGCCTTTACGCAGCCCCACATGCAACTGGACCCTCCGGGTTCGCTCTTTACAGCAACCCTAAATATAACCCTAGCCAGCATGGCAGAAGACTGAAAACTCGGGCCACAGAAAATGCGTTAAAAGCCTAATTCGCCCATCCAAAAGTGCCCCCAGAGGAAGGCTTTGGGTACAACTGAACTCCCCAGGGGAGCCTTTATGCAGCCCCACATGCAACTGGACCCTCCGGGTTCACTCTTTCACAGCAACCCTAAATGTAGCCCTGGCCTGCCTGGCAGTCGACTGAAAACTCGGGCCCCAGAAAATGCGTTAAAAGCCTAATTCGCCCATCCAAAAGTGCCCCCAAAGGAAGGCTTTGGGTACAACTGGACTCCCCAGGGGAGCCTTTATGCAGCCCCACATGCAACTGGACCCTCTGTATTCGCTCTTTTACAGCAACGCTAAATATAACCCTGGCCCGCATGACAGACGACTGAAAAATCAGGCCCCAGAAAACGTGCTACAAGCCCCATTCGCCCATCCAGAAGTGCCTCCAAAGGAAGGCTTTGGGTACAACTGAACTCCCCAGGGGAGCCTTTATGCAGCCCCACATGCAACTGGACCCCCCGTGTTCGCTGTTTACAAGCAACCCTAAATATAACACTAGCCAGCATGGCAGGAAACTGAAAACTCGGGCCACAGAAAAAGCGTTTCAAGCCCCTTTCGCCCATCCAGAAGTGCCCCCAAAGGAAGGTTTTGGGTACAACTGGACTCCCCAAGGGAGCCTTAACGCAGCCCCACATGCAACTGGACCCTCCGTATTCGATCTTTCACAGCAACCCTCAATATAACCCTGGCCCGCATGGCAGACGACTGAAAACTCGGGCCAGAGAAAATGCGATAAAAGCCTAATTCGCCCATCCAGAAGTGCCCCCAAAGGAAGGCTTTGGGTACAACTGAACTCCCCAGGGGAGCCTTTACGCAGCCCCACATGCAACTGGACCCTCCGGGTTCACTCTTTCACCGCAAGCCTAAATATAGCCCTAGCACGCCTGGCAGTCGACTGAAAGCTCGGGCCACAGAAAAAGCGTTTCAAGCCCCTTTCGCCCATCCAGAAGTGCCCCCAAAGGAAGGCTTTGGGTACAACTGGACTCCCCAAGGGAGCCTGAACGCAGCCCCACATGCAACTGGACCCTCCGTATTCGATCTTTCACAGCAACACTCAATATAACCCTGGCCCGCATGGAAGAAGACTGAAAACTCGGGCCCAGAAAACGTGCTACAAGCCCCATTCGAGCATCCAAAAGTGCCCGAAAAGGAAGGCTTTGGGTACAACTGAACTCCCCAGGGGAGCCTTTATGCAGGCCCATACGCACCTGGACAACCCGTGTTCGCTGTTTACAAGCAACCCTAAATATAACCCTAGCCAGCATGGCAGAAGACTGAAAACTCGGGCCACAGAAAAAGCGTTTCAAGCCCCATTCACCCATCCAGAAGTGCCCCTAAAGGAAGGCTTTGGGTACAAGTGAACTCCCCAGGGGAGCCTTTATGCAGCCCCACATGCAACTGGACCCTCCGGGTTCACTCTTTCACCGCAAGCCTAAATATAGCCCTAGCACGCCTGGCAGTCGACTGAAAGCTCGGGCCAAAGAAAATGTGTTACGAGCCCCATTCGCCCATCCAAAAGTGCCCCCAAAGGAAGGCTTTGGGTACAACTGAACTCCCCAGGGGAGCCTTTATGCAGCCCCACATGCAACTGGACCCTCCTTGTTCACTGTTTACGAGCAACCCTAAATATACCCCTAGCCACCATGGCAGAAGACTGAAAACTCGGCTCCAGAAAATGCGTTTCAAGCCCCATTCACCCATCCAGAAGTGCCCCCAAAGGAAGGCTTTGGGTACAAGTGAACTCCCCAGGGGAGCCTTTATGCAGCCCCACATGCAACTGGACCCTCCGGGTTCACTCTTTCACCGCAAGCCTAAATATAGCCCTAGCACGCCTGGCAGTCGACTGAAAGCTCGGGCCAAAGAAAATGTGTTACGAGCCCCATTCGCCCATCCAAAAGTGCCCCCAAAGGAAGGCTTTGGGTACAACTGAACTCCCCAGGGGAGCCTTTATGCAGCCCCACATGCAACTGGACCCTCCTTGTTCACTGTTTACGAGCAACCCTAAATATACCCCTAGCCACCATGGCAGAAGACTGAAAACTCGGCTCCAGAAAATGCGTTTCAAGCCCCATTCACCCATCCAGAAGTGCCCCCAAAGGAAGGCTTTGGGTACAAGTGAACTCCCCAGGGGAGCCTTTATGCAGCCCCACATGCAACTGGACCCTCCGGGTTCACTCTTTCACCGCAAGCCTAAATATAGCCCTAGCACGCCTGGCAGTCGACTGAAAGCTTGGGCCAAAGAAAATGTGTTACGAGCCCCATTCGCCCATCCAAAAGTGCCCCCAAAGGAAGGCTTTGGGTACAAGTGAACTCCCCAGGGGAGCCTTTATGCAGCCCCACATGCAACTGGACCCTCCTTGTTCACTGTTTACGAGCAACCCTAAATATACCCCTAGCCAGCATGGCAGAAGACTGAAAACTCGGCTCCAGAAAATGCGTTTCAAGCCCCATTCACCCATCCAGAAGTGCCCCCAAAGGAAGGCTTTGGGTACAAGTGAACTCCCCAGGGGAGCCTTTATGCAGCCCCACATGCAACTGGATCCTCCGGGTTCACTCTTTCACCGCAAGCCTAAATATAACCCAAGCACGCCTGGCAGTCGACTGAAAGCTCGGGCCAAAGAAAATGTGTTACGAGCCCCATTCGCCCATCCAAAAGTGCCCCCAAAGGAAGGCTTTGGGTACATCTGAACTCCCCAGGGGAGCCTTTACGCAGCCCCACATGCAACTGGACCCTCCGTGTTCGCTCTTTACAGCAACCCTAAATATAACCCTAGCCAGCATGGCAGAAGACTGAAAACTCGGGCCACAGAAAAAGCGTTAAAAGCCTAATTCGCCCATCCAAAAGTGCCCCCAGAGGAAGGCTTTGGGTACAACTGAACTCCCCAGGGGAGCCTTGATGCAGCCCCACATGCAACTGGACCCTCCGTATTCGCTCTTTCACAGCAACCCTAAATATAACCCTGGCCCGCATGGCAGACGACTGAAAACTCGGGCCACAGAAAATGCGATAAAAGCCTGATTCGCCCATCCAGAAGTGCCCCCAAAGGAAGGCTTTGGGTACAAGTGAACTCCCCAGGGGAGCCTTTATGCAGCCCCACATGCAACTGGACCCTCTGGGTTCACTCTTTCACCGCAAGCCTAAATATAGCCCTCGGCGCAATGGGAGAAGACTGAAAAAGCGGGCCTCAGAAAACGCATTGCGATTCCCCTTGGACCATCCAAAAGTGCCCCCAAAGGAAGGCTTTGGGTACAACTGGACTCCCCAGGGAAGCCTTAACGCAGCCCCAAATGCAACTGGACCCTCCGTATTCGCTCTTTCACAGCAACCCTAAATATAGCCCTGGCCCGCCTGGCAGTCGACTGAAAACTCGGGCCCCAGAAAATGCATTGAAAGCCTAATTCACCCATGCAAAAGTGCCCCCAGAGGAAGGCTTTGGGTACAAGTGAACTCCCCAGGGGAGCCTTGATGCAGCCCCACATGCAACTGGACCCTCCGGGTTCACTCTTTCACCGCAAGCCTAAATATAGCCCTAGCACGCCTGGCAGTCGACTGAAAGCTCGGGCCACAGAAAAAGCGTTTCAAGCCCCTTTCGCCCATCCAGAAGTGCCCCCAAAGGAAGGCTTTGGGTACAACTGGACTCCCCAAGGGAGCCTGAACGCAGCCCCACATGCAACTGGACCCTCCGTATTCGCTCTTTACAGCAACCCTAAATATAACCCTGGCCCGCATGGAAGAAGACTGAAAACTCGGGCCCAGAAAACGTGCTACAAGCCCCATTCGAGCATCCAAAAGTGCCCCCAAAGGAAGGCTTTGGGTACAACTGAACTCCCCAGGGGAGCCTTTATGCAGGCCCATACGCACCTGGACAACCCGTGTTCGCTGTTTACAAGCAACCCTAAATATAACCCTAGCCAGCATGGCAGAAGACTGAAAACTCGGGCCACAGAAAAAGCGTTTCAAGCCCCATTCACCCATCCAGAAGTGCCCCCAAAGGAAGGCTTTGGGTACAAGTGAACTCCCCAGGGGAGCCTTTACGCAGCCCCACATGCAACTGGACCCTCCGTGTTCGCTCTTTACAGCAACCCTAAATATAACCCTAGCCAGCATGGCAGAAGACTGAAAACTCGGGCCACAGAAAAAGCGTTTCAAGCCCCTTTCGCCCATCCAGAAGTGCCCCCAAAGGAAGGCTTTGGGTACAAGTGAACTCCCCAGGGGAGCCTTTATGCAGCCCCACATGCAACTGGACCCTCCGGGTTCACTCTTTCACCGCAAGCCTAAATATATCCCTAGCACGCCTGGCAGTCGACTGAAAGCTCGGGCCAAAGAAAATATGTTACGAGCCCCATTCGCCCATCCAAAAGTGCCCCCAAAGGAAGGCTTTGGGTACATCTGAACTCCCCAGGGGAGCCTTTACGCAGCCCCACATGCAACTGGACCCTCCGTGTTCGCTCTTTACAGCAACCCTAAATATAACCCTAGCCAGCATGGCAGAAGACTGAAAACTCGGGCCACAGAAAAAGCGTTTCAAGCCCCATTCACCCATCCAGAAGTGCCCCCAAAGGAAGGCTTTGGGTACAAGTGAACTCCCCAGGGGAGCCTTTATGCAGCCCCACATGCAACTGGACCCTCCGGGTTCACTCTTTCACAGCAACCCTAAATATAGCCCTGGCCCGCCTGGCAGTCGACTGAAAACTCGGGCCCCAGAAAATGCGTTAAAAGCCTAATTCGCCCATCCAAAAGTGCCCCCAGAGGAAGGCTTTGGGTACAACTGAACTCCCCAGGGGAGCCTTGATGCAGCCCCACATGCAACTGGACCCTCCGTATTCGCTCTTTCACAGCAACCCTAAATATAACCCTGGCCCGCATGGCAGACGACTGAAAACTCGGGCCACAGAAAATGCGATAAAAGCCTGATTCGCCCATCCAGAAGTGCCCCCAAAGGAAGGCTTTGGGTACAAGTGAACTCCCCAGGGGAGCCTTTATGCAGCCCCACATGCAACTGGACCCTCTGGGTTCACTCTTTCACCGCAAGCCTAAATATAGCCCTCGGCGCAATGGGAGAAGACTGAAAAAGCGGGCCTCAGAAAACGCATTGCGATTCCCCTTGGACCATCCAAAAGTGCCCCCAAAGGAAGGCTTTGGGTACAACTGGACTCCCCAGGGAAGCCTTAACGCAGCCCCAAATGCAACTGGACCCTCCGTATTCGCTCTTTCACAGCAACCCTAAATATAGCCCTGGCCCGCCTGGCAGTCGACTGAAAACTCGGGCCCCAGAAAATGCATTGAAAGCCTAATTCACCCATGCAAAAGTGCCCCCAGAGGAAGGCTTTGGGTACAAGTGAACTCCCCAGGGGAGCCTTGATGCAGCCCCACATGCAACTGGACCCTCCGGGTTCACTCTTTCACCGCAAGCCTAAATATAGCCCTAGCACGCCTGGCAGTCGACTGAAAGCTCGGGCCACAGAAAAAGCGTTTCAAGCCCCTTTCGCCCATCCAGAAGTGCCCCCAAAGGAAGGCTTTGGGTACAACTGGACTCCCCAAGGGAGCCTGAACGCAGCCCCACATGCAACTGGACCCTCCGTATTCGATCTTTCACAGCAACACTCAATATAACCCTGGCCCGCATGGAAGAAGACTGAAAACTCGGGCCCAGAAAACGTGCTACAAGCCCTATTTGAGCATCCAAAAGTGCCCCCAAAGGAAGGCTTTGGGTACAACTGAACTCCCCAGGGGAGCCTTTATGCAGGCCCATACGCACCTGGACAACCCGTGTTCGCTGTTTACAAGCAACCCTAAATATAACCCTAGCCAGCATGGCAGAAGACTGAAAACTCGGGCCACAGAAAAAGCGTTTCAAGCCCCATTCACCCATCCAGAAGTGCCCCCAAAGGAAGGCTTTGGGTACAAGTGAACTCCCCAGGGGAGCCTTTACGCAGCCCCACATGCAACTGGACCCTCCGTGTTCGCTCTTTACAGCAACCCTAAATATACCCCTAGCCAGCATGGCAGAAGACTGAAAACTCGGGCCACAGAAAAAGCGTTTCAAGCCCCATTCACCCATCCAGAAGTGCCCCCAAAGGAAGGCTTTGGGTACAAGTGAACTCCCCAGGGGAGCCTTTATGCAGCCCCACATGCAACTGGACCCTCCGGGTTCACTCTTTCACCGCAAGCCTAAATATAGCCCTAGCACGCCTGGCAGTCGACTGAAAGCTCGGGCCAAAGAAAATGTGTTACGAGCCCCATTCGCCCATCCAAAAGTGCCCCCAAAGGAAGGCTTTGGGTACAAGTGAACTCCCCAGGGGAGCCTTTATGCAGCCCCACATGCAACTGGACCCTCCTTGTTCACTGTTTACGAGCAACCCTAAATATACCCCTAGCCAGCATGGCAGAAGACTGAAAACTCGGCTCCAGAAAATGCGTTTCAAGCCCCATTCACCCATCCAGAAGTGCCCCCAAAGGAAGGCTTTGGGTACAAGTGAACTCCCCAGGGGAGCCTTTATGCAGCCCCACATGCAACTGGACCCTCCGGGTTCACTCTTTCACCGCAAGCCTAAATATAGCCCAAGCACGCCTGGCAGTCGACTGAAAGCTCGGGCCAAAGAAAATGTGTTACGAGCCCCATTCGCCCATCCAAAAGTGCCCCCAAAGGAAGGCTTTGGGTACATCTGAACTCCCCAGGGGAGCCTTTACGCAGCCCCACATGCAACTGGACCCTCCGTGTTCGCTCTTTACAGCAACCCTAAATATAACCCTAGCCAGCATGGCAGAAGACTGAAAACTCGGGCCACAGAAAAAGCGTTTCAAGCCCCATTCACCCATCCAGAAGTGCCCCCAAAGGAAGGCTTTGGGTACAAGTGAACTCCCCAGGGGAGCCTTTATGCAGCCCCACATGCAACTGGACCCTCCGTATTCGATCTTTCACCGCAAGCCTAAATATAGCCCTAGCACGCCTGGCAGTCGACTGAAAGCTCGGGCCAAAGAAAATGTGTTACGAGCCCCATTCGCCCATCCAAAAGTGCCCCCAAAGGAAGGCTTTGGGTACAAGTGAACTCCCCAGGGGAGCCTTTATGCAGCCCCACATGCAACTGGACCCTCCTTGTTCACTGTTTACGAGCAACCCTAAATATACCCCTAGCCAGCATGGCAGAAGACTGAAAACTCGGCTCCAGAAAATGCGTTTCAAGCCCCATTCACCCATCCAGAAGTGCCCCCAAAGGAAGGCTTTGGGTACAAGTGAACTCCCCAGGGGAGCCTTTATGCAGCCCCACATGCAACTGGACCCTCCGGGTTCACTCTTTCACCGCAAGCCTAAATATAGCCCTAGCACGCCTGGCAGTCGACTGAAAGCTCGGGCCAAAGAAAATGTGTTACGAGCCCCATTCGCCCATCCAAAAGTGCCCCCAAAGGAAGGCTTTGGGTACATCTGAACTCCCCAGGGGAGCCTTTACGCAGCCCCACATGCAACTGGACCCTCCGTGTTCGCTCTTTACAGCAACCCTAAATATACCCCTAGCCAGCATGGCAGAAGACTGAAAACTCGGGCCACAGAAAAAGCGTTTCAAGCCCCATTCACCCATCCAGAAGTGCCCCCAAAGGAAGGCTTTGGGTACAAGTGAACTCCCCAGGGGAGCCTTTATGCAGCCCCACATGCAACTGGACCCTCCGGGTTCACTCTTTCACCGCAAGCCTAAATATAGCCCTAGCACGCCTGGCAGTCGACTGAAAGCTCGGGCCAAAGAAAATGTGTTACGAGCCCCATTCGCCCATCCAAAAGTGCCCCCAAAGGAAGGCTTTGGGTACAAGTGAACTCCCCAGGGGAGCCTTTATGCAGCCCCACATGCAACTGGACCCTCCTTGTTCACTGTTTACGAGCAACCCTAAATATAACCCTAGCCAGCATGGCAGAAGACTGAAAACTCGGCTCCAGAAAATGCGTTTCAAGCCCCATTCACCCATCCAGAAGTGCCCCCAAAGGAAGGCTTTGGGTACAAGTGAACTCCCCAGGGGAGCCTTTATGCAGCCCCACATGCAACTGGACCCTCCGGGTTCACTCTTTCACCGCAAGCCTAAATATAACCCAAGCACGCCTGGCAGTCGACTGAAAGCTCGGGCCAAAGAAAATGTGTTACGAGCCCCATTCGCCCATCCAAAAGTGCCCCAAAGGAAGGCTTTGGGTACATCTGAACTCCCCAGGGGAGCCTTTACGCAGCCCCACATGCAACTGGACCCTCCGTGTTCGCTCTTTACAGCAACCCTAAATATAACCCTAGCCAGCATGGCAGAAGACTGAAAACTCGGGCCACAGAAAAAGCGTTTCAAGCCCCATTCACCCATCCAGAAGTGCCCCCAAAGGAAGGCTTTGGGTACAAGTGAACTCCCCAGGGGAGCCTTTATGCAGCCCCACATGCAACTGGACCCTCCGGGTTCACTCTTTCACAGCAACCCTAAATATAGCCCTGGCCCGCCTGGCAGTCGACTGAAAACTCGGGCCCCAGAAAATGCGTTAAAAGCCTAATTCGCCCATCCAAAAGTGCCCCCAGAGGAAGGCTTTGGGTACAACTGAACTCCCCAGGGGAGCCTTGATGCAGCCCCACATGCAACTGGACACTCCGTATTCGCTCTTTCACAGCAACCCTAAATATAACCCTGGCCCGCATGGCAGACGACTGAAAACTCGGGCCACAGAAAATGCGATAAAAGCCTGATTCGCCCATCCAGAAGTGCCCCCAAAGGAAGGCTTTGGGTACAACTGAACTCCCCAGGGGAGCCTTTATGCAGCCCCACATGCAACTGGACCCTCTGGGTTCACTCTTTCACCGCAAGCCTAAATATAGCCCTCGGGGCAATGGGAGAAGACTGAAAAAGCGGGCCTCAGAAAACGCATTGCGATTCCCCTTGGACCATCCAAAAGTGCCCCCAAAGGAAGGCTTTGGGTACAACTGGACTCCCCAGGGAAGCCTTAACGCAGCCCCAAATGCAACTGGACCCTCCGTATTCGCTCTTTCACATCAACCCTAAATATAGCCCTGGCCCGCCTGGCAGTCGACTGAAAACTCGGGCCCCAGAAAATGCATTGAAAGCCTAATTCACCCATGCAAAAGTGCCCCCAGAGGAAGGCTTTGGGTACAAGTGAACTCCCAGGGGAGCCTTGATGCAGCCCCACATGCAACTGGACCCTCCGGGTTCACTCTTTCACCGCAAGCCTAAATATAGCCCTAGCACGCCTGGCAGTCGACTGAAAGCTCGGGCCACAGAAAAAGCGTTTCAAGCCCCTTTCGCCCATCCAGAAGTGCCCCCAAAGGAAGGCTTTGGGTACAACTGGACTCCCCAAGGGAGCCTGAACGCAGCCCCACATGCAACTGGACCCTCCGTATTCGATCTTTCACAGCAACACTCAATATAACCCTGGCCCGCATGGAAGAAGACTGAAAACTCGGGCCCAGAAAACGTGCTACAAGCCCCATTCGAGCATCCAAAAGTGCCCCCAAAGGAAGGCTTTGGGTACAACTGAACTCCCCAGGGGAGCCTTTATGCAGGCCCATACGCACCTGGACAACCCGTGTTCGCTGTTTACAAGCAACCCTAAATATAACCCTAGCCAGCATGGCAGAAGACTGAAAACTCGGGCCACAGAAAAAGCGTTTCAAGCCCCATTCACCCATCCAGATGTGCCCCCAAAGGAAGGCTTTGGGTACAAGTGAACTCCCCAGGGGAGCCTTTACGCAGCCCCACATGCAACTGGACCCTCCGTGTTCGCTCTTTACAGCAACCCTAAATATAACCCTAGCCAGCATGGCAGAAGACTGAAAACTCGGGCCACAGAAAAAGCGTTTCAAGCCCCTTTCGCCCATCCAGAAGTGCCCCCAAAGGAAGGCTTTGGGTACAAGTGAACTCCCCAGGGGAGCCTTTATGCAGCCCCACATGCAACTGGACCCTCCGGGTTCACTCTTTCACCGCAAGCCTAAATATATCCCTAGCACGCCTGGCAGTCGACTGAAAGCTCGGGCCAAAGAAAATATGTTACGAGCCCCATTCGCCCATCCAAAAGTGCCCCCAAAGGAAGGCTTTGGGTACATCTGAACTCCCCAGGGGAGCCTTTACGCAGCCCCACATGCAACTGGACCCTCCGTGTTCGCTCTTTACAGCAACCCTAAATATAACCCTAGCCAGCATGGCAGAAGACTGAAAACTCGGGCCACAGAAAAAGCGTTTCAAGCCCCATTCACCCATCCAGAAGTGCCCCCAAAGGAAGGCTTTGGGTACAAGTGAACTCCCCAGGGGAGCCTTTATGCAGCCCCACATGCAACTGGACCCTCCGGGTTCACTCTTTCACAGCAACCCTAAATATAGCCCTGGCCCGCCTGGCAGTCGACTGAAAACTCGGGCCCCAGAAAATGCGTTAAAAGCCTAATTCGCCCATCCAAAAGTGCCCCCAGAGGAAGGCTTTGGGTACAACTGAACTCCCCAGGGGAGCCTTGATGCAGCCCCACATGCAACTGGACACTCCGTATTCGCTCTTTCACAGCAACCCTAAATATAACCCTGGCCCGCATGGCAGACGACTGAAAACTCGGGCCACAGAAAATGCGATAAAAGCCTGATTCGCCCATCCAGAAGTGCCCCCAAAGGAAGGCTTTGGGTACAACTGAACTCCCCAGGGGAGCCTTTATGCAGCCCCACATGCAACTGGACCCTCTGGGTTCACTCTTTCACCGCAAGCCTAAATATAGCCCTCGGCGCAATGGGAGAAGACTGAAAAAGCGGGCCTCAGAAAACGCATTGCGATTCCCCTAGGACCATCCAAAAGTGCCCCCAAAGGAAGGCTTTGGGTACAACTGGACTCCCCAGGGAAGCCTTAACGCAGCCCCAAATGCAACTGGACCCTCCGTATTCGCTCTTTCACAGCAACCCTAAATATAGCCCTGGCCCGCCTGGCAGTCGACTGAAAACTCGGGCCCCAGAAAATGCATTGAAAGCCTAATTCACCCATGCAAAAGTGCCCCCAGAGGAAGGCTTTGGGTACAAGTGAACTCCCCAGGGGAGCCTTGATGCAGCCCCACATGCAACTGGACCCTCCGGGTTCACTCTTTCACCGCAAGCCTAAATATAGCCCTAGCACGCCTGGCAGTCGACTGAAAGCTCGGGCCACAGAAAAAGCGTTTCAAGCCCCTTTCGCCCATCCAGAAGTGCCCCCAAAGGAAGGCTTTGGGTACAACTGGACTCCCCAAGGGAGCCTGAACGCAGCCCCACATGCAACTGGACCCTCCGTATTCGATCTTTCACAGCAACACTCAATATAACCCTGGCCCGCATGGAAGAAGACTGAAAACTCGGGCCCAGAAAACGTGCTACAAGCCCCATTCGAGCATCCAAAAGTGCCCCCAAAGGAAGGCTTTGGGTACAACTGAACTCCCCAGGGGAGCCTTTATGCAGGCCCATACGCACCTGGACAACCCGTGTTCGCTGTTTACAAGCAACCCTAAATATAACCCTAGCCAGCATGGCAGAAGACTGAAAACTCGGGCCACAGAAAAAGCGTTTCAAGCCCCATTCACCCATCCAGAAGTGCCCCCAAAGGAAGGCTTTGGGTACAAGTGAACTCCCCAGGGGAGCCTTTACGCAGCCCCACATGCAACTGGACCCTCCGTGTTCGCTCTTTACAGCAACCCTAAATATAACCCTAGCCAGCATGGCAGAAGACTGAAAACTCGGGCCACAGAAAAAGCGTTTCAAGCCCCTTTCGCCCATCCAGAAGTGCCCCCAAAGGAAGGCTTTGGGTACAAGTGAACTCCCCAGGGGAGCCTTTATGCAGCCCCACATGCAACTGGACCCTCCGGGTTCACTCTTTCACCGCAAGCCTAAATATATCCCTAGCACGCCTGGCAGTCGACTGAAAGCTCGGGCCAAAGAAAATATGTTACGAGCCCCATTCGCCCATCCAAAAGTGCCCCCAAAGGAAGGCTTTGGGTACATCTGAACTCCCCAGGGGAGCCTTTACGCAGCCCCACATGCAACTGGACCCTCCGTGTTCGCTCTTTACAGCAACCCTAAATATAACCCTAGCCAGCATGGCAGAAGACTGAAAACTCGGGCCACAGAAAAAGCGTTTCAAGCCCCATTCACCCATCCAGAAGTGCCCCCAAAGGAAGGCTTTGGGTACAAGTGAACTCCTCAGGGGAGCCTTTATGCAGCCCCACATGCAACTGGACCCTCCGGGTTCACTCTTTCACAGCAACCCTAAATATAGCCCTGGCCCGCCTGGCAGTCGACTGAAAACTCGGGCCCCAGAAAATGCGTTAAAAGCCTAATTCGCCCATCCAAAAGTGCCCCCAGAGGAAGGCTTTGGGTACAACTGAACTCCCCAGGGGAGCCTTGATGCAGCCCCACATGCAACTGGACACTCCGTATTCGCTCTTTCACAGCAACCCTAAATATAACCCTGGCCCGCATGGCAGACGACTGAAAACTCGGGCCACAGAAAATGCGATAAAAGCCTGATTCGCCCATCCAGAAGTGCCCCCAAAGGAAGGCTTTGGGTACAAGTGAACTCCCCAGGGGAGCCTTTATGCAGCCCCACATGCAACTGGACCCTCTGGGTTCACTCTTTCACCGCAAGCCTAAATATAGCCCTCGGCGCAATGGGAGAAGACTGAAAAAGCGGGCCTCAGAAAACGCATTGCGATTCCCCTTGGACCATCCAAAAGTGCCCCCAAAGGAAGGCTTTGGGTACAACTGGACTCCCCAGGGAAGCCTTAACGCAGCCCCAAATGCAACTGGACCCTCCGTATTCGCTCTTTCACAGCAACCCTAAATATAGCCCTGGCCCGCCTGGCAGTCGACTGAAAACTCGGGCCCCAGAAAATGCATTGAAAGCCTAATTCACCCATGCAAAAGTGCCCCCAGAGGAAGGCTTTGGGTACAAGTGAACTCCCCAGGGGAGCCTTGATGCAGCCCCACATGCAACTGGACCCTCCGGGTTCACTCTTTCACCGCAAGCCTAAATATAGCCCTAGCACGCCTGGCAGTCGACTGAAAGCTCGGGCCACAGAAAAAGCGTTTCAAGCCCCTTTCGCCCATCCAGAAGTGCCCCCAAAGGAAGGCTTTGGGTACAACTGGACTCCCCAAGGGAGCCTGAACGCAGCCCCACATGCAACTGGACCCTCCGTATTCGATCTTTCACAGCAACACTCAATATAACCCTGGCCCGCATGGAAGAAGACTGAAAACTCGGGCCCAGAAAACGTGCTACAAGCCCTATTTGAGCATCCAAAAGTGCCCCCAAAGGAAGGCTTTGGGTACAACTGAACTCCCCAGGGGAGCCTTTATGCAGGCCCATACGCACCTGGACAACCCGTGTTCGCTGTTTACAAGCAACCCTAAATATAACCCTAGCCAGCATGGCAGAAGACTGAAAACTCGGGCCACAGAAAAAGCGTTTCAAGCCCCATTCACCCATCCAGAAGTGCCCCCAAAGGAAGGCTTTGGGTACAAGTGAACTCCCCAGGGGAGCCTTTACGCAGCCCCACATGCAACTGGACCCTCCGTGTTCGCTCTTTACAGCAACCCTAAATATAACCCTAGCCAGCATGGCAGAAGACTGAAAACTCGGGCCACAGAAAAAGCGTTTCAAGCCCCTTTCGCCCATCCAGAAGTGCCCCCAAAGGAAGGCTTTGGGTACAAGTGAACTCCCCAGGGGAGCCTTTATGCAGCCCCACATGCAACTGGACCCTCCGGGTTCACTCTTTCACCGCAAGCCTAAATATATCCCTAGCACGCCTGGCAGTCGACTGAAAGCTCGGGCCAAAGAAAATATGTTACGAGCCCCATTCGCCCATCCAAAAGTGCCCCCAAAGGAAGGCTTTGGGTACATCTGAACTCCCCAGGGGAGCCTTTACGCAGCCCCACATGCAACTGGACCCTCCGTGTTCGCTGTTTACAAGCAACCCTAATATAACACTAGCCAGCATGGCAGAAAACTGAAAACTCGGGCCACAGAAAAAGCGTTTCAAGCCCCATTCACCAATCCAGAAGTGCCCCCAAAGGAAGGCTTTGGGTACAAGTGAACTCCCCAGGGGAGCCTTTATGCAGCCCCACATGCAACTGGACCCTCCGGGTTCACTCTTTCACAGCAACCCTAAATGTAGCCCTGGCCCGCCTGGCAGTCGACTGAAAACTCGGGCCCCAGAAAATGCGTTAAAAGCCTAATTCGCCCATCCAAAAGTGCTCCCAAAGGAAGGCTTTGTGTACAACTGGACTCCCCAGGGGAGCCTTTATGCAGCCCCACATGCAACTGGACCCTCCGTATTCGCTCTTTCACAGCAACCCTAAATATAGCCCTGGCCCGCCTGGCAGTCGACTGAAAACTCGGGCCCCAGAAAATGCATTAAAAGCCTAATTCGCCCATCCAAAAGTGCCCCCAGAGGAAGGCTTTGGGTACAACTGAACTCCCCAGGGGAGCCGTTATGCAGCCCCACATGCAACTGGACCCTCCGTGTTCGCTCTTTCACAGCAACCCTAAATATAACACTAGCCAGCATGGCAGAAGACTGAAAACTCAGGCCACAGAAAAAGCGTTTCAAGCCCCTTTCGCCCATCCAGAAGTGCCTCCAAAGGAAGGCTTTGGGTACAACTGAACTCCCCAGGGGAGCCTTTATGCAGGCCCATACGCAACTGGACCCCCCGTGTTCGCTGTTTACAAGCAACCCTAAATATAACACTAGCCAGCATGGCAGAATACTGAAAACTCAGGCCACAGAAAAAGCGTTTCAAGCCCCTTTCGCCCATCCAGAAGTGCCCCCAAAGGAAGGCTTTGGGTACAACTGGACTCCCCAAGGGAGCCTTAACGCAGCCCCACATGCAACTGGACCCTCCGTATTCGATCTTTCACAGCAACCCTAAATATAACCCTGGCCCGCATGGCAGACGACTGAAAACTCGGGCCACAGAAAATGCGATAAAAGCCTAATTCGCCCATCCAGAAGTGCCCCCAAAGGAAGGCTTTGGGTACAACTGAACTCCCCAGGGGAGCCTTTATGCAGCCCCACATGCAACTGGACCCTCTGGGTTCACTCTTTCACCGCAAGCCTAAATATAGCCCTCGGCGCAATGGGAGAAGACTGAAAAAGTGGGCCTCCGAAAACGCATTGCGATTCCCCTTGGACCATCCAAAAGTGCCCGCAGAGGAAGGCTTTGGGTACAACTGGACTCCCCAGGGAAGCCTTAACGCAGACCCAAATGCAACTGGACCCTCCGTATTCGCTCTTTCACAGCAACCCTAAATATAGCCCTGGCCCGCCTGGCAGTCGACTGAAAACTCGGGCCCCAGAAAATGCATTGAAAGCCTAATTCACCCATGCAAAAGTGCCCCCAGAGGAAGGCTTTGGGTACAAGTGAACTCCCCAGGGGAGCCTTGATGCAGCCCCACATGCAACTGGACCCTCCGGGTTCACTCTTTCACCGCAAGCCTAAATATAGCCCTAGCACGCCTGGCAGTCGACTGAAAGCTCGGGCCACAGAAAAAGCGTTTCAAGCCCCTTTCGCCCATCCAGAAGTGCCCCCAAAGGAAGGCTTTGGGTACAACTGGACTCCCCAAGGGAGCCTGAACGCAGCCCCACATGCAACTGAACCCTCCGTGTTCGATCTTTCACAGCAACCCTCAATATAACCCTGGCCCGCATGGAAGAAGACTGAAAACTCGGGCCCAGAAAACGTGCTACAAGCCCCATTCGAGCATCCAGAAGTGCCTCCAAAGGAAGGCTTTGGGTACAACTGAACTCCCCAGGGGAGCCTTTATGCAGGCCCATATGCACCTGGACAACCCGTGTTCGCTGTTTACAAGCAACCCTAAATATAACCCTAGCCAGCATGGCAGAAAACAGAAAACTCGGGCCACAGAAAAAGCGTTTCAAGCCCCATTCACCCATCCAGAAGTGCCCCCAAAGGAAGGCTTTGGGTACAAGTGAACTCCCCAGGGGAGCCTTTACGCAGCCCCACATGCAACTGGACCCTCCGTGTTCGCTCTTTACAGCAACCCTAAATATAACCCTAGCCAGCATGGCAGAAGACTGAAAACTCGGGCCACAGAAAAAGCGTTTCAAGCCCCTTTCGCCCATCCAGAAGTGCCCCCAAAGGAAGGCTTTGGGTACAAGAGAACTCCCCAGGGGAGCCTTGATGCAGCCCCACATGCAACTGGACCCTTCGTATTCGCTCTTTACAGCAACCCTAAATATAACCCTGGCCCGCATGGCAGACGACTGAAAAATCGGGCCCCAGAAAATGCGTTAAAAGCCTAATTCGCCCATCCAAAAGTGCCCCCAGAGGAAGGCTTTGGGTACAACTGAACTCCCCAGGGGAGCCTTTATGCAGGCCCATACGCAACTGGACCCCTCGTGTTCTCTGTTTACAAGCAACCCTAAATATATCACTAGCCAGCATGGCAGAAGGCTGAAAACTCGGGCTCCAGAAAATACGTTTCAAGCCCCATTCACCCATCCAGAAGTGCCCCCAAAGGAAGGCTTTGGGTACAACTGAACTCCCCAGGGGAGCCTTTATGCAGCCCCACATGCAACTGGACCCTCCGGGTTCACTCTTTCACCGCAAGCCTAAATATAGCCCCAGCACGCCTGGCAGTCGATTGAAAGCTCGGGCCACAGAAAATGTGTTACGAGCCCCATTCGCCCATCCAAAAGTGCCCCCAAAGGAAGGCTTTGGGTACATCTGAACTCCCCAGGGGAGCCTTTATGCAGCCCCACATGCAACTGGACCCTCCGTGTTCGCTCTTTACAGTAACCCTAAATATAACCCTAGCCAGCATGGCAGAAGACTGAAAACTTGGGCCACAGAAAAAGCGTTTCAAGCCCCATTCACCCATCCAGAAGTGCCCCCAAAGGAAGGCTTTGGGTACAAGTGAACTCCCCAGGGGAGCCTTTATGCAGCCCCACATGCAACTGGACACTCCGTATTCGCTCTTTCACAGCAACCCGAAATATAACCCTGGCCCGCATGGCAGACGACTGAAAACTCGGGCCACAGAAAATGCGATAAAAGCCTAATTCGCCCATCCAGAAGTGCCCCCAAAGGAAGGCTTTGGGTACAAGTGATCTCCCCAGGGGAACCTTTATGCAGCCCCACATGCAACTGGACCCTCTGGGTTCACTATTTCACCGCAAGCCTAAATATATCCCTCGGCGCAATGGGAGAAGACTGAAAAAGCGGGCCTCAGAAAACGCACTGCGATTCCCCTTGGACCATCCAAAAGTGCCCCCAGAGGAAGGCTTTGGGTACAACTGGACTCCCCAGGGAAGCCTTAACGCAGCCCCAAATGCAACTGGACCCTCCGTATTCGCTCTTTCACAGCAACCCTAAATATAGCCCTGGCCCGCCTGGCAGTCGACTGAAAACTCGGGCCCCAGAAAATGCATTAAAAGCCTAATTCACCCATGCAAAAGTGCCCCCAGAGGAAGGCTTTGGGTACAACTGAACTCCCCAGGGGAGCCTTTACGCAGCCCCACATGCAACTGGACCCTCCGGGTTCACTCTTTCACCGCAAGCCTAAATATAGCCCTAGCACGCCTGGCAGTCGACTGAAAGCTCGGGCCACAGAAAATGTGTTACGAGCCCCATTCGCCCATCCAAAAGTGCCCCCAGAGGAAGGCTTTGGGTACAAGTGAACTCCCCAGGGGAGCCTTTATGCAGCCCCACATGCAACTGGACCCTCCGGGTTCACTCTTTCACAGCAACCCTTAATGTAGCCCTGGCCCACCTGGCAGTCGACTGAAAACTCGGGCCCCAGAAAATGCGTTAAAAGCCTAATTCGCCCATCCAAAAGTGCTCCCAAAGGAAGGCTTTGGGTACAACTGGACTCCCCAGGGGAGCCTTTATGCAGCCCCACATGCAACTGGACCCTCCGTGTTCGCTCTTTACAGCAACCCTAAATATAACACTAGCCAGCATGGCAGAAGACTGAAAACTCAGGCCACAGAAAAAGCGTTTCAAGCCCCTTTCGCCCATCCAGAAGTGCCCCCAAAGGAAGGCTTTGGGTACAACTGAACTCCCCAGGGGAGCCTTTATGCAGCCCCACATGCAACTGGACCCTTCGTATTCGCTCTTTTACAGCAACGCTAAATATAACCCTGGCCCGCATGGCAGACGACTGAAAAATCGGGCCCCAGAAAACGTGCTTCAAGCCCCATTCGCCCATCCAGAAGTGCCTCCAAAGGAAGGCTTTGGGTACAACTGAACTCCCCAGGGGAGCCTTTATGCAGGCCCATACGCAACTGGACCCCCCGTGTTCGCTGTTTACAAGCAACCCTAAATATAACACTAGCCAGCATGGCAGAAGACTGAAAACTCCGGCCACAGAAAAAGCGTTTCAAGCCCCATTCTCCCATCCAGAAGTGCCCCCAAAGGAAGGCTTTGGGTACAACTGGACTCCCCAAGGGAGCCTTAACGCAGCCCCACATGCAACTGGACCCTCCGTATTCGCTCTTTCACAGCAACCCTAAATATAGCCCTGGCCCGACTGGCAGTCGACTGAAAACTCGGGTCCCAGAAAATGCGTTAAAAGCCTAATTCGCCCATCCAAAAGTGCCCCCAGAGGAAGGCTTTGGGTACAACTGAACTCCCCAGGGGAGCCTTAACGCAGCCCCACATGCAACTGGACCCTCCGTGTTCGCTCTTTATAGCAACCCTAAATATAGCCCTAGCACGCCTGGCAGTCGACTGAAGGCTCGGGCCACAGAAAATGTGTTACGAGCCCCATTCGCCCATCCAAAAGTGCCCCCAGAGGAAGGCTTTGTGTACAACTGAACTCCCCAGGGGAGCCTTTACGCAGCCCCACATGCAACTGGACCCTCCTTGTTCACTGTTTACGAGCAACCCTAAATATACCCCTAGCCACCATGGCAGAAGACTGAAAACTCGGGCTCCAGAAAATGCGTTTCAAGCCCCATTCACCCATCCAGAAGTGCCCCCAAAGGAAGGCTTTGGGTACAAGTGAACTCCCCAGGGGAGCCTTTATGCAGCCCCACATGCAACTGGACCCTCCGGGTTCACTCTTTCACCGCAAGCCTAAATATATCCCTAGCACGCCTGGCAGTCGACTGAAAGCTCGGGCCAAAGAAAATATGTTACGAGCCCCATTCGCCCATCCAAAAGTGCCCCCAAAGGAAGGCTTTGGGTACATCTGAACTCCCCAGGGGAGCCTTTACGCAGCCCCACATGCAACTGGACCCTCCGTGTTCGCTGTTTACAAGCAACCCTAATATAACACTAGCCAGCATGGCAGAAAACTGAAAACTCGGGCCACAGAAAATGCGTTAAAAGCCTAATTCGCCCATCCAAAAGTGCTCCCAAAGGAAGGCTTTGTGTACAACTGGACTCCCCAGGGGAGCCTTTATGCAGCCCCACATGCAACTGGACCCTCCGTATTCGCTCTTTCACAGCAACCCTAAATATAGCCCTGGCCCGCCTGGCAGTCGACTGAAAACTCGGGCCCCAGAAAATGCATTAAAAGCCTAATTCGCCCATCCAAAAGTGCCCCCAGAGGAAGGCTTTGGGTACAACTGAACTCCCCAGGGGAGCCGTTATGCAGCCCCACATGCAACTGGACCCTCCGTGTTCGCTCTTTCACAGCAACCCTAAATATAACACTAGCCAGCATGGCAGAAGACTGAAAACTCAGGCCACAGAAAAAGCGTTTCAAGCCCCTTTCGCCCATCCAGAAGTGCCTCCAAAGGAAGGCTTTGGGTACAACTGAACTCCCCAGGGGAGCCTTTATGCAGGCCCATACGCAACTGGACCCCCCGTGTTCGCTGTTTACAAGCAACCCTAAATATAACACTAGCCAGCATGGCAGAATACTGAAAACTCAGGCCACAGAAAAAGCGTTTCAAGCCCCTTTCGCCCATCCAGAAGTGCCCCCAAAGGAAGGCTTTGGGTACAACTGGACTCCCCAAGGGAGCCTTAACGCAGCCCCACATGCAACTGGACCCTCCGTATTCGATCTTTCACAGCAACCCTCAATATAACCCTGGCCCGCATGGCAGACGACTGAAAACTCGGGCCACAGAAAATGCGATAAAAGCCTAATTCGCCCATCCAGAAGTGCCCCCAAAGGAAGGCTTTGGGTACAACTGAACTCCCCAGGGGAGCCTTTATGCAGCCCCACATGCAACTGGACCCTCTGGGTTCACTCTTTCACCGCAAGCCTAAATATAGCCCTCGGCGCAATGGGAGAAGACTGAAAAAGTGGGCCTCCGAAAACGCATTGCGATTCCCCTTGGACCATCCAAAAGTGCCCGCAGAGGAAGGCTTTGGGTACAACTGGACTCCCCAGGGAAGCCTTAACGCAGACCCAAATGCAACTGGACCCTCCGTATTCGCTCTTTCACAGCAACCCTAAATATAGCCCTGGCCCGCCTGGCAGTCGACTGAAAACTCGGGCCCCAGAAAATGCATTGAAAGCCTAATTCACCCATGCAAAAGTGCCCCCAGAGGAAGGCTTTGGGTACAAGTGAACTCCCCAGGGGAGCCTTGATGCAGCCCCACATGCAACTGGACCCTCCGGGTTCACTCTTTCACCGCAAGCCTAAATATAGCCCTAGCACGCCTGGCAGTCGACTGAAAGCTCGGGCCACAGAAAAAGCGTTTCAAGCCCCTTTCGCCCATCCAGAAGTGCCCCCAAAGGAAGGCTTTGGGTACAACTGGACTCCCCAAGGGAGCCTGAACGCAGCCCCACATGCAACTGAACCCTCCGTGTTCGATCTTTCACAGCAACCCTCAATATAACCCTGGCCCGCATGGAAGAAGACTGAAAACTCGGGCCCAGAAAACGTGCTACAAGCCCCATTCGAGCATCCAGAAGTGCCTCCAAAGGAAGGCTTTGGGTACAACTGAACTCCCCAGGGGAGCCTTTATGCAGGCCCATATGCACCTGGACAACCCGTGTTCGCTGTTTACAAGCAACCCTAAATATAACCCTAGCCAGCATGGCAGAAAACAGAAAACTCGGGCCACAGAAAAAGCGTTTCAAGCCCCATTCACCCATCCAGAAGTGCCCCCAAAGGAAGGCTTTGGGTACAAGTGAACTCCCCAGGGGAGCCTTTACGCAGCCCCACATGCAACTGGACCCTCCGTGTTCGCTCTTTACAGCAACCCTAAATATAACCCTAGCCAGCATGGCAGAAGACTGAAAACTCGGGCCACAGAAAAAGCGTTTCAAGCCCCTTTCGCCCATCCAGAAGTGCCCCCAAAGGAAGGCTTTGGGTACAAGAGAACTCCCCAGGGGAGCCTTGATGCAGCCCCACATGCAACTGGACCCTTCGTATTCGCTCTTTACAGCAACCCTAAATATAACCCTGGCCCGCATGGCAGACGACTGAAAAATCGGGCCCCAGAAAATGCGTTAAAAGCCTAATTCGCCCATCCAAAAGTGCCCCCAGAGGAAGGCTTTGGGTACAACTGAACTCCCCAGGGGAGCCTTTATGCAGGCCCATACGCAACTGGACCCCTCGTGTTCTCTGTTTACAAGCAACCCTAAATATATCACTAGCCAGCATGGCAGAAGGCTGAAAACTCGGGCTCCAGAAAATACGTTTCAAGCCCCATTCACCCATCCAGAAGTGCCCCCAAAGGAAGGCTTTGGGTACAACTGAACTCCCCAGGGGAGCCTTTATGCAGCCCCACATGCAACTGGACCCTCCGGGTTCACTCTTTCACCGCAAGCCTAAATATAGCCCCAGCACGCCTGGCAGTCGATTGAAAGCTCGGGCCACAGAAAATGTGTTACGAGCCCCATTCGCCCATCCAAAAGTGCCCCCAAAGGAAGGCTTTGGGTACATCTGAACTCCCCAGGGGAGCCTTTATGCAGCCCCACATGCAACTGGACCCTCCGTGTTCGCTCTTTACAGTAACCCTAAATATAACCCTAGCCAGCATGGCAGAAGACTGAAAACTTGGGCCACAGAAAAAGCGTTTCAAGCCCCATTCACCCATCCAGAAGTGCCCCCAAAGGAAGGCTTTGGGTACAAGTGAACTCCCCAGGGGAGCCTTTATGCAGCCCCACATGCAACTGGACACTCCGTATTCGCTCTTTCACAGCAACCCGAAATATAACCCTGGCCCGCATGGCAGACGACTGAAAACTCGGGCCACAGAAAATGCGATAAAAGCCTAATTCGCCCATCCAGAAGTGCCCCCAAAGGAAGGCTTTGGGTACAAGTGATCTCCCCAGGGGAACCTTTATGCAGCCCCACATGCAACTGGACCCTCTGGGTTCACTATTTCACCGCAAGCCTAAATATATCCCTCGGCGCAATGGGAGAAGACTGAAAAAGCGGGCCTCAGAAAACGCACTGCGATTCCCCTTGGACCATCCAAAAGTGCCCCCAGAGGAAGGCTTTGGGTACAACTGGACTCCCCAGGGAAGCCTTAACGCAGCCCCAAATGCAACTGGACCCTCCGTATTCGCTCTTTCACAGCAACCCTAAATATAGCCCTGGCCCGCCTGGCAGTCGACTGAAAACTCGGGCCCCAGAAAATGCATTAAAAGCCTAATTCACCCATGCAAAAGTGCCCCCAGAGGAAGGCTTTGGGTACAACTGAACTCCCCAGGGGAGCCTTTACGCAGCCCCACATGCAACTGGACCCTCCGGGTTCACTCTTTCACCGCAAGCCTAAATATAGCCCTAGCACGCCTGGCAGTCGACTGAAAGCTCGGGCCACAGAAAATGTGTTACGAGCCCCATTCGCCCATCCAAAAGTGCCCCCAGAGGAAGGCTTTGGGTACAAGTGAACTCCCCAGGGGAGCCTTTATGCAGCCCCACATGCAACTGGACCCTCCGGGTTCACTCTTTCACAGCAACCCTTAATGTAGCCCTGGCCCACCTGGCAGTCGACTGAAAACTCGGGCCCCAGAAAATGCGTTAAAAGCCTAATTCGCCCATCCAAAAGTGCTCCCAAAGGAAGGCTTTGGGTACAACTGGACTCCCCAGGGGAGCCTTTATGCAGCCCCACATGCAACTGGACCCTCCGTGTTCGCTCTTTACAGCAACCCTAAATATAACACTAGCCAGCATGGCAGAAGACTGAAAACTCAGGCCACAGAAAAAGCGTTTCAAGCCCCTTTCGCCCATCCAGAAGTGCCCCCAAAGGAAGGCTTTGGGTACAACTGAACTCCCCAGGGGAGCCTTTATGCAGCCCCACATGCAACTGGACCCTTCGTATTCGCTCTTTTACAGCAACGCTAAATATAACCCTGGCCCGCATGGCAGACGACTGAAAAATCGGGCCCCAGAAAACGTGCTTCAAGCCCCATTCGCCCATCCAGAAGTGCCTCCAAAGGAAGGCTTTGGGTACAACTGAACTCCCCAGGGGAGCCTTTATGCAGGCCCATACGCAACTGGACCCCCCGTGTTCGCTGTTTACAAGCAACCCTAAATATAACACTAGCCAGCATGGCAGAAGACTGAAAACTCCGGCCACAGAAAAAGCGTTTCAAGCCCCATTCTCCCATCCAGAAGTGCCCCCAAAGGAAGGCTTTGGGTACAACTGGACTCCCCAAGGGAGCCTTAACGCAGCCCCACATGCAACTGGACCCTCCGTATTCGCTCTTTCACAGCAACCCTAAATATAGCCCTGGCCCGACTGGCAGTCGACTGAAAACTCGGGTCCCAGAAAATGCGTTAAAAGCCTAATTCGCCCATCCAAAAGTGCCCCCAGAGGAAGGCTTTGGGTACAACTGAACTCCCCAGGGGAGCCTTAACGCAGCCCCACATGCAACTGGACCCTCCGTGTTCGCTCTTTATAGCAACCCTAAATATAGCCCTAGCACGCCTGGCAGTCGACTGAAGGCTCGGGCCACAGAAAATGTGTTACGAGCCCCATTCGCCCATCCAAAAGTGCCCCCAGAGGAAGGCTTTGTGTACAACTGAACTCCCCAGGGGAGCCTTTACGCAGCCCCACATGCAACTGGACCCTCCTTGTTCACTGTTTACGAGCAACCCTAAATATACCCCTAGCCACCATGGCAGAAGACTGAAAACTCGGGCTCCAGAAAATGCGTTTCAAGCCCCATTCACCCATCCAGAAGTGCCCCCAAAGGAAGGCTTTGGGTACAAGTGAACTCCCCAGTGGAGCCTTTATGCAGCCCCACATGCAACTGGACCCTCCGGGTTCACTCTTTCACTGCAAGCCTAAATATAGCCCTAGCACGCCTGGCAGTCGACTGAAAGCTCGGGCCACAGAAAATGTGTTACGAGCCCCATTCGCCCATCCAAAAGTGCCCCCAGAGGAAGGCTTTGTGTACAACTGAACTCCCCAGGGGAGCCTTAACGCAGCCCCACATGCAACTGGACCCTCCGTATTCGCTCTTTCACAGCAACCCTAAATATAGCCCTGGCCCGCCTGGCAGTCGACTGAAAACTCGGGCCCCAGAAAATGCATTAAAAGCCTAATTCGCCCATCCAAAAGGGCCCCCAGAGGAAGGCTTTGGGTACAACTGAACTCCCCAGGGGAGCCTTTACGCAGCCCCACATGCAACTGGACCCTCCTTGTTCACTGTTTACGAGCAACCCTAAATATACCCCTAGCCAGCATGGCAGAAGACTGAGAACTCGGGCTCCAGAAAATGCGTTTCAAGCCCCATTCACCCATCCAGAAGTGCCCCCAAAGGAAGGCTTTGGGTACAAGTGAACTCCCCAGGGGAGCCTTTATGCAGCCCCACATGCAACTGGACCCTCCGGGTTCACTCTTTCACCGCAAGCCTAAATATAGCCCTAGCACGCCTGGCAGTCGACTGAAAGCTCGGGCCAAAGAAAATGTGTTACGAGCCCCATTCGCCCATCCAAAAGTGCCCCCAAAGGAAGGCTTTGGGTACATCTGAACTCCCCAGGGGAGCCTTTATGCAGCCCCACATGCAACTGGACCCTCCGTGTTCGCTCTTACAGCAACCCTAAATATAACGCAAGCCAGCATGGCAGAAGACTGAAAACTCGGGCCACAGAAAATGCGTTAAAAGCCTAATTCGCCCATCCAAAAGTGCCCCCAGAGGAAGGCTTTGTGTACAAGTGAACTCCCCAGGGGAGCCTTTACGCAGCCCCACATGCAACTGGACCCTCCTTGTTCACTGTTTACGAGCAACCCTAAATAGACCCCTAGCTACCATGGCAGAAGACTGAAAACTCGGGCTCCAGAAAATGCGTTTCAAGCCCCATTCACCCATCCAGAAGTGCCCCCAAAGGAAGGCTTTGGGTACAAGTGAACTCCCCAGGGGAGCCTTTATGCAGCCCCACATGCAACTGGACCCTCCGTATTCACAGCAACCCTAAATATAGCCCTGGCCCGCCTGGCAGTCGACTGAAAACTCGGGCCAGAGAAAAACTGTTAAAAGCCTAATTCGCCCATCCAAAAGTGCCCCCAGAGGAAGGCTTTGGGTACAACTGAACTCCCCAGGGGAGCCTTTACGCAGCCCCACATGCAACTGGACCCTCCTTGTTCACTGTTTACGAGCAACCCTAAATATACCCCTAGCCACCATGGCAGAAGACTGAGAACTCGGGCTCCAGAAAATGCGTTTCAAGCCCCATTCACCCATCCAGAAGTGCCCCCAAAGGAAGGCTTTGGGTACAAGTGAACTCCCCAGGGGAGCCTTTATGCAGCCCCACATGCAACTGGACCCTCCGGGTTCACTCTTTCACTGCAAGCCTAAATATAGCCCTAGCACGCCTGGCAGTCGACTGAAAGCTCGGGCCACAGAAAATGTGTTACGAGCCCCATTCGCCCATCCAAAAGTGCCCCCAGAGGAAGGCTTTGTGTACAACTGAACTCCCCAGGGGAGCCTTAACGCAGCCCCACATGCAACTGGACCCTCCGTATTCGCTCTTTACAGCAACCCTAAATATAGCCCTGGCCCGCCTGGCAGTCGACTGAAAACTCGGGCCCTAGAAAATGCATTAAAAGCCTAATTCGCCCATCCAAAAGTGCCCCCAGAGGAAGGCTTTGGGTACAACTGAACTCCCCAGGGGAGCCTTTATGCAGCCCCACATGCAACTGGACCCTCCTTGTTCACTGTTTACGAGCAACCCTAAATATACCCCTAGCCACCATGGCAGAAGACTGAAAACTCGGGCTCCAGAAAATGCGTTTCAAGCCCCATTCACCCATCCAGAAGTGCCCCCAAAGGAAGGCTTTGGGTACAACTGAACTCCCCAGGGGAGCCTTTATGCAGCCCCACATGCAACTGGACCCTCCGGGTTCACTCTTTCACCGCAAGCCTAAATAAAGCCGTAGCACGCCTGGCAGTCGACTCAGAGTTCGGGCCAAAGAAAATGTGTTACGAGCCCCATTCGCCCATCCAAAAGTGCCCCCAAAGGAAGGCTTTGGGTACATCTGAACTCCTCAGGGGAGCCTTTATGTAGCCCCACATGCAACTGGACCCTCCGTGTTCGCTCTTTACAGCAACCCTAAATATAACCCTAGCCAGCATGGCAGAAGACTGAAAACTCGGGCCACAGAAAAAGCGTTTCAAGCCCCTTTCGCCCATCCAGAAGTGCCCCCAAAGGAAGGCTTTGGGTACAAGTGAACTCCCCAGGGGAGCCTTGATGCAGCCCCACATGCAACTGGACCCTCCGGGTTCACTCTTTCACCGCAAGCCTAAATATAGCCCAAGCACGCCTGGCAGTCGACTGAAAGCTCGGGCCATAGAAAATGTGTTACGAGCCCCATTCGCCCATCCAAAAGTGCCCCCAGAGGAAGGCTTTGGGTACAACTGGACTCCCCAGGGGAGCCTTTATGCAGCCCCACATGCAACTGGACCCTCCTTGTTCACTGTTTACGAGCAACCCTAAATATACCCCTAGCCACCATGGCAGAAGACTGAAAACTCGGGCTCCAGAAAATGCGTTTCAAGCCCCATTCACCCATCCAGAAGTGCCCCCAAAAGGAAGGCTTTGGGTACAAGTGAACTCCCCAGGGGAGCCTTTATGCAGCCCCACATGCAACTGGACCCTCCGGGTTCACTCTTTCACCGCAAGCCTAAATAGAGCCCTCGGCGCAATGGGAGAAGACTGAAAAAGCGGGCCTCAGAAAACGCATTGCGATTCCCCTTGGACCATCCAAAAGTGCCCCCAAAGGAAGGCTTTGGGTACAACTGAACTCCCCAGGGGAGCCTTAACGCAGCCCCACATGCAACTGGACCCTCCGTATTCACTCTTTCACAGCAACCCTAAATATAGCCCTGGCCCGCCTGGCAGTCGACTGAAAATTCGGGCCACAGAAAAACTGTTAAAAGCCTAATTCGCCCATCCAAAAGTGCCCCCAGAGGAAGGCTTTGTGTACAACTGAACTCCCCAGGGGAGCCTTAACGCAGCCCCACATGCAACTGGACCCTCCGTATTCGCTCTTTCACAGCAACCCTAAATATAGCCCTGGCCCGCCTGGCAGTCGACTGAAAACTCGGGCCCCAGAAAATGCATTAAAAGCCTAATTCGCCCATCCAAAAGGGCCCCCAGAGGAAGGCTTTGGGTACAACTGAACTCCCCAGGGGAGCCTTTATGCAGCCCCACATGCAACTGGACCCTCCGTGTTCGCTCTTTACAGCAACCCTAAATATAACACTAGCCAGCATGGCAGAAGACTGAAAACTCAGGCCACAGAAAAAGCGTTTCAAGCCCCATTCACCCATCCAGAAGTGCCCCCAAAGGAAGGCTTTGGGTACAAGTGAACTCCCCAGGGGAGCCTTTATGCAGCCCCACATGCAACTGGACCCTTCGTATTCGCTCTTTTACAGCAACGCTAAATATAACCCTGGCCCGCATGGCAGACGACTGAAAAATCAGGCCCCAGAAAACGTGCTTCAAGCCCCATTCGCCCATCCAGAAGTGCCTCCAAAGGAAGGCTATGGGTACAACTGAACTCCCCAGGGGAGCCTTTATGCAGGCCCATACGCAACTGGACCCCCCGTGTTCGCTGTTTACAAGCAACCCTAAATATAACACTAGCCAGCATGGCAGAAGACTGAAAACTCCGGCCACAGAAAAAGCGTTTCAAGCCCCATTCTCCCATCCAGAAGTGCCCCCAAAGGAAGGCTTTGGGTACAACTGGACTCCCCAAGGGAGCCTTAACGCAGCCCCACATGCAACTGGACCCTCCGTATTCGCTCTTTCACAGCAACCCTAAATATAGCCCTGGCCCGACTGGCAGTCGACTGAAAACTCGGGTCCCAGAAAATGCGTTAAAAGCCTAATTCGCCCATCCAAAAGTGCCCCCAGAGGAAGGCTTTGTGTACAACTGAACTCCCCAAGGGAGCCTTAACGCAGCCCCACATGCAACTGGACCCTCCGTGTTCGCTCTTTATAGCAACCCTAAATATAGCCCTAGCACGCCTGGCAGTCGACTGAAGGCTCGGGCCACAGAAAATGTGTTACGAGCCCCATTCGCCCATCCAAAAGTGCCCCCAGAGGAAGGCTTTGGGTACAACTGAACTCCCCAGGGGAGCCTTTACGCAGCCCCACATGCAACTGGACCCTCCTTGTTCACTGTTTACGAGCAACCCTAAATATACCCCTAGCCACCATGGCAGAAGACTGAAAACTCGGGCTCCAGAAAATGCATTTCAAGCGCCATTCACCCATCCAGAAGTGCCCCCAAAGGAAGGCTTTGGGTACAAGTGAACTCCCCAGGGGAGCCTTTATGCAGCCCCACATGCAACTGGACCCTCCGGGTTCACTCTTTCACCGCAAGCCTAAATATAGCCCTCGGCGCAATGGGAGAAGACTGAAAAAGCGGGCCTCAGAAAACGCATTGCTATTACCCTTGGACCATCCAAAAGTGCCCCCAAAGGAAGGCTTTGGGTACAACTGAACTCCCCAGGGGAGCCTTAACGCAGCCCCACATGCAACTGGACCCTCCGTATTCACAGCAACCCTAAATATAGCCCTGGCCCGCCTGGCAGTCGACTGAAAACTCGGGCCAGAGAAAAACTGTTAAAAGCCTAATTCGCCCATTCAAAAGTGCCCCCAGAGGAAGGCTTTGGGTATAACTGAACTCCCCAGGGGAGCCTTTACGCAGCCCCACATGCAACTGGACCCTCCTTGTTCACTGTTTACGAGCAACCCTAAATATACCCCTAGCCACCATGGCAGAAGACTGAGAACTCGGGCTCCAGAAAATGCGTTTCAAGCCCCATTCACCCATCCAGAAGTGCCCCCAAAGGAAGGCTTTGGGTACAACTGAACTCCCCAGGGGAGCCTTTATGCAGCCCCACATGCAACTGGACCCTCCGGGTTCACTCTTTCACTGCAAGCCTAAATATAGCCCTAGCACGCCTGGCAGTCGACTGAAAGCTCGGGCCACAGAAAATGTGTTACGAGCCCCATTCGCCCATCCAAAAGTGCCCCCAGAGGAAGGCTTTGTGTACAACTGAACTCCCCAGGGGAGCCTTTACGCAGCCCCACATGCAACTGGACCATCCTTGTTCACTGTTTACGAGCAACCCTAAATATACCCCTAGCCACCATGGCAGAAGACTGAAAACTCGGGCTCCAGAAAATGCGTTTCAAGCCCCATTCACCCATCCAGAAGTGCCCCCAAAGGAAGGCTTTGGGTACAAGTGAACTCCCCAGGGGAGCCTTTATGCAGCCCCACATGCAACTGGACCCTCCGTATTCGCTCTTTCACAGCAACCCTAAATATAGCCCTAGCACGCCTGGCAGTCGACTGAAAGCTCGGGCCATAGAAAATGTGTTACGAGCCCCATTCGCCCATCCAAAAGTGCCCCCAGAGGAAGGCTTTGGGTACAACTGAACTCCCCAGGGGAGCCTTTACGCAGCCCCACATGCAACTGGACCCTCCTTGTTCACTGTTTACGAGCAACCCTAAATATACCCCTAGCCACCATGGCAGAAGACTGAAAACTCGGGCTCCAGAAAATGCGTTTCAAGCCCCATTCACCCATCCAGAAGTGCCCCCAAAAGGAAGGCTTTGGGTACAAGTGAACTCCCCAGGGGAGCCTTTATGCAGCCCCACATGCAACTGGACCCTCCGGGTTCACTCTTTCACCGCAAGCCTAAATATAGCCCTCGGCGCAATGGGAGAAGACTGAAAAAGCGGGCCTCAGAAAACGCATTGCGATTCCCCTTGGACCATCCAAAAGTGCCCCCAAAGGAAGGCTTTGGGTACAACTGAACTCCCCAGGGGAGCCTTAACGCAGCCCCACATGCAACTGGACCCTCCGTATTCGCTCATTCACAGCAACCCTAAATATAGCCCTAGCACGCCTGGCAGTCGACTGAAAGCTCGGGCCACAGAAAATGTGTTACGAGCCCCATTCGCCCATCCAAAAGTGCCCCCAGAGGAAGGCTTTGGGTACAACTGAACTCCCCAGGGGAGCCTTTACGCAGCCCCACATGCAACTGGACCCTCCTTGTTCACTGTTTACGAGCAACCCTAAATATACCCCTAGCCAGCATGGCAGAAGACTGAGAACTCGGGCTCCAGAAAATGCGTTTCAAGCCCCATTCACCCATCCAGAAGTGCCCCCAAAGGAAGGCTTTGGGTACAAGTGAACTCCCCAGGGGAGCCTTTATGCAGCCCCACATGCAACTGGACCCTCCTTGTTCACTCTTTCACCGCAAGCCTAAATATAGCCCTCGGCGCAATGGGAGAAGACTGAAAAAGCGGGCCTCAGAAAACGCATTGCGATTCCACTTGGACCATCCAAAAGTGCCCCCAAAGGAAGGCTTTGGGTACAACTGAACTCCCCAGGGGAGCCTTAACGCAGCCCCACATGCAACTGGACCCTCCGTATTCGCTCTTTCACAGCAACCCTAAATATAGCCCTGGCCCGCCTGGCAGTCGTCTGAAAACTCGGGCCCCAGAAAATGCATTAAAAGCCTAATTCGCCCATCCAAAAGTGCCCCCAGAGGAAGGCTTTGGGTACAACTGAACTCCCCAGGGGAGCCTTTACGCAGCCCCACATGCAACTGGACCCTCCTTGTTCACTGTTTACGAGCAACCCTAAATATACCCCTAGCCACCATGGCAGAAGACTGAAAACTCGGGCTCCAGAAAATGCGTTTCAAGCCCCATTCACCCATCCAGAAGTGCCCCCAAAGGAAGGCTTTGGGTACAACTGAACTCCCCAGGGGAGCCTTTATGCAGCCCCACATGCAACTGGACCCTCCGGGTTCACTCTTTCACCGCAAGCCTAAATATAGCCCTAGTACGCCTGGCAGTCGACTGAAAGCTCGGGCCAAAGAAAATGTGTTACGAGCCCCATTCGCCCATCCAAAAGTGCCCCCAGAGGAAGGCTTTTTGTACAACTGAACTCCCCAGGGGAGCCTTTACGCAGCCCCACATGCAACTGGACCCTCCTTGTTCACTGTTTACGAGCAACCCTAAATATACCCCTAGCCACCATGGCAGAAGACTGAAAACTCGGGCCCCAGAAAATGCGTTTCAAGCCCCATTCACCCATCCAGAAGTGCCCCCAAAGGAAGGCTTTGGGTACAAGTGAACTCCCCAGGGGAGCCTTTATGCAGCCCCACATGCAACTGGACCCTCCGGGTTCACTCTTTCACCGCAAGCCTAAATATAGCCCTCGGCGCAATGGGAGAAGACTGAAAAAGCGGGCCTCAGAAAACGCATTGCGATTCCCCTTGGACCATCCAAAAGTGCCCCCAGAGGAAGGCTTTGTGTACAACTGAACTCCCCAGGGGAGCCTTAACGCAGCCCCACATGCAACTGGACCCTCCGTATTCACTCTTTCACAGCAACCCTAAATATAGCCCTGGCCCGCCTGGCAGTCGACTGAAAACTCGGGCCACAGAAAAACTGTTAAAAGCCTAATTCGCCCATCCAAAAGTGCCCCCAGAGGAAGGCTTTGGGTACAACTGAACTCCCCAGGGGAGCCTTTACGCAGCCCCACATGCAACTGGACCCTCCTTGTTCACTGTTTACGAGCAACCCTAAATATACCCCTAGCCACCATGGCAGAAGACTGAGAACTCGGGCTCCACAAAATGCGTTTCAAGCCCCATTCACCCATCCAGAAGTGCCCCCAAAGGAAGGCTTTGGGTACAAGTGAACTCCCCAGGGGAGCCTTTATGCAGCCCCACATGCAACTGGACCCTCCGTATTCGCTCTTTCACAGCAAGCCTAAATATAGCCCTCGGCGCAATGGGAGAAGACTGAAAAAGCGGGCCTCAGAAAACGCATTGCGATTCCCCTTGGACCATCCAAAAGTGCCCCCAAAGGAAGGCTTTGGGTACAACTGAACTCCCCAGGGGAGCCTTAACGCAGCCCCACATGCAACTGGACCCTCCGTATTTGCTCTTTCACAGCAACCCTAAATATAGCCCTAGCACGCCTGGCAGTCGACTGAACGCTCGGGCCACAGAAAATGCATTGAAAGCCTAATTCACCCATGCAAAAGTGCCCCCAGAGGAAGGCTTTGGGTACAACTGAACTCCCCAGGGGAGCCTTTACGCAGCCCCACATGCAACTGGACCCTCCTTGTTCACTGTTTACGAGCAACCCTAAATATACCCCTAGCCATCATGGCAGAAGACTGAAAACTCGGGCTCCAGAAAATGCGTTTCAAGCCCCATTCACCCATCCAGAAGTGCCCCCAAAGGAAGGCTTTGGGTACAAGTGAACTCCCCAGGGGAGCCTTTATGCAGCCCCACATGCAACTGGACCCTCCGGGTTCACTCTTTCACCGCAAGCCTAAATATAGCCCTAGCACGCCTGGCAGTCGACTGAAAGCTCGGGCCATAGAAAATGTGTTACGAGCCCCATTCGCCCATCCAAAAGTGCCCCCAGAGGAAGGCTTTGGGTACAACTGAACTCCCCAGGGGAGCCTTTATGCAGCCCCACATGCAACTGGACCCTCCTTGTTCACTGTTTACGAGCAACCCTAAATATACCCCTAGCCACCATGGCAGAAGTCTGAAAACTCGGGCTCCAGAAAATGCGTTTCAAGCCCCATTCACCCATCCAGAAGTGCCCCCAAAAGGAAGGCTTTGGGTACAAGTGAACTCCCCAGGGGAGCCTTTATGCAGCCCCACATGCAACTGGACCCTCCGGGTTCACTCTTTCACCGCAAGCCTAAATATAGCCCTCGGCGCAATGGGAGAAGACTGAAAAAGCGGGCCTCAGAAAACGCATTGCGATTCCCCTTGGACCATCCAGAAGTGCCCCCAAAGGAAGGCTTTGGGTACAACTGAACTCCCCAGGGGAGCCTTAACGCAGCCCCACATGCAACTGGACCCTCCGTATTCCCTCTTTCACAGCAACCCTAAATATAGCCCTGGCCCGCCTGGCAGTCGACTGAAAACTCGGGCCACAGAAAAACTGTTAAAAGCCTAATTCGCCCATCCAAAAGTGCCCCCAGAGGAAGGCTTTGGGTACAACTGAACTCCCCAGGGGAGCCTTTACGCAGCCCCACATGCAACTGGACCCTCCTTGTTCACTGTTTACGAGCAACCCTAAATATACCCCTAGCCACCATGGCAGAAGACTGAAAACTCGGGCTCCAGAAAATGCGTTTCAAGCCCCATTCACCCATCCAGAAGTGCCCCCAAAGGAAGGCTTTGGGTACAAGTGAACTCCCCAGGGGAGCCTTTATGCAGCCCCACATGCAACTGGACCCTCCGGGTTCACTCTTTCACCGCAAGCCTAAATATATCCCTCGGCGCAATGGGAGAAGACTGAAAAAGCGGGCCTCAGAAAACGCATTGCGATTCCACTTGGACCATCCAAAAGTGCCCCCAAAGGAAGGCTTTGGGTACAACTGAACTCCCCAGGGGAGCCTTAACGCAGCCCCACATGCAACTGGACCCTCTGTATTCGCTCTTTCACATCAACCCTAAATATAGCCCTGGCCCGCCTGGCAGTCGTCTGAAAACTCGGGCCCCAGAAAATGCATTAAAAGCCTAATTCGCCCATCCAAAAGTGCCCCCAGAGGAAGGCTTTGGGTACAACTGAACTCCCCAGGGGAGCCTTTACGCAGCCCCACATGCAACTGGACCCTCCTTGTTCACTGTTTACGAGCAACCCTAAATATACCCCTAGCCACCATGGCAGAAGACTGAAAACTCGGGCTCCAGAAAATGCGTTTCAAGCCCCATTCACCCATCCAGAAGTGCCCCCAAAGGAAGGCTTTGGGTACAACTGAACTCCCCAGGGGAGCCTTTATGCAGCCCCACATGCAACTGGACCCTCCGGGTTCACTCTTTCACCGCAAGCCTAAATATATCCCTCGGCGCAATGGGAGAAGACTGAAAAAGCGGGCCTCAGAAAACGCATTGCGATTCCACTTGGACCATCCAAAAGTGCCCCCAAAGGAAGGCTTTGGGTACAACTGAACTCCCCAGGGGAGCCTTAACGCAGCCCCACATGCAACGACCCTCCGTATTTGCTCTTTCACAGCAACCCTAAATATACCCCTAGCCACCATGGCAGAAGACTGAAAACTCGGGCTCCAGAAAATGCGTTTCAAGCCCCATTCACCCATCCAGAAGTGCCCCCAGAGGAAGGCTTTGGGTACAACTGAACTCCCCAGGGGAGCCTTTACGCAGCCCCACATGCAACTGGACCCTCCTTGTTCACTGTTTACGAGCAAGCCTAAATATACCCCTAGCCACCATGGCAGAAGACTGAGAACTCGGGCTCCAGAAAATGCGTTTCAAGCCCCATTCACCCATCCAGAAGTGCCCCCAAAGGAAGGCTTTGGGTACAAGTGAACTCCCCAGGGGAGCCTTTATGCAGCCCCACATGCAACTGGACCCTCCGGGTTCACTCTTTCACCGCAAGCCTAAATATAGCCCTAGAACGCCTGGCAGTCGACTGAAAGCTCGGGCCATAGAAAATGTGTTACGAGCCCCATTCGCCCATCCAAAAGTGCCCCCAGAGGAAGGCTTTGTGTACAACTGAACTCCCCAGGGGAGCCTTTACGCAGCCCCACATGCAACTGGACCCTCCTTGTTCACTGTTTACGAGCAACCCTAAATATACCCCTAGCCACCATGGCAGAAGACTGAAAACTCGGGCTCCAGAAAATGCGTTTCAAGCCCCATTCACCCATCCAGAAGTGCCCCCAAAGGAAGGCTTTGGGTACAAGTGAACTCCCCAGGGGAGCCTTTATGCAGCCCCACATGCAACTGGACCCTCCGGGTTCACTCTTTCACCGCAAGCCTAAATATAGCCCTCGGCGCAATGGGAGAAGACTGAAAAAGCGGGCCTCAGAAAACGCATTGCGATTCCCCTTGGACCATCCAAAAGTGCCCCCAAAGGAAGGCTTTGGGTACAACTGAACTCCCCAGGGGAGCCTTAACGCAGCCCCACATGCAACTGGACCCTCCGTATTCACTCTTTCACAGCAACCCTAAATATAGCCCTGGCCCGCCTGGCAGTCGACTGAAAATTCGGGCCACAGAAAAACTGTTAAAAGCCTAATTCGCCCATCCAAAAGTGCCCCCAGAGGAAGGCTTTGGGTACAACTGAACTCCCCAGGGGAGCCTTTACGCAGCCCCACATGCAACTGGACCCTCCTTGTTCACTGTTTACGAGCAACCCTAAATATACCCCTAGCCACCATGGCAGAAGACTGAAAACTCGGGCTCCAGAAAATGCATTTCAAGCCCCATTCACCCATCCAGAAGTGCCCCCAAAGGAAGGCTTTGGGTACAAGTGAACTCCCCAGGGGAACCTTTATGCAGCCCCACATGCAACTGGACCCTCCGTATTCGCTCTTTCACAGCAAGCATAAATATAGCCCTCGGCGCAATGGGAGAAGACTGAAAAACGGGCCTCAGAAAACGCATTGCGATTCCACTTGGACCATCCAAAAGTGCCCCCAAAGGAAGGCTTTGGGTACAACTGAACTCCCCAGGGGAGCCTTAACGCAGCCCCACATGCAACTGGACCCTCCGTATTCGCTCTTTCACAGCAACCCTAAATATAGCCCTAGCACGCCTGGCAGTCGACTGAAAGCTCGGGCCACAGAAAATGTGTTACGAGCCCCATTCGCCCATCCAAAAGTGCCCCCAAAGGAAGGCTTTGGGTACATCTGAACTCCCCAGGGGAGCCTTTACGCAGCCCCACATGCAACTGGACCCTCCTTGTTCACTGTTTACGAGCAACCCTAAATATACCCCTAGCCACCATGGCAGAAGACTGAAAACTCGGGCTCCAGAAAATGCGTTTCAAGCCCCATTCACCCATCCAGAAGTGCCCCCAAAGGAAGGCTTTGGGTACAAGTGAACTCCCCAGGGGAGCCTTTATGCAGCCCCACATGCAACTGGACCCTCCGTATTCGCTCTTTCACAGTAAGCCTAAATATAGCCCTCGGCGCAATGGGAGAAGACTGAAAAAGCGGGCCTCAGAAAACGCATTGCGATTCCCCTTGGACCATCCAAAAGTGCCCCCAAAGGAAGGCTTTGGGTACAACTGAACTCCCCAGGGGAGCCTTAACGCAGCCCCACATGCAACTGGACCCTCCGTATTCGCTCTTTCACAGCAACCCTAAATATAGCCCTGGCCCGCCTGGCAGTCGACTGTAAGCTCGGGCCACAGAAAATGTGTTACGAGCCCCATTCGCCCATCCAAAAGTGCCCCCAAAGGAAGGCTTTGGGTACAACTGAACTCCCCAGGGGAGCCTTTACGCAGCCCCACATGCAACTGGACCCTCCTTGTTCACTGTTTACGAGCAACCCTAAATATACCCCTAGCCACCATGGCAGAAGACTGAAAACTCGGGCTCCAGAAAATGCGTTTCAAGCCCCATTCACCCATCCAGAAGTGCCCCCAAAGGAAGGCTTTGGGTACAAGTGAACTCCCCAGGGGAGCCTTTATGCAGCCCCACATGCAACTGGATCCTCCGGGTTCACTCTTTCACCGCAAGCCTAAATATAGCCCTAGCACGCCTGGCAGTCGACTGAAAGCTCGGGCCAAAGAAAATGTGTTACGAGCCCCATTCGCCAATCCAAAAGTGCCCCCAAAGGAAGGCTTTGGGTACATCTGAACTCCCCAGGGGAGCCTTTATGTAGCCCCACATGCAACTGGACCCTCCGTGTTCGCTCTTTACAGCAACCCTAAATATAACCCTAGCCAGCATGGCAGAAGACTGAAAACTCGGGCCACAGAAAAAGCGTTTCAAGCCCCTTTCGCCCATCCAGAAGTGCCCCCAAAGGAAGGCTTTGGGTACAAGTGAACTCCCCAGGGGAGCCTTTATGCAGCCCCACATGCAACTGGACCCTCCGGGTTCACTCTTTCACCGCAAGCCTAAATATAGCCCTAGCACACCTGGCAATCGATTGAAAGCTCGGGCCAAAGAAAATGTGTTACGAGCCCCATTCGCCCATCCAAAAGTGCCCCCAAAGGAAGGCTTTGGGTACAAGTGAACTCCCCAGGGGAGCCTTTATGTAGCCCCACATGCAACTGGACCCTCCGTGTTCGCTCTTTACAGCAACCCTAAATATAACCCTAGCCAGCATGGCAGAAGACTGAAAACTTGGGCCACAGAAAAAGCGTTTCAAGCCCCTTTCGCCCATCCAGAAGTGCCCCCAAAGGAAGGCTTTGGGTACAAGTGAACTCCCCAGGGGAGTCTTTATGCGGCCCCACCTGAAACTGGACCCTCCGGGTTCACTCTTTCACCGCAAGCCTAAATATAGCCCTAGCACGCCTGGCAGTCGATTGAAAGCTCGGGGCAAAGAAAATGTGTTACGAGCCCCATTCGCCCATCCAAAAGTGCCCCCAGAGGAAGGCTTTGTGTACAACTGAACTCCCCAGGGGAGCCTTTACGCAGCCCCACATGCAACTGGACCCTCCTTGTTCACTGTTTACGAGCAACGCTAAATATACCCCTAGCCACCATGGCAGAAGACTGAGAACTCGGGCTCCAGAAAATGCGATTCAAGCCCCATTCACCCATCCAGAAGTGCCCCCAAAGGAAGGCTTTGGGTACAAGTGAACTCCCCAGGGGAGCCTTTATGCAGCCCCACATGCAAATGGACCCTCCGGGTTCACTCTTTCACTGCAAGCCTAAATATAGCCCTCGGCGCAATGGGAGAAGACTGAAAAAGCGGGCCTCAGAAAACGCATTGCGATTCCCCTTGGACCATCCAAAAGTGCCCCCAGAGGAAGGCTTTGTGTACAACTGAACTCCCCAGGGGAGCCTTAACGCAGCCCCACATGCAACTGGACCCTCCGTATTCGCTCTTTCACAGCAAGCCTAAATATAGCCCTAGCACGCCTGGCAGTCGACTGAAAGCTCGGGCCACAGAAAATGTGTTACGAGCCCCATTCGCCCATACAAAAGTGCCCCCAGAGGAAGGCTTTGTGTACAACTGAACTCCCCAGGGGAGCCTTTACGCAGCCCCACATGCAACTGGACCCTCCTTGTTCACTGTTTACGAGCAACCCTAAATATACCCCTAGCCACCATGGCAGAAGACTGAGAACTCGGGCTCCAGAAAATGCGATTCAAGCCCCATTCACCCATCCAGAAGTGCCCCCAAAGGAAGGCTTTGGGTACAAGTGAACTCCCCAGGGGAGCCTTTATGCAGCCCCACATGCAACTGGACCCTCCGGGTTCACTCTTTCACCGCAAGCCTAAATATAGCCCTCGGCGCAATGGGAAAAGACTGAAAAAGCGGGCCTCAGAAAACGCATTGCGATTCCCCTTGGACCATCCAAAAGTGCCCCCAGAGGAAGGCTTTGTGTACAACTGAACTCCCCAGGGGAGCCTTAACGCAGCCCCACATGCAACTGGACCCTCCGTATTCGCTCTTTCTCAGCAACCCTAAATATAGCCCTGGCCCGCCTGGCAGTCGTCTGAAAACTCGGGCCACAGAAAATGCATTAAAAGCCTAATTCGCCCATCCAAAAGTGCCCCCAGAGGAAGGCTTTGGGTACAACTGAACTCCCCAGGGGAGCCTTTACGCAGCCCCACATGCAACTGGACCCTCCTTGTTCACTGTTTACGAGCAAGCCTAAATATACCCCTAGCCAGCATGGCAGAAGACTGAAAACTCGGGCTCCAGAAAATGCGTTTCAAGCCCCATTCACCCATCCAGAAGTGCCCCCAAAGGAAGGCTTTGGGTACAAGTGAACTCCCCAGGGGAGCCTTTATGCAGCCCCACATGCAACTGGATCCTCCGGGTTCACTCTTTCACCGCAAGCCTAAATATAACCCTAGCACGCCTGGCAGTCGACTGAAAGCTCGGGCCAAAGAAAATGTGTTACGAGCCCCATTCGCCCATCCAAAAGTGCCCCCAAAGGAAGGCTTTGGGTACATCTGAACTCCCCAGGGGAGCCTTTATGCAGCCCCACATGCAACTGGACCCTCCGTGTTCGCTCTTTACAGCAACCCTAAATATAACCCTAGCCAGCATGGCAGAAGACTGAAAACTTGGGCCACAGAAAAAGCGTTTCAAGCCCCTTTTGCCCATCCAGAAGTGCCCCCAAAGGAAGGCTTTGGGTACAAGTGAACTCCCCAGGGGAGCCTTTATGCAGCCCCACCTGAAACTGGACCCTCCGGGTTCACTCTTTCACCGCAAGCCTAAATATAGCCCTAGCACGCCTGGCAGTCGATTGAAAGCTCGGGGCAAAGAAAATGTGTTACGAGCCCCATTCGCCCATACAAAAGTGCCCCCAGAGGAAGGCTTTGTGTACAACTGAACTCCCCAGGGGAGCCTTTACGCAGCCCCACATGCAACTGGACCCTCCTTGTTCACTGTTTACGAGCAACCCTAAATATACCCCTAGCCACCATGGCAGAAGACTGAGAACTCGGGCTCCAGAAAATGCGATTCAAGCCCCATTCACCCATCCAGAAGTGCCCCCAAAGGAAGGCTTTGGGTACAAGTGAACTCCCCAGGGGAGCCTTTATGCAGCCCCACATGCAACTGGACCCTCCGGGTTCACTCTTTCACTGCAAGCCTAAATATAGCCCTCGGCGCAATGGGAGAAGACTGAAAAAGCGGGCCTCAGAAAACGCATTGCGATTCCCCTTGGACCATCCAAAAGTGCCCCCAGAGGAAGGCTTTGTGTACAACTGAACTCCCCAGGGGAGCCTTAACGCAGCCCCACATGCAACTGGACCCTCCGTATTCGCTCTTTCACAGCAACCCTAAATATAGCCCTAGCACGCCTGGCAGTCGACTGAAAGCTCGGGCCACAGAAAATGTGTTACGAGCCCCATTCGCCCATCCAAAAGTGCCCCCAGAGGAAGGCTTTGTGTACAACTGAACTCCCCAGGGGAGCCTTTACGCAGCCCCACATGCAACTGGACCCTCCTTGTTCACTGTTTACGAGCAACCCTAAATATACCCCTAGCCACCATGGCAGAAGACTGAGAACTCGGGCTCCAGAAAATGCGATTCAAGCCCCATTCACCCATCCAGAAGTGCCCCCAAAGGAAGGCTTTGGGTACAAGTGAACTCCCCAGGGGAGCCTTTATGCAGCCCCACATGCAACTGGACCCTCCGGGTTCACTCTTTCACCGCAAGCCTAAATATAGCCCTCGGCGCAATGGGAGAAGACTGAAAAAGCGGGCCTCAGAAAACGCATTGCGATTCCCCTTGGACCATCCAAAAGTGCCCCCAAAGGAAGGCTTTGGGTACAACTGAACTCCCCAGGGGAGCCTTAACGCAGCCCCACATGCAACTGGACCCTCCGTATTCGCTCTTTCACAGCAACCCTAAATATAGCCCTGGCCCGCCTGGCAGTCGACTGAAAACTCGGGCCCCAGAAAATGCTTTAAAAGCCTAATTCGCCCATCCAAAAGTGCCCCCAGAGGAAGGCTTTGGGTACAACTGAACTCCCCAGGGGAGCCTTTACGCAGCCCCACATGCAACTGGACCCTCCTTGTTCACTGTTTACGAGCAACCCTAAATATACCCCTAGCCACCATGGCAGAAGACTGAAAACTCGGGCTCCAGAAAATGCGTTTCAAGCCCCATTCACCCATCCAGAAGTGCCCCCAAAGGAAGGCTTTGGGTACAAGTGAACTCCCCAGGGGAGCCTTTATGCAGCCCCACATGCAACTGGATCCTCCGGGTTCACTCTTTCACCGCAAGCCTAAATATAGCCCTAGCACGCCTGGCAGTCGACTGAAAGCTCGGGCCACAGAAAATGTGTTACGAGCCCCATTCGCCCATCCAAAAGTGCCCCCAAAGGAAGGCTTTGGGTACATCTGAACTCCCCAGGGGAGCCTTTATGTAGCCCCACATGCAACTGGACCCTCCGTGTTCGCTCTTTACAGCAACCCTAAATATAGCCCTAGCCAGCATGGCAGAAGACTGAAAACTCGGGCCACAGAAAAAGCGTTTCAAGCCCCATTCACCCATCCAGAAGTGCCCCCAAAAGGAAGGCTTTGGGTACAAGTGAACTCCCCAGGGGAGCCTTTATGCAGCCCCACATGCAACTGGACCCTCCGTATTCGCTCTTTCACAGCAAGCCTAAACATAGCCCTCGGCGCAATGGGAGAAGACTGAAAAAGCGGGCCTCAGAAAACGCATTGCGATTCCCCTTGGACCATCCAAAAGTGCCCCCAAAGGCAGGCTTTGGGTACAAGTGAACTCCCCAGGGGAGCCTTTATGCAGCCCCACATGCAACTGGATCCTCCGGGTTCACTCTTTCACCGCAAGCCTAAATATAGCCCTAGCACGCCTGGCAGTCGACTGAAAGCTCGGGCCACAGAAAATGTGTTACGAGCCCCATTCGCCCATCCAAAAGTGCCCCCAAAGGAAGGCTTTGGGTACATCTGAACTCCCCAGGGGAGCCTTTATGTAGCCCCACATGCAACTGGACCCTCCGTGTTCGCTCTTTACAGCAACCCTAAATATAGCCCTAGCCAGCATGGCAGAATACTGAAAACTCGGGCCACAGAAAAAGCGTTTCAAGCCCCTTTCGCCCATCCAGAAGTGCCCCCAAAGGAAGGCTTTGGGTACAAGTGAACTCCCCAGGGGAGCCTTTATGCAGCCCCACATGCAACTGGACCCTCCGGGTTCACTCTTTCACCGCAAGCCTAAATATAGCCCTAGCACGCCTGGCAGTCGATTGAAAGCTCGGGCCAAAGAAAATGTGTTACGAGGCCCATTCGCCCATCCAAAAGTGCCCCCAGAGGAATGCTTTGTGTACAACTGAACTCCCCAGGGGAGCCTTTACGCAGCCCCACATGCAACTGGACCCTCCTTGTTCACTGTTTACGAGCAACCCTAAATATACCCCTAGCCACCATGGCAGAAGACTGAAAACTCGGGCTCCAGAAAATGCGTTTCAAGCCCGATTCACCCATCCAGAAGTGCCCCCAAAGGAAGGCTTTGGGTACAAGTGAACTCCCCAGGGGAGCCTTTATGCAGCCCCACATGCAACAGGACCCTCCGGGTTCACTCTTTCACAGCAACCCTAAATATAGCCCTAGCACGCCTGGCAGTCGACTGAAAGCTCGGGCCAAAGAAAATGTGTTACGAGCCCCATTCGCCCATCCAAAAGTGCCCCCAGAGGAAGGCTTTGTGTACAACTGAACTCCCCAGGGGAGCCTTTACGCAGCCCCACATGGAACTGGACCCTCCTTGTTCACTGTTTACGAGCAACCCTAAATATACCCCTAGCCACCATGGCAGAAGACTGAAAACTCGGGCTCCAGAAAATGCGTTTCAAGCCCCATTCACCCATCCAGAAGTGCCCCCAAAGGAAGGCTTTGGGTACAAGTGAACTCCCCAGGGGAGCCTTTATGCAGCCCCACATGCAACTGGACCCTCCGGGTTCACTCTTTCACTGCAAGCCTAAATATATCCCTCGGCGCAATGGGAGAAGACTGAAAAAGCGGGCCTCAGAAAACGCATTGCGATTCCCCTTGGACCATCCAAAAGTGCCCCCAGAGGAAGGCTTTGTGTACAACTGAACTCCCCAGGGGAGCCTTAACGCAGCCCCACATGCAACTGGACCCTCCGTATTCGCTCTTTCACAGCAACCCTAAATATAGCCCTAGCACGCCTGGCAGTCGACTGAAAGCTCGGGCCACAGAAAATGTGTTACGAGCCCCATTCGCCCATACAAAAGTGCCCCCAGAGGAAGGCTTTGTGTACAACTGAACTCCCCAGGGGAGCCTTTACGCAGCCCCACATGCAACTGGACCCTCCTTGTTCACTGTTTACGAGCAACCCTAAATATACCCCTAGCCACCATGGCAGAAGACTGAAAACTCGGGCTCCAGAAAATGCGTTTCAAGCCCCATTCACCCATCCAGAAGTGCCCCCAAAGGAAGGCTTTGGGTACAAGTGAACTCCCCAGGGGAGCCTTTATGCAGCCCCACATGCAACTGGACCCTCCGTATTCGCTCTTTCACAGCAAGCCTAAACATAGCCCTCGGCGCAATGGGAGAAGACTGAAAAAGCGGGCCTCAGAAAACGCATTGCGATTCCCCTTGGACCATCCAAAAGTGCCCCCAAAGGAAGGCTTTGGGTACAACTGAACTCCCCAGGGGAGCCTTAACGCAGCCCCACATGCAACTGGACCCTCCGTATTTGCTCTTTCACAGCAACCCTAAATATAGCCCTAGCACGTCTGGCAGTCGACTGAAAGCTCGGGCCACAGAAAATGTGTTACGAGCCCCATTCGCCCATCCAAAAGTGCCCCCAGAGGAAGGCTTTGTGTACATCTGAACTCCCCAGGGGAGCCTTTACGCAGCCCCACATGCAACTGGACCCTCCGTGTTCGCTCTTTACAGCAACCCTAAATATAACCCTAGCCAGCATGGCAGAAGACTGAAAACTCGGGCCACAGAAAAAGCATTTCAAGCCCCTTTCGCCCATCCAGAAGTGCCCCCAAAGGAAGGCTTTGGGTACAAGTGAACTCCCCAGGGGAGCCTTTATGCAGCCCCACATGCAACTGGACCCTCCGGGTTCACTCTTTCACCGCAAGCCTAAATATAGCCCTAGCACGCCTGGCAGTCGATTGAAAGCTCAGGCCACAGAAAATGTGTTACGAGCCCCGTTCGCCCATCCAAAAGTGCCCCCAAAGGAAGGCTTTGGGTACATCTGAACTCCCCAGGGGAGCCTTTACGCAGCCCCACATGCAACTGGACCCTCCTTGTTCACTGTTTACGAGCAACCCTAAATATACCCCTAGCCACCATGGCAGAAGACTGAAAACTCGGGCTCCAGAAAATGCGTTTCAAGCCCCATTCACCCATCCAGAAGTGCCCCCAAAGGAAGGCTTTGGGTACAGCTGAACTCCCCAGGGGAGCCTTTACGCAGCCCCACATGCAACTGGACCCTCCTTGTTCACTCTTTCACAGCAACCCTAAATATAGCCCTCGCCCGCCTGGCAGTCGACTGAAAACTCGGGCCCCAGAAAATGCGTTAAAAGCCTAATTCGCCCATCCAAAAGTGCCCCCAAAGGAAGGCTTTGGGTACAACTGGACTCCCCAGGGGAGCCTTTATGCAGCCCCACATGCAACTGGACCCTCCGTATTCGCTCTTTCACAGCAAACCTAAATATAGCCCTGTCCCGCCTGGCAGTCGACTGAAAACTCGAGCCCCAGAAAATGTATTAAAAGCCTAATTCGCCCATCCAAAAGTGCCCCCAGAGGAAGGCTTTGGGTACAAGTGAACTCCCCAGGGGAGCCTTTATGCAGCCCCACATGCAACTGGACCCTCCGGGTTCACTCTTTCACTGCAAGCCTAAATATATCCCTCGGCGCAATGGGAGAAGACTGAAAAAGCGGGCCTCAGAAAACGCATTGCGATTTCCCTTGGACCATCCAAAAGTGCCCCCAGAGGAAGGCTTTGTGTACAACTGAACTCCCCAGGGGAGCCTTAACGCAGCCCCAGATGCAACTGGACCCTCCGGATTCACTCTTTCACAGCAACCCTAAATATAGCCCTGGCCCGCCTGGCAGTTGACTGAAAACTCGGGCCACAGAAAAACTGTTAAAAGCCTAATTCGCCCATCCAAAAGTGCCCCCAGAGGAAGGCTTTGTGTACAACTGAACTCCCCAGGGGAGCCTTTACGCAGCCCCACATGCAACTGGACCCTCCTTGTTCACTGTTTACGAGCAAGCCTAAATATACCCCTAGCCACCATGGCAGAAGACTGAAAACTCGGGCTCCAGAAAATGCGTTTCAAGCCCCATTCACCCATCCAGAAGTGCCCCCAAAGGAAGGCTTTGGGTACAAGTGAACTCCCCAGGGGAGCCTTTATGCAGCCCCACATGCAACTGGACCCTCCGTATTCGCTCTTTCACAGCAAGCCTAAACATAGCCCTCAGCGCAATGGGAGAAGACTGAAAAAGCGGGCCTCAGAAAACGCATTGCGATTCCCCTTGGACCATCCAAAAGTGCCCCCAAAGGAAGGCTTTGGGTACAACTGAACTCCCCAGGGGAGCCTTAACGCAGCCCCACATGCAACTGGACCCTCCGTATTTGCTCTTTCACAGCAACCCTAAATATAGCCCTAGCACGCCTGGCAGTCGACTGAAAGCTCGGGCCACAGAAAATGTGTTAAGCGTCCCATTCGCCCATGCAAAAGTGCCCCCAGAGGAAGGCTTTGGGTACATCTGAACTCCCCAGGGGAGCCTTTACGCAGCCCCACATGCAACTGGACCCTCCGTGTTCGCTCTTTACAGCAACCCTAAATATAACCCTAGCCAGCATGGCAGAAGACTGAAAACTCGGGCCACAGAAAAAGCGTTTCAAGCCCCTTTCGCCCATCCAGAAGTGCCCCCAAAGGAAGGCTTTGGGTACAAGTGAACTCCCCAGGGGAGCCTTTATGCAGCCCCACATGCAACTGGACCCTCCGGGTTCACTCTTTCACCGCAAGCCTAAATATAGCCCTAGCACGCCTGGCAGTCGATTGAAAGCTCAGGCCACAGAAAATGTGTTACGAGCCCCATTCGCCCATCCAAAAGTGCCCCCAAAGGAAGGCTTTGGGTACATCTGAACTCCCCAGGGGAGCCTTTACGCAGCCCCACATGCAACTGGACCCTCCTTGTTCACTGTTTACGAGCAACCCTAAATATACCCCTAGCCACCATGGCAGAAGACTGAAAACTCGGGCTCCAGAAAATGCGTTTCAAGCCCCATTCACCCATCCAGAAGTGCCCCCAAAGGAAGGCTTTGGGTACAGCTGAACTCCCCAGGGGAGCCTTTACGCAGCCCCACATGCAACTGGACCCTCCTTGTTCACTCTTTCACAGCAACCCTAAATATAACCCTCGCCCGCCTGGCAGTCGACTGAAAACTCGGGCCCCATCAAATGCGTTAAAAGCCTAATTCGCCCATCCAAAAGTGCCCCCAAAGGAAGGCTTTGGGTACAACTGGACTCCCCAGGGGAGCCTTTATGCAGCCCCACATGCAACTGGACCCTCCGTATTCGCTCTTTCACAGCAACCCTAAATATAGCCCTGGCCCGCCTGGCAGTCGACTGAAAACTCGAGCCCCAGAAAATGCATTAAAAGCCTAATTCGCCCATCCAAAAGTGCCCCCAGAGGAAGGCTTTGGGTACAAGTGAACTCCCCAGGGGAGCCTTTATGCAGCCCCACATGCAACTGGACCCTCCTTGTTCACTGTTTACGAGCAACCCTAAATATACCCCTAGCCACCATTGCAGAAGACTGAAAACTCGGGCTCCAGATAATGCGTTTCAAGCCCCATTCACCCATCCAGAAGTGCCCCCAAAGGAAGGCTTTGGGTACAACTGAACTCCCCAGGGGAGCCTTAACGCAGCCCCACATGCAACTGGACCCTCTGGGTTCGCTCTTTCACAGCAACCCTAAATATAGCCCTAGCACGCCTGGCAGTCGACTGAAGGCTCGGGCCACAGAAAATGTGTTACGAGCCCCATTCGCCAATCCAAAAGTGCCCCCAGAGGAAGGTTTTGGGTACATCTGAACTCCCCAGGGGAGCCTTAATGCAGCCCCACATGCAACTGGACCCTCCATATTCGCTCTTTCACAGCAACCCTAAATATAGCCCTGGCCCGCCTGGCAGTCGTCTGAAAACTCGGGCCCCAGTTAATGCATTAAAAGCCTAATTCGCCCATCCAAAAGTGCCCCCAGAGGAAGGCTTTGGGTACAAGTGAACTCCCCAGGGGAGCCTTTATGCAGCCCCACATGCAACTGGACCCTCCGGGTTCACTCTTTCACCGCAAGCCTAAATATAGCCCTAGCACGCCTGGCAGTCGACTGAAAGCTCGGGCCACAGAAAATGTGTTACGAGCCCCATTCGCCCATCCAAAAGTGCCCCCAAAGGAAGGCTTTGGGTACATCTGAACTCCCCAGGGGAGCCTTTATGTAGCCCCACATGCAACTGGACCCTCCGTGTTCGCTCTTTACAGCAACCCTAAATATAGCCCTAGCCAGCATGGCAGAAGACTGAAAACTCGGGCCACAGAAAAAGCGTTTCAAGCCCCTTTCGCCCATCCAGAAGTGCCCCCAAAGGGAGGCTTTGGGTACAAGTGAACTCCCCAGGGGAGCCTTTATGCAGCCCCACATGCAACTGGACCCTCCGGGTTCACTCTTTCACCGCAAGCCTAAATATAGCCCTAGCACGCCTGGCAGTCGATTGAAAGCTCGGGCCAAAGAAAATGTGTTACGAGGCCCATTCGCCCATCCAAAAGTGCCCCCAGAGGAATGCTTTGTGTACAACTGAACTCCCCAGGGGAGCCTTTACGCAGCCCCACATGCAACTGGACCCTCCTTGTTCACTGTTTACGAGCAACCCTAAATATAGCCCTAGCCACCATAGCAGAAGACTGAAAACTCGGGCTCCAGAAAATGCGTTTCAAGCCCGATTCACCCATCCAGAAGTGCCCCCAAAGGAAGGCTTTGGGTACAAGTGAACTCCCCAGGGGAGCCTTTATGCAGCCCCACATGCAACTGGACCCTCCGGGTTCACTCTTTCACAGCAACCCTAAATATAGCCCTAGCACGCCTGGCAGTCGACTGAAAGCTCGGGCCAAAGAAAATGTGTTACGAGCCCCATTCGCCCATCCAAAAGTGCCCCCAGAGGAAGGCTTTGTGTACAACTGAACTCCCCAGGGGAGCCTTTACGCAGCCCCACATGGAACTGGACCCTCCTTGTTCACTGTTTACGAGCAACCCTAAATATACCCCTAGCCACCATGGCAGAAGACTGAAAACTCGGGCTCCAGAAAATGCGTTTCAAGCCCCATTCACCCATCCAGAAGTGCCCCCAAAGGAAGGCTTTGGGTACAAGTGAACTCCCCAGGGGAGCCTTTATGCAGCCCCACATGCAACTGGACCCTCCGGGTTCACTCTTTCACTGCAAGCCTAAATATATCCCTCGGCGCAATGGGAGAAGACTGAAAAAGCGGGCCTCAGAAAACGCATTGCGATTCCCCTTGGACCATCCAAAAGTGCCCCCAGAGGAAGGCTTTGTGTACAACTGAACTCCCCAGGGGAGCCTTAACGCAGCCCCACATGCAACTGGACCCTCCGTATTCACTCTTTCACAGCAACCCTAAATATAGCCCTGGCCCGCCTGGCAGTTGACTGAAAACTCGGGCCACAGAAAAACTGTTAAAAGCCTAATTCGCCCATCCAAAAGTGCCCCCAGAGGAAGGCTTTGGGTACAACTGAACTCCCCAGGGGAGCCTTTACGCAGCCCCACATGCAACTGGACCCTCCTTGTTCACTGTTTACGAGCAACCCTAAATATACCCCTAGCCACCATGGCAGAAGACTGAAAACTCGGGCTCCAGAAAATGCGTTTCAAGCCCCATTCACCCATCCAGAAGTGCCCCCAAAGGAAGGCTTTGGGTACAACTGAACTCCCCAGGGGAGCCTTTATGCAGCCCCACATGCAACTGGACCCTCCGTATTCGCTCTTTCACAGCAAGCCTAAACATAGCCCTCGGCGCAATGGGAGAAGACTGAAAAAGCGGGCCTCAGAAAACGCATTGCGATTCCCCTTGGACCATCCAAAAGTGCCCCCAAAGGAAGGCTTTGGGTACAACTGAACTCCCCAGGGGAGCCTTAACGCAGCCCCACATGCAACTGGACCCTCCGTATTTGCTCTTTCACAGCAACCCTAAATATAGCCCTAGCACGTCTGGCAGTCGACTGAAAGCTCGGGCCACAGAAAATGTGTTACGAGCCCCATTCGCCCATCCAAAAGTGCCCCCAGAGGAAGGCTTTGTGTACATCTGAACTCCCCAGGGGAGCCTTTACGCAGCCCCACATGCAACTGGACCCTCCGTGTTCGCTCTTTACAGCAACCCTAAATATAACCCTAGCCAGCATGGCAGAAGACTGAAAACTCGGGCCACAGAAAAAGCGTTTCAAGCCCCTTTCGCCCATCCAGAAGTGCCCCCAAAGGAAGGCTTTGGGTACAAGTGAACTCCCCAGGGGAGCCTTTATGCAGCCCCACATGCAACTGGACCCTCCGGGTTCACTCTTTCACCGCAAGCCTAAATATAGCCCTAGCACGCCTGGCAGTCGATTGAAAGCTCAGGCCACAGAAAATGTGTTACGAGCCCCATTCGCCCATCCAAAAGTGCCCCCAAAGGAAGGCTTTGGGTACATCTGAACTCCCCAGGGGAGCCTTTACGCAGCCCCACATGCAACTGGACCCTCCTTGTTCACTGTTTACGAGCAACCCTAAATATACCCCTAGCCAGCATGGCAGAAGACTGAAAACTCGGGCTCCAGAAAATGCGTTTCAAGCCCCATTCACCCATCCAGAAGTGCCCCCAAAGGAAGGCTTTGGGTACAAGTGAACTCCCCAGGGGAGCCTTTACGCAGCCCCACATGCAACTGGACCCTCCTTGTTCACTCTTTCACAGCAACCCTAAATATAGCCCTCGCCCGCCTGGCAGTCGACTGAAAACTCGGGCCCCAGAAAATGCGTTAAAAGCCTAATTCGCCCATCCAAAAGTGCCCCCAAAGGAAGGCTTTGGGTACAACTGGACTCCCCAGGGGAGCCTTTATGCAGCCCCACATGCAACTGGACCCTCCGTATTCGCTCTTTCACAGCAACCCTAAATATAGCCCTGGCCCGCCTGGCAGTCGACTGAAAACTCGAGCCCCAGAAAATGCATTAAAAGCCTAATTCGCCCATCCAAAAGTGCCCCCAGAGGAAGGCTTTGGGTACAAGTGAACTCCCCAGGGGAGCCTTTATGCAGCCCCACATGCAACTGGACCCTCCGTTTTCGCTCTTTACAGCAACCCTAAATATAACACTAGCCAGCATAGCCGAAGACTGAAAACTCAGGCCACAGAAAAAGCGTTTCAAGCCCCTTTCGCCCATCCAGAAGTGCCCCCAAAGGAAGGCTTTGGGTACAAGTGAACTCCCCAGGGGAGCCTTTATGCAGCCCCACATGCAACTGGACCCTCCTTGTTCACTGTTTACGAGCAACCCTAAATATACCCCTAGCCACCATTGCAGAAGACTGAAAACTCGGGCTCCAGATAATGCGTTTCAAGCCCCATTCACCCATCCAGAAGTGCCCCCAAAGGAAGGCTTTGGGTACAACTGAACTCCCCAGGGGAGCCTTAACGCAGCCCCACATGCAACTGGACCCTCTGGGTTCGCTCTTTCACAGCAACCCTAAATATAGCCCTAGCACGCCTGGCAGTCGACTGAAGACTCGGGCCACAGAAAATGTGTTACGAGCCCCATTCGCCCATCCAAAAGTGCCCCAGAGGAAGGTTTTGGGTACATCTGAACTCCCCAGGGGAGCCTTAATGCAGCCCCACATGCAACTGGACCCTCCATATTCGCTCTTTCACAGCAACCCTAAATATAGCCCTGGCCCGCCTGGCAGTCTTCTGAAAACTCGGGCCCCAGATAATGCATTAAAAGCCTAATTCGTCCATCCAAAAGTGCCCCCAGAGGAAGGCTTTGGGTACAAGTGAACTCCCCAGGGGAGCCTTTATGCAGCCCCACATGCAACTGGACCCTCCGGGTTCACTCTTTCACCGCAAGCCTAAATATAGCCCTAGCACGCCTGGCAGTCGACTGAAAGCTCGGGCCACAGAAAATGTGTTACGAGCCCCATTCGCCCATCCAAAAGTGCCCCCAAAGGAAGGCTTTGGGTACATCTGAACTCCCCAGGGGAGCCTTTATGCAGCCCCACATGCAACTGGACCCTCCGGGTTCACTCTTTCACCGCAAGCCTAAATATAGCCCTAGCACGCCTGGCAGTCGACTGAAAGCTCGGGCCACAGAAAATGTGTTACGAGCCCCATTCGCCCATCCAAAAGTGCCCCCAAAGGAAGGCTTTGGGTACATCTGAACTCCCCAGGGGAGCCTTTATGCAGCCCCACATGCAACTGGACCCTCCGGGTTCACTCTTTCACCGCAAGCATAAATATAGCCCTGGCCCGCCTGGCAGTCGACTGAAAACTCGGGCCCGAGAAAATGCGTTAAAAGCCTAATTCGCCCATCCAGAAGTGCCCCCAGAGGAAGGCTTTGGGTACAAGTGAACTCCCCAGGGGAGCCCTTATGCAGCCCCACATGCAACTGGACCCTCCGGGTTCACTCTTTCACAGCAACCCTAAATATGACCCTGGCCCACATGGCAGAAGACTGAAAAATCGGGCCCCAGAAAATATGCTACAAGCCCCATTCGACCATCCAAAAGTGCCCCCAAAGGAAGGCTTTGGGTACAATTGAACTCCCCAGGGGAGCCTTTATGCAGGCCCATACGCAACTGGACCCCCCGTGTTCGCTGTTTACAAGCAACCCTAAATATAACCCTAGCCAGCATCGCAGAAAACTGAAAACTCACGCCACAGAAAAAGCGTTTCAAGCCCCTTTCACCCATCCAGAAGTGCCCCCAAAGGAAGGCTTTGGGTACAAGTGAACTCCCCAGGGGAGCCTTTATGCAGCCACACATGCAACTGGACCCTCCGTGTTCAATCTTTCACAGCAACCCTAAATATAACCCTGGCCCGCCTGGCAGTTGACTGAAAGCTCGGGCCATAGAAAATGCATTAAAAGACGAATTCGCCCATCCAAAAGTGCCCCCAGAGGAAGGCTTTGGGTACAACTGAACTCCCCAGGGGAGCCTTTACGCAGCCCCGCATGCAACTGGACCCTCCTTGTTCACTGTTTACGAGCAACCCTAAATATACCCCTAGCCACCATGGCAGAAGACTGAAAACTCGGGCTCCAGAAAATGCGTTTCAAGCCCCATTCACCCATCCAGAAGTGCCCCCAAAGGAAGGCTTTGGGTACAAGTGAACTCCCCAGAGGAGCCTTTATGCAGCCCCACATGCAACTGGACCCTCCGGGTTCACTCTTTCACCGCAAGCCTAAATATAGCCCTCGGCACAATGGGAGAAGACTGAAAAAGCGGGCCCCAGAAAACGCATTGCGATTCCCCTTGGACCATCCAGAAGTGCCCCCAAAGGAAGGCTTTGGGTACATCTGAACTCCCCAGGGGAGCCTTAACGCAGCCCCACATGCAACTGGACCCTCCGTATTTGCTCTTTACAGCAACCCTAAATATAGCCCTAGCCACCATGGCAGAAGACTGAAAACTCGGGCCACAGAAAAAGTGTTTCAAGCCCCTTTCGCCATCCAGAAGTGCCCCCAAAGGAAGGCTTTGGGTACAAGTGAACTCCCCAGGGGAGCCTTTATGCAGCCCCACATGCAACTGGACCCTCCGGGTTCACTCTTTCACCGCAAGCCTAAATATAGCCCTAGCACGCCTGGCAGTCGACTGAAAGCTCGGGACACAGAAAATGTGTTACGAGCCCCATTCGCCCATCCAAAAGTGCCCCCAAAGGAAGGCTTTGGGTACATCTGAACTCCCCAGGGGAGCCTTTATGCAGCCCCACATGCAACTGGACCCTCCTTGTTCACTGTTTACGAGCAACTCTAAATATACCCCTAGCCACCATGGCAGAAGACTGAAAACTCGGGCCACAGAAAAAGCGTTTCAAGCCCCTTTCGCCATCCAGAAGTGCCCCCAAAGGAAGGCTTTGGACACAAGTGAACTCCCCATGGGAGCCTTAACGCAGCCCCACATGCAACTGGACCCTCCGTATTCGTTCTTTCACAGCAACCCTAAATATATCCCTGGCCCGCATGGTAGACGACTGAAAATCGGGCCCCAGAAAACGTGCTACAAGCCCCATTCGACCATCCAAAAGTGCCCCCAGAGGAAGGCTTTGGGTACAAGTGAACTCCCCAGGGGAGCCTTTATGCAGCCCCACATGCAACTGGACCCTCCGTATTCGCTCTTTCACAGCAACCCTAAATATAGCCCTGGCCCGCCTGGCAGTCGACTGAAAACTCGAGCCCCAGAAAATGCATTAAAAGCCTAATTCGCCCATCCAAAAGTGCCCCCAGAGGAAGGCTTTGGGTACATCTGAACTCCCCAGGGGAGCCTTTACGCAGCCCCACATGCAACTGGACCCTCCGTGTTCGCTCTTTACAGCAACCCTAAATATAACCCTAGCCAGCATGGCAGAAGACTGAAAACTTGGGCCACAGAAAAAGCGTTTCAAGCCCCTTTCGCCCATTCAGAAGTGCCCCCAAAGGAAGGCTTTGGGTACAAGTGAACTCCCCAGGGGAGCCTTTATGCAGCCCCACATGCAACTGGACTCTCCTTGTTCACTGTTTACGAGCAACCCTAAATATACCCCTAGCCACCATGGCAGAAGACTGAAAACTCGGGCTCCAGAAAATGCGTTTCAAGCCCCATTCACCCATCTAGAAGTGCCCCCAAAGGAAGGCTTTGGGTACAACTGAAATCCCCAGGGGAGCCTTTATGCAGCCCCACATGCAACTGGACCCTCCGGGTTCACTCTTTCACCGCAAGCCTAAATATAGCCCTAGCACGCCTGGCAGTCGCTTGAAAGTTCGGGCCACAGAAAATGTGTTACGAGCCCCGTTCGCCCATACAAAAGTGCCCCCAAAGGAAGGCTTTGTGTACAACTGGACTCACCACGGGAGCCTTTATGCAGCCCCACATGCAACTGGACCCTCCGTATTCGCTCTTTCACAGCAACCCTCAATATATCCCTGGCCCGCATGGCAGACGACTGAAAACTCGGGCCACAGAAAACGTGCTACAAGCCCCATTCGACCATCCAAAAGTGCCCCCAGAGGAAGGCTTTGGGTACATCTGAACTCCCCAGGGGAGCCTTGATGCAGCCCCACATGCAACTGGACCCTCCGGGTTCACTCTTTCACCGCAAGCCTAAATATAGCCCTAGCACGCCTGGCAGTCGACTGAAAGCTCGGGCCACAGAAAATGTGTTACGAGCCCCATTCGCCCATCCAAAAGTGCCCCCAGAGGAAGGCTTTGGGTACATCTGAACTCCCCAGGGGAGCCTTTACGCAGCCCTACATGCATCTGGACCCTCCGTGTTCGCTCTTTACAGCAACCCTAAATATAACCCTAGCCAGCATGGCAGAAGACTGAAAACTCGGGCCACAGAAAAAGCGTTTCAAGCCCCATTCACCCATCCAGAAGTGCCCCCAAAGGAAGGCATTGGGTACAAGTGAACTCCCCAGGGGAGCCATTATGCAGCCTCACATGCAACTGGACCCTCCATATTCGCTCTTTCACAGCAACCCTAAATATAACCCTGGCCCGCATGGCAGATGACTGAAAAATCGGGCCCCAGAAAACGTGCTACAAGCCCCATTCGATCATCCAAAAGTGCCCCCAAAGGAATGCTTTGGGTACAACTGAACTCCCTAGGGGAGCCTTTATGCAGCCCCACATGCAACTGGACCCTCCGGGTTCACTCTTTCACCGCAAGCCTAAATATAGCCCTCGGCGCAAAGGGAGACGACTGAAAAAGCGGGCCTCAGAAAAAGCATTGCGATTCCCCTTGGACCATCCAAAAGTGCCCCCAGAGGAAGGCTTTGGGTACAACTGGGCTCCCCAGGGGAGCCTTAACGCAGCCCCACATGCAACTGGACCCTCCGTATTCACTCTTTCACAGCAACCCTAAATATAGCCCTGGCCCGCCTGGCAGTCGACTGAAAACTCGGGCCCCAGAAAATGCGTTAAGAGCCTAATTCGCCCATCCAAAAGTGCCCCCAGAGGAAGGCTTTGGGTACAACTGAACTCCCCAGGGGAGCCTTTATGCAGCCCCACATGCAACTGGACTCTCCTTGTTCACTGTTTACGAGCAACCCTAAATATAACCCTAGCCAGCATGGCAGAAGACTGAAAACTTGGGCCACAGAAAAAGCGTTTCAAGCCCCTTTCGCCCATTCAGAAGTGCCCCCAAAGGAAGGCTTTGGGTACAAGTGAACTCCCCAGGGGAGCCTTTATGCAGCCCCACATGCAACTGGACTCTCCTTGTTCACTGTTTACGAGCAACCCTAAATATACCCCTAGCCACCATGGCAGAAGACTGAAAACTCGGGCTCCAGAAAATGCGTTTCAAGCCCCATTCACCCATCTAGAAGTGCCCCCAAAGGAAGGCTTTGGGTACAACTGAAATCCCCAGGGGAGCCTTTATGCAGCCCCACATGCAACTGGACCCTCCGGGTTCACTCTTTCACCGCAAGCCTAAATATAGCCCTAGCACGCCTGGCAGTCGCTTGAAAGTTCGGGCCACAGAAAATGTGTTACGAGCCCCGTTCGCCCATACAAAAGTGCCCCCAAAGGAAGGCTTTGTGTACAACTGAACTCCCCAGGGGAGCCTTTACGCAGCCCCACATGCAACTGGACCCTCCGTATTCGCTCTTTCACAGCAACCCTAAATATAGCCCTGGCCCGCCTGGCAGTCGACTGAAAACTCGGGCCCCAGAAAATGCGTTAAAAGCCTAATTCACCCATCCAAAAGTGCCCCCAGAGGAAGGCTTTGGGTACAACTGAACTCCCCAGGGGAGCCTTTACGCAGCCCCACATGCAACTGGACCCTCCTTGTTCACTGTTTACGAGCAACCCTAAATATACGCCTAGCCACCATTGCAGAAGACTGAAAACTTGGGCTCCAGAAAATGCGTTTCAAGCCCCATTCACCCATCCAGAAGTACCCCCAAAGGAAGGCTTTGGGTACAACTGGACTCCCCAGGGGAGCCTTTATGCAGCCCCACATGCAACTGGACCCTCCGTATTCGCTCTTTCACAGCAACCCTCAATATATCCCTGGCCCGCATGGCAGACGACTGAAAACTCGGGCCCCAGAAAACGTGCTACAAGCCCCATTCGACCATCCAAAAGTGCCCCCAGAGGAAGGCTTTGGGTACAAGTGAACTCCCCAGGGGAGCCTTGATGCAGCCCCACATGCAACTGGACCCTCCGGGTTCACTCTTTCACCGCAAGCCTAAATATAGCCCTAGCACGCCTGGCAGTCGACTGAAAGCTCGGGCCACAGAAAATGTGTTACGAGCCCCATTCGCCCATCCAAAAGTGCCCCCAGAGGAAGGCTTTGGGTACATCTGAACTCCCCAGGGGAGCCTTTACGCAGCCCTACATGCATCTGGACCCTCCGTGTTCGCTCTTTACAGCAACCCTAAATATAACCCTAGCCAGCATGGCAGAAGACTGAAAACTCGGGCCACAGAAAAAGCGTTTCAAGCCCCATTCACCCATCCAGAAGTGCCCCCAAAGGAAGGCATTGGGTACAAGTGAACTCCCCAGGGGAGCCATTATGCAGCCTCACATGCAACTGGACCCTCCATATTCGCTCTTTCACAGCAACCCTAAATATAACCCTGGCCCGCATGGCAGATGACTGAAAAATCGGGCCCCAGAAAACGTGCTACAAGCCCCATTCGATCATCCAAAAGTGCCCCCAAAGGAATGCTTTGGGTACAACTGAACTCCCTAGGGGAGCCTTTATGCAGCCCCACATGCAACTGGACCCTCCGGGTTCACTCTTTCACCGCAAGCCTAAATATAGCCCTCGGCGCAAAGGGAGACGACTGAAAAAGCGGGCCTCAGAAAAAGCATTGCGATTCCCCTTGGACCATCCAAAAGTGCCCCCAGAGGAAGGCTTTGGGTACAACTGGGCTCCCCAGGGGAGCCTTAACGCAGCCCCACATGCAACTGGACCCTCCGTATTCGCTCTTTCACAGCAACCCTAAATATAGCCCTGGCCCGCCTGGCAGTCGACTGAAAACTCGGGCCCCAGAAAATGCGTTAAGAGCCTAATTCGCCCATCCAAAAGTGCCCCCAGAGGAAGGCTTTGGGTACAAGTGAACTCCCCAGGGGAGCCTTTATGCAGCCCCACATGCAACTGGACTCTCCTTGTTCACTGTTTACGAGCAACCCTAAATATACCCCTAGCCACCATGGCAGAAGACTGAAAACTCGGGCTCCAGAAAATGCGTTTCAAGCCCCATTCACCCATCCAGAAGTGCCCCCAAAGGAAGGCTTTGGGTACAACTGAAATCCCCAGGGGAGCCTTTATGCAGCCCCACATGCAACTGGACCCTCCGGGTTCACTCTTTCACCGCAAACCTAAATATAGCCCTAGCACGACTGGCAGTCGCTTGAAAGTTCGGGCCACAGAAAATGTGTTACGAGCCCCGTTCGCCCATACAAAAGTGCCCCCAAAGGAAGGCTTTGTGTACAACTGAACTCCCCAGGGGAGCCTTTACGCAGCCCCACATGCAACTGGACCCTCCGGGTTCACTCTTTCACTGGAAGCCTAAATATACCCCTCGGCGCAATGGGAGAAGACTGAAAAAGCCGGCAAAAGAAAACGCATTGCGATTCCCCTTGGACCATCCAGAAGTGCCCCCAAAGGAAGGCTTTGGGTACAACTGGACTCCCCAGGGGAGCCTTAACGCAGCCCCACATGCAACTGGACCCTCCGGGTTCACTCTTTCACCGCAAGCCTAAATATAGCCCTCGGCGCAATGGGAGAAGACTGAAAAAGCGGGCCTCAGAAAACGCATTGCGATTCCACTTGGACCATCCCAAAGTGCCCCCAAAGGAAGGCTTTGGGTACAAGTGAACTCCCCAGGGGAGCCTTAACGCAGCCCCACATGCAACTGGACCCTCCGTATTCGCTCTTTCACAGCAACCCTAAATATAGCCCTGGTCCGCCTGGCAGTCGACTGAAAACTCGGGCCCCAGAAAATGCGTTAAAAGCCTAATTCACCCATCCAAAAGTGCCCCCAGAGGAAGGCTTTGGGTACAACTGAACTCCCCAGGGGAGCCTTTACGCAGCCCCACATGCAACTGGACCCTCCTTGTTCACTGTTTACGAGCAACCCTAAATATACGCCTAGCCACCATTGCAGAAGACTGAAAACTTGGGCTCCAGAAAATGCGTTTCAAGCCCCATTCACCCATCCAGAAGTGCCCCCAAAGGAAGGCTTTGGGTACAACTGGACTCACCAGGGGAGCCTTTATGCAGCCCCACATGCAACTGGACCCTCCGTATTCTCTCTTTCACAGCAAGCCTAAACATAGCCCTGGCCCGCCTGGCAGTCGACTGAAAACTCGGGCCCCAGAAAATGCATTAAAAGCCTAATTCGCCCATCCAAAAGTGCCCCCAGAGGAAGGCTTTGGGTACAAGTGAACTCCCCAGGGGAGCCTTTATGCAGCCCCACATGCAACTGGACCCTCTGGGTTCACTCTTTCACAGCAACTCCAAATATAGCCCTGGCCCGCCTGGCAGTCGACTGAAAACTCGGGCCCCAGAAAATGCGTTAAAAGCCTAATTCGCCCATCCAAAAGTGCCCCCAGAGGAAGGCTTTGGGTACAACTGAACTCCCCAGGGGAGCCTTTACGCAGCCCCACATGCAACTGGACCCTCCTTATTCACTGTTTACGAGCAACCCTAAATATACCCCTAGCCACCATGGCAGAAGACTGAAAACTAGGGCTCCAGAAAATGCGTTTCAAGCCCCATTCACCCATCCAGAAGTGCCCCCAAAGGAAGGCTTTGGGTACAAGTGAACTCCCCAGGGGAGCCTTGATGCAGCCCCACATGCAACTGGACCCTCCGGGTTCACTCTTTCACAGCAACCCTAAATATAGCCCTAGCACGCCTGGCAGTCGACTGAAAGCTCGGGCCACAGAAAATGTGTTACGAGCCCCATTCGCCCATCCAAAAGTGCCCCCAAAGGAAGGCTTTGGGTACATCTGAACTCCCCAGGGGAGCCTTTACGCAGCCCTACATTCATCTGGACCCTCCGTGTTGGCTCTTTACAGCAACCCTAAATATAACCCTAGCCAGCATGGCAGAAGACTGAAAACTCGGGCTCCAGAAAATGCGTTTCAAGCCCCATTCACCCATCCAGAAGTGCCCCCAAAGGAAGGCATTGGGTACAAGTGAACTCCCCAGGGGAGCCATTATGCAGCCTCACATGCAACTGGACCCTCCATATTCGCTCTTTCACAGCAACCCTAAATATAACCCTGGCCCGCATGGCAGATGACTGAAAAATCGGGCCCCAGACAACGTGCTACAAGCCCCATTCGATCATCCAAAAGTGCCCCCAAAGGAATGCTTTGGGTACAACTGAACTCCCTAGGGGAGCCTTTATGCAGCCCCACATGCAACTGGACCCTCCGGGTTCACTCTTTCACCGCAAGCCTAAATATAGCCCTCGGCGCAATGGGAGAAGACTGAAAAAGCGGGCCTCAGAAAACGCATTGCGATTCCCCTTGGACCATCCAAAAGTGCCCCCAGAGGAAGGCTTTGGGTACAACTGGGCTCCCCAGGGGAGCCTTAACGCAGCCCCACATGCAACTGGACCCTCCGTATTCGCTCTTTCACAGCAACCCTAAATATAACCCTGGCCCGCCTGGCAGTCGACTTAAAACTCGGGCCCCAGAAAATGCGTTAAGAGCCTAATTCGCCCATCCAAAAGTGCCCCCAGAGGAAGGCTTTGGGAACAACTGAACTCCCCAGGGGAGCCTTGATGCAACCCCAAATGCAACTGGACACTCCCTGTTCACTGTTTACGAGCAACCCTAAATATACCCCTAGCCACCATGGCAGAAAACTGAAAACTCGGGCTCCAGAAAATGCGTTTCAAGCCCCATTCACCCATCCAGAAGTGCCCCCAAAGGAAGGCTTTGGGAACAAGTGAACTCCCCAGGGGAGCCTTTATGCAGCCCCACATGCAACTGGACCGTCCGGGTTCACTCTTTCACCGCAAGCCTAAATATAGCCCTAGCACGCCTGGCAGTCGACTGAAAGCTCGGGCCACAGAAAATGTGTTACGAGCCCCATTCGCCCATCCAAAAGTGCCCCCAAAGGAAGGCTTTGGGTACAACTGAACTCCCCAGGGGAGCCTTTATGCAGGCCCATATGCAACTGGACCCCCCGTATTCGCTCTTTCACAGCAACCCTAAATATTGCCCTGGCCCGCCTGGCAGTCGACTGAAAACTCGGGCCCAAGAAAATGCGTTAAAAGCCTAATTCGCCCATCCAAAAGTGCCCCCAGAGGAAGGCTTTGGGTACAAGTGAACTCCCCAGGGGAGCCTTTACGCAGCCCCACATGCAACTGGACCCTCCTTGTTCACTGTTTACGAGCAACCCTAAATATACCCCTAGCCACCATGGCAGAAGACTGAAAACTCGGGCTCCAGAAAATGCGTTTCAAGCCCCATTCACCCATCCAGAAGTGCCCCCAAAGGAAGGCTTTGGGTACAAGTGAACTCCCCAGGGGAGCCTTTATGCAGCCCCACATGCAACTGGACCCTCCGGGTTCACTCTTTCACCGCAAGCCTAAATATAGACCTCGGCGCAATGGGAGAAGAATGAAAAAGCGGGCCTCAGAAAACGCATTGCGATTCCCCTTGGACCATCCAGAAGTGCCCCCAAAGGAAGGCTTTGGGTACATCTGAACTCCCCAGGGGAGCCTTTATGCAGCCCCACATGCAAATGGACCCTCCGGGTTCACTCTTTCACCGCAAGCCTAAATATAGCCTTAGCACGCCTGGCAGTCGACTGAAAGTTCGGGCCACAGAAAATGTGTTACGAGCCCCGTTCGCCCATCCAAAAGTGCCCCCAAAGGAAGGCTTTGTGTACAACTGAACTCCCCAGGGGAGCCTTTACGCAGCCCCACATGCAACTGGACCCTCCGGGTTCACTCTTTCACTGCAAGCCTAAATATAACCCTCGGCGCAATGCGAGAAGACTGAAAAAGCGGGCCCCAGAAAACGCATTGCGATTCCCCTTGGACCATCCAGAAGTGCCCCCAAAGGAAGGCTTTGGGTACATCTGAACTCCCCAGGGGAGCCTTAACGCAGCCCCACATGCAACTGGACCCTCCGTATTTGCTCTTTACAGCAACCCTAAATATAGCCCTAGCCACCATGGCAGAAGACTGAAAACTCGGGCCACAGAAAAAGCGTTTCAAGCCCCTTTCGCCATCCAGAAGTGCCCCCAAAGGAAGGCTTTGGGTACAAGTGAACTCCCCAGGGGAGCCTTGATGCAGCCCCACATGCAACTGGACCCTCCGGGTTCACTCTTTCACCACAAGCCTAAATATAGCCCTAGCACGCCTGGCAGTCGACTGAAAGCTCGGGAAACAGAAAATGTGTTACGAGCCCCATTCGCCCATCCAAAAGTGCCCCCAAAGGAAGGCTTTGGGTACATCTGAACTCCCCAGGGGAGCCTTTATGCAGCCCCACATGCAACTGGACCCTCCTTGTTCACTGTTTACGAGCAACTCTAAATATACCCCTAGCCACCATGGCAGAAGACTGAAAACTCGGGCCACAGAAAAAGCGTTTCAAGCCCCTTTCGCCATCCAGAAGTGCCCCCAAAGGAAGGCTTTGGGTACAAGTGAACTCCCCATGGGAGCCTTAACGCAGCCCCACATGCAACTGGACCCTCCGTATTCGTTCTTTCACAGCAACCCTAAATATATCCCTGGCCCGCATGGTAGACGACTGAAAATCGGGCCCCAGAAAACGTGCTACAAGCCCCATTCGACCATCCAAAAGTGCCCCCAGAGGAAGGCTTTGGGTACAAGTGAACTCCCCAGGGGAGCCTTTATGCAGCCCCACATGCAACTGGACCCTCCGTATTCGCTCTTTCACAGCAACCCTAAATATAGCCCTGGCCCGCCTGGCAGTCGACTGAAAACTCGAGCCCCAGAAAATGCATTAAAAGCCTAATTCGCCCATCCAAAAGTGCCCCCAGAGGAAGGCTTTGGGTACATCTGAACTCCCCAGGGGAGCCTTTACGCAGCCCCACATGCAACTGGACCCTCCGTGTTCGCTCTTTACAGCAACCCTAAATATAACCCTAGCCAGCATGGCAGAAGACTGAAAACTTGGGCCACAGAAAAAGCGTTTCAAGCCCCTTTCGCCCATTCAGAAGTGCCCCCAAAGGAAGGCTTTGGGTACAAGTGAACTCCCCAGGGGAGCCTTTATGCAGCCCCACATGCAACTGGACTCTCCTTGTTCACTGTTTACGAGCAACCCTAAATATACCCCTAGCCACCATGGCAGAAGACTGAAAACTCGGGCTCCAGAAAATGCGTTTCAAGCCCCATTCACCCATCCAGAAGTGCCCCCAAAGGAAGGCTTTGGGTACAAGTGAACTCCCCAGGGGAGCCTTTATGCAGCCCCACATGCAACTGGACCCTCCGGGTTCACTCTTTCACCGCAAACCTAAATATAGCCCTAGCACGACTGGCAGTCGCTTGAAAGTTCGGGCCACAGAAAATGTGTTACGAGCCCCGTTCGCCCATACAAAAGTGCCCCCAAAGGAAGGCTTTGTGTACAACTGGGCTCCCCAGGGGAGCCTTTACGCAGCCCCACATGCAACTGGACCCTCCGGGTTCACTCTTTCACTGGAAGCCTAAATATACCCCTCGGCGCAATGGGAGAAGCCTGAAAAAGCCGGCCCCAGAAAACGTATTGCGATTCCCCTTGGACCATCCAGAAGTGCCCCCAAAGGAAGGCTTTGGGTACAACTGGGCTCCCCAGGGGAGCCTTAACGCAGCCCCACATGCAACTGGACCCTCCGTGTTCGCTCTTTACAGCAACCCTAAATATAACCCTAGCCAGCATGGCAGAAGACTGAAAACTTGGGCCACAGAAAAAGCGTTTCAAGCCCCTTTCGCCCATTCAGAAGTGCCCCCAAAGGAAGGCTTTGGGTACAAGTGAACTCCCCAGGGGAGCCTTTATGCAGCCCCACATGCAACTGGACTCTCCTTGTTCACTGTTTACGAGCAACCCTAAATATACCCCTAGCCACCATGGCAGAAGACTGAAAACTCGGGCTCCAGAAAATGCGTTTCAAGCCCCATTCACCCATCCAGAAGTGCCCCCAAAGGAAGGCTTTGGGTACAAGTGAACTCCCCAGGGGAGCCTTTATGCAGCCCCACATGCAACTGGACCCTCCGGGTTCACTCTTTCACCGCAAACCTAAATATAGCCCTAGCACGACTGGCAGTCGCTTGAAAGTTCGGGCCACAGAAAATGTGTTACGAGCCCCGTTCGCCCATACAAAAGTGCCCCCAAAGGAAGGCTTTGTGTACAACTGAACTCCCCAGGGGAGCCTTTACGCAGCCCCACATGCAACTGGACCCTCCGGGTTCACTCTTTCACTGCAAGCCTAAATATAGCCCTCGGCGCAATGGGAGAAGACTGAAAATGCGGGCCCCAGAAAACGCATTGCGATTCCCCTTGGACCATCCAGAAGTGCCCCCAGAGGAAGGCTTTGGGTACAACTGGACTCCCCAGGGGAGCCTTAACGCAGCCCCACATGCAACTGGACCCTCCGTATTCGCTCTTTCACAGCAACCCTAAATATAGCCCTGGCCCGCCTGGCAGTCGACTGAAAACTCGGGCCCCAGAAAATGCGTTAAAAGCCTAATTCACCCATCCAAAAGTGCCCCCAGAGGAAGGCTTTGGGTACAACTGAACTCCCCAGGGGAGCCTTTACGCAGCCCCACATGCAACTGGACCCTCCTTGTTCACTGTTTACGAGCAACCCTAAATATACGCCTAGCCACCATTGCAGAAGACTGAAAACTTGGGCTCCAGAAAATGCGTTTCAAGCCCCATTCACCCATCCAGAAGTACCCCCAAAGGAAGGCTTTGGGTACAACTGGACTCACCAGGGGAGCCTTTATGCAGCCCCACATGCAACTGGACCCTCCGGGTTCACTCTTTCACAGCAACCCTAAATATAGCCCTGGCCCGCCTGGCAGTCGACTGAAAACTCGGGCCCCAGAAAAACTGTTTAAAGCCCCATTCACCCATCCAGAAGTGCCCCCAAAGGAAGGCTTTGGGTACAAGTGAACTCCCCAGGGGAGCCTTTATGCAGCCCCACATGCAACTGGACCCTCCTTGTTCACTGTTTACGAGCAACCCTAAATATACCCCTAGCCACCATGGCAGAAGACTGAAAACTCGGGCTCCAGAAAATGCGTTTCAAGCCCCATTCACCCATCCAGAAGTGCCCCCAAAGGAAGGCTTTGGGTACAAGTGAACTCCCCAGGGGAGCCTTTATGCAGCCCCACATGCAACTGGACCCTCCGGGTTCACTCTTTCACCGCAAGCCTAAATATAGCCCTAGCACGCCTGGCAGTCGACTGAAAGCTCGGGCCACAGAAAATGTGTTACGAGCCCCATTCGCCCATCCAAAAGTGCCCCCAAAGGAAGGCTTTGGGTACATCTGAACTCCCCAGGGGAGCCTTTATGCAGCCCTACATGCATCTGGACCCTCCGTGTTCGCTCTTTACAGCAACCCTAAATATAACCCTAGCCAGCATGGCAGAAGACTGAAAACTCGGGCTCCAGAAAATGCGTTTCAAGCCCCATTCACCCATCCAGAAGTGCCCCCAAAGGAAGGCATTGGGTACAAGTGAACTCCCCAGGGGAGCCATTATGCAGCCTCACATGCAACTGGACCCTCCATATTCGCTCTTTCACAGCAACCCTAAATATAACCCTGGCCCGCATGGCAGATGACTGAAAAATCGGGCCCCAGAAAACGTGCTACAAGCCCCATTCGATCATCCAAAAGTGCCCCCAAAGGAATGCTTTGGGTACAACTGAACTCCCTAGGGGAGCCTTTATGCAGCCCCACATGCAACTGGACCCTCCGGGTTCACTCTTTCACCGCAAGCCTAAATATAGCCCTCGGCGCAATGGGAGAAGACTGAAAAAGCGGTCCTCAGAAAACGCATTGCGATTCCCCTTGGACCATCCAAAAGTGCCCCCAGAGGAAGGCTTTGGGTACAACTGGGCTCCCCAGGGGAGCCTTAACGCAGCCCCACATGCAACTGGACCCTCCGTATTCGCTCTTTCACAGCAACCCTAAATATAGCCCTGGCCCGCCTGGCAGTCGAGTGAAAACTCGGGCCCCAGAAAATGCGTTAAGAGCCTAATTCGCCCATCCAAAAGTGCCCCCAGAGGAAGGCTTTGGGTACAACTGAACTCCCCAGGGGAGCCTTGATTCAGCCCCAAATGCAACTGGACACTCCTTGTTCACTGTTTACGAGCAACCCTAAATATACCCCTAGCCACCATGGCAGAAAACTGAAAACTCGGGCTCCAGAAAATGCGTTTCAAGCCCCATTCACCCATCCAGAAGTGCCCCCAAAGGAAGGCTTTGGGAACAAGTGAACTCCCCAGGGGATCCTTTATGCAGCCCCACATGCAACTGGACCGTCCGGGTTCACTCTTTCACCGCAAGCCTAAATATAGCCCTAGCACGCCTGGCAGTGGACTGAAAGCTCGGGCCATAGAAAATGTGTTACGAGCCCCATTCGCCCATCCAAAAGTGCCCCCAAAGGAAGGCTTTGGGTACAAGTGAACTCCCCAGGGGAGCCTTTATGCAGCCCCACATGCAACTGGACCCTCCGGGTTCACTCTTTCACCGCAAGCATTAATATAGCCCTAGCATGGCTGGCAGTCGACTGAAAGCTTGGGCCACAGAAAATGTGTTACGAGCCCCATTCGCCCATCCAAAAGTGCCCCCAAAGGAAGGCTTTGGGTACAACTGAACTCCCCAGGGGAGCCTTTATGCAGGCCCATATGCAACTGGACCCCCCGTATTCGCTCTTTCACAGCAACCCTAAATATTGCCCTGGCCCGCCTGGCAGTCGACTGAAAACTCGGGCTCCAGAAAATGCGTTTCAAGCCCCATTCACCCATCCAGAAGTGCCCCCAAAGGAAGGCTTTGGGTACAAGTGAACTCCCCAGGGGAGCCTTTATGCAGCCCCACATGCAACTGGACCCTCCGGGTTCACTCTTTCACCGCAAGCCTAAATATAGCCCTCGGCGCAATGGGAGAAGAATGAAAAAGCGGGCCTCAGAAAACGCATTGCGATTCCCCTTGGACCATCCAAAAGTGCCCCCAGAGGAAGGCTTTGGGTACAACTGGGCTCCCCAGGGGAGCCTTAACGCAGCCCCACATGCAACTGGACCCTCCGTATTCGCTCTTTCACAGCAACCCTAAATATAACCCTGGCCCGCCTGGCAGTCGACTGAAAACTCGGGCCCCAGAAAATGCATTAAAAGCCTAATTCGCCCATCCAAAAGTGCCCCCAGAGGAAGGCTTTGGGTACAACTGAACTCCCCAGGGGAGCCTTTATGCAGCCCCACATGCAACTGGACCCTCCGGGTTCTCTCTTTCACAGCAACCCTAAATATAGCCCTGGCCCGCCTGGCAGTCGACTGAAAACTCGGGCCCCAGAAAAACTGTTTAAAGCCCCATTCACCCATCCAGAAGTGCCCCCAAAGGAAGGCTTTGGGTACAAGTGAACTCCCCAGGGGAGCCTTTATGCAGCCCCACATGCAACTGGACCCTCCTTGTTCACTGTTTACGAGCAACCCTAAATATACCCCTAGCCACCATGGCAGAAGACTGAAAACTCGGGCTCTAGAAAATGCGTTTCAAGCCCCATTCACCCATCCAGAAGTGCCCCCAAAGGAAGGCTTTGGGTACAACTGGACTCCCCAGGGGAGCTTTTACGCAGCCCCACATGCAACTGGACCCTCCGTATTCGCTCTTTCACAGCAAACCTAAATATAGCCCTGGCCCGCCTGGCAGTCGACTTAAAACTCGGGCCAAAGAAAATGCATTAAAAGCCTAATTCGCCCATCCAAAAGTTCCCCCAGAGGAAGGCTTTGGGTACAAGTGAACTCCCCAGGGGAGCCTTAACGCAGCCCCACATGCAACTGGACCCTCCGGATCCACTCTTTCACAGCAACCCTAAATATAGCCCTGGCCCGCCTGGCAGTCGACTGAAAACTCGGGCCCCAGAAAATGCATTAAAAGCCTAATTCGCCCATCCAAAAGTGCCCCCAGAGGAAGGCTTTGGGTACATCTGAACTCCCCAGGGGAGCCTTTTCGCAGCCCCACATGCAACTGGACCCTCCTTGTTCACTGTTTACGAGCAACCGTAAATATATACCTGGCCCGCCTGGCAGTCGACTGAAAACTCGGGCTCTAGAAAATGCGTTTCAAGCCCCTTTCGCCCATCCAGAAGTGCCCCCAAAGGAAGGCTTTGGGTACAAGTGAACTCCCCAGGGGAGCCTTTATGCAGCCCCACATGCAACTGGACCCTCCGGGTTCACTCTTTCACAGCAACCCTAAATATAGCCCTCGGCGCAATGGGAGAAGACTGAAAATGCGGGCCCCAGAAAACGCATTGCGATTCCCCTTGGACCATCCAGAAGTGCCCCCAGAGGAAGGCTTTGGGTACAACTGGACTCCCCAGGGGAGCCTTAACGCAGCCCCACATGCAACTGGACCCTCCGTATTCGCTCTTTCACAGCAACCCTAAATAAAGCCCTGGCCCGCCTGGCAGTCGACTGAAAACTCGGGCCCCAGAAAATGCGTTAAAAGCCTAATTCACCCATCCAAAAGTGCCCCCAGAGGAAGGCTTTGGGTACAACTGAACTCCCCAGGGGAGCCTTTACGCAGCCCCACATGCAACTGGACCCTCCTTGTTCACTGTTTACGAGCAACCCTAAATATACGCCTAGCCACCATTGCAGAAGACTGAAAACTTGGGCTCCAGAAAATGCGTTTCAAGCCCCATTCACCCATCCAGAAGTACCCCCAAAGGAAGGCTTTGGGTACAACTGGACTCACCAGGGGAGCCTTTATGCAGCCCCACATGCAACTGGACCCTCCGTATTCGCTCTTTCACAGCAACCCTAAATATAGCCCTGGCCCGCCTGGCAGTCGACTGAAAACTCGGGCCCCAGAAAATGCATTAAAAGCCTAATTCGCCCATCCAAAAGTGCCCCCAGAGGAAGGCTTTGGGTACAAGTGAACTCCCCAGGGGAGCCTTTATGCAGCCCCACATGCAACTGGACCCTCCGGGTTCACTCTTTCACAGCAACCCTAAATATAGCCCTGGCCCGCCTGGCAGTCGACTGAAAACTCGGGCCCCAGAAAATGCGTTAAAAGCCTAATTCGCCCATCCAAAAGTGCCCCCAGAGGAAGGCTTTGGGTACAACTGAACTCCCCAGGGGAGCCTTTACGCAGCCCCACATGCAACTGGACCCTCCTTGTTCACTGTTTACGAGCAACCCTAAATATACCCCTAGCCACCATGGCAGAAGACTGAAAACTCGGGCTCCAGAAAATGCGTTTCAAGCCCCATTCACCCATCCAGAAGTGCCCCCAAAGGAAGGCTTTGGGTACAAGTGAACTCCCCAGGGGAGCCTTTATGCAGCCCCACATGCAACTGGACCCTCCGGGTTCACTCTTTCACCGCAAGCCTAAATATAGCCCTAGCACGCCTGGCAGTCGACTGAAAGCTCGGGCCACAGAAAATGTGTTACGAGCCCCATTCGCCCATCCAAAAGTGCCCCCAAAGGAAGGCTTTGGGTACATCTGAACTCCCCAGGGGAGCCTTTATGTAGCCCTACATGCATCTGGACCCTCCGTGTTCGCTCTTTACAGCAACCCAATATATAACCCTAGCCAGCATGGCAGAAGACTGAAAACTCGGGCCACAGAAATAGCGTTTCAAGCCCCATTCACCCATCCAGAAGTGCCCCCAAAGGAAGGCATTGGGTACAAGTGAACTCCCCAGGGGAGCCATTATGCAGCCTCACATGCAACTGGACCCTCCATATTCGCTCTTTCACAGCAACCCTAAATATAACCCTGGCCCGCATGGCAGATGACTGAAAAATCGGGCCCCAGAAAACGTGCTACAAGCCCCATTCGATCATCCAAAAGTGCCCCCAAAGGAATGCTTTGGGTACAACTGAACTCCCTAGGGGAGCCTTTATGCAGCCCCACATGCAACTGGACCCTCCGGGTTCACTCTTTCACCGCAAGCCTAAATATAGCCCTCGGCGCAATGGGAGAAGACTGAAAAAGCGGGCCTCAGAAAACGCATTGCGATTCCCCTTGGACCATCCAAAAGTGCCCCCAGAGGAAGGCTTTGGGTACAACTGGGCTCCCCAGGGGAGCCTTAACGCAGCCCCACATGCAACTGGACCCTCCGTATTCGCTCTTTCACAGCAACCCTAAATATAACCCTGGCCCGCCTGGCAGTCGACTGAAAACTCGGGCCCCAGAAAATGCGTTAAGAGCCTAATTCGCCCATCCAAAAGTGCCCCCAGAGGAAGGCTTTAGGTACAACTGAACTCCCCAGGGGAGCCTTGATGCAGCCCCACATGCAACTGGACACTCCTTGTTCACTGTTTACGAGCAACCCTAAATATACCCCTAGCCACCATGGCAGAAAACTGAAAACTCGGGCTCCAGAAAATGCGTTTCAAGCCCCATTCACCCATCCAGAAGTGCCCCCAAAGGAAGGCTTTGGGTACAAGTGAACTCCCCAGGGGAGCCTTTATGCAGCCCCACATGCAACTGGACCCTCCGGGTTCACTCTTTCACCGCAAGCCTAAATATAGCCCTAGCACGCCTGGCAGTCGACTGAAAGCTCGGGCCACAGAAAATGTGTTACGAGCCCCATTCGCCCATCCAAAAGTGCCCCCAAAGGAAGGCTTTGGGTACAAGTGAACTCCCCAGGGGAGCCTTTATGCAGCCCCACATGCAACTGGACCCTCCGGGTTCACTCTTTCACCGCAAGCATTAATATAGCCCTAGCATGGCTGGCAGTCGACTGAAAGCTCGGGCCACAGAAAATGTGTTACGAGCCCCATTCGCCCATCCAAAAGTGCCCCCAAAGGAAGGCTTTGGGTACAACTGAACTCCCCAGGGGAGCCTTTATGCAGGCCCATATGCAACTGGACCCCCCGTATTCGCTCTTTCACAGCAACCCTAAATATTGCCCTGGCCCGCCTGGCAGAAGACTGAAAAGTCGGGCCCCAGAAAATGCATTAAAAGCCTAATTCGCCCATCCAAAAGTGCCCCCAGAGGAAGGCTTTGGGTACAACTGAACTCCCCAGGGGAGCCTTTATGCAGCCCCACATGCAACTGGACCCTCCTTGTTCACTGTTTACAAGCAACCCTAAATATAACCCTAGCCACCATGGCAGAAGACTGAAAACTCGGGCCACAGAAAAAGCGTTTCAAGCCCCTTTCGCCCATCCAGAAGTGCCCCCAAAGGAAGGCTTTGGGTACAAGTGAACTCCCCAGGGGAGCCTTTATGCAGCCCCACATGCAACTGGACCCTCCGGGTTCGCTCTTTCACAGCAACCCTAAATATAGCCCTGGCCCGCCTGGCAGTCGACTGAAAACTCGGGCCCCAGAAAATGCGTTAAAAGCCCAATTCGCCCATCCAAAAGTGCCCCCAGAGGAAGGCTTTGGGTACAACTGGGCTCCCCAGGGGAGCCTTTACGCAGCCCCACATGCAACTGGACCCTCCGTGTTCGCTCTTTACAGCAACCCTAAATATAACCCTAGCCAGCATGGCAGAAGACTGAAAACTCGGGCCACAGAAAAAGCGTTTCAAGCCCCTTTCGCCCATCCAGAAGTGCCCCCAAAGGAAGGCTTTGGGTTGAAGTGAACTCCCCAGGGGAGCCTTTATGCAGCCCCACATGCAACTGGACCCTCCGGGTTCTCTCTTTCACAGCAACCCTAAATATAGCCCTGGCCCGCCTGGCAGTCGACTGAAAACTCGGGCCCCAGAAAAACTGTTTAAAGCCTAATTCGTCCATCCAAAAGTGCCCCCAGACGAAGGCTTTGGGTACAACTGAACTCCCCAGGGGAGCCTTTACGCAGCCCCACATGCAACTGGACCCTCCGTATTCGCTCTTTCACAGCAAACCTAAATATAACCCTGGCCCGCCTGGCAGTCGACTGAAAACTCGGGCCCCAGAAAATGCGTTAAGAGCCTAATTCGCCCATCCAAAAGTGCCCCCAGAGGAAGGCTTTAGGTACAACTGAACTCCCCAGGGGAGCCTTGATGCAGCCCCAAATGCAACTGGACACTCCTTGTTCACTGTTTACGAGCAACCCTAAATATACCCCTAGCCACCATGGCAGAAAACTGAAAACTCGGGCTCCAGAAAATGCGTTTCAAGCCCCATTCACCCATCCAGAAGTGCCCCCAAAGGAAGGCTTTGGGTACAAGTGAACTCCCCAGGGGAGCCTTTATGCAGCCCCACATGCAACTGGACCCTCCGGGTTCACTCTTTCACCGCAAGCCTAAATATAGCCCTAGCACGCCTGGCAGTCGACTGAAAGCTCGGGCCACAGAAAATGTGTTACGAGCCCCATTCGCCCATCCAAAAGTGCCCCCAAAGGAAGGCTTTGGGTACAAGTGAACTCCCCAGGGGAGCCTTTATGCAGCCCCACATGCAACTGGACCCTCCGGGTTCACTCTTTCACCGCAAGCATTAATATAGCCCTAGCATGGCTGGCAGTCGACTGAAAGCTCGGGCCACAGAAAATGTGTTACGAGCCCCATTCGCCCATCCAAAAGTGCCCCCAAAGGAAGGCTTTGGGTACAAGTGAACTCCCCAGGGGAGCCTTTATGCAGGCCCATATGCAACTGGACCCCCCGTATTCGCTCTTTCACAGCAACCCTAAATATTGCCCTGGCCCGCCTGGCAGAAGACTGAAAAGTCGGGCCCCAGAAAATGCATTAAAAGCCTAATTCGCCCATCCAAAAGTGCCCCCAGAGGAAGGCTTTGGGTACAACTGAACTCCCCAGGGGAGCCTTTATGCAGCCCCACATGCAACTGGACCCTCCTTGTTCACTGTTTACAAGCAACCCTAAATATAACCCTAGCCACCATGGCAGAAGACTGAAAACTCGGGCCACAGAAAAAGCGTTTCAAGCCCCTTTCGCCCATCCAGAAGTGCCCCCAAAGGAAGGCTTTGGGTACAAGTGAACTCCCCAGGGGAGCCTTTATGCAGCCCCACATGCAACTGGACCCTCCGGGTTCGCTCTTTCACAGCAACCCTAAATATAGCCCTGGCCCGCCTGGCAGTCGACTGAAAACTCGGGCCCCAGAAAATGCGTTAAAAGCCCCATTCGCCCATCCAAAAGTGCCCCCAGAGGAAGGCTTTGGGTACAACTGGGCTCCCCAGGGGAGCCTTTACGCAGCCCCACATGCAACTGGACCCTCCGTGTTCGCTCTTTACAGCAACCCTAAATATAACCCTAGCCAGCATGGCAGAAGACTGAAAACTCGGGCCACAGAAAAAGGGTTTCAAGCCCCTTTCGCCCATCCAGAAGTGCCCCCAAAGGAAGGCTTTGGGTTGAAGTGAACTCCCCAGGGGAGCCTTTATGCAGCCCCACATGCAACTGGACCCTCCGGGTTCTCTCTTTCACAGCAACCCTAAATATAGCCCTGGCCCGCCTGGCAGTCGATTGAAAACTCGGGCCCCAGAAAAACTGTTTAAAGCCTAATTCGTCCATCCAAAAGTGCCCCCAGACGAAGGCTTTGGGTACAACTGAACTCCCCAGGGGAGCCTTTATGCAGCCCCACATGCAACTGGACCCTCCTTGTTCACTGTTTACGAGCAACCCTAAATATACCCCTAGCCACCATGGCAGAAGACTGAAAACTCGGGCTCTAGAAAATGCGTTTCAAGCCCCATTCACCCATCCAGAAGTGCCCCCAAAGGAAGGCTTTGGGTACAACTGGACTCCCCAGGGGAGCCTTTACGCAGCCTCACATGCAACTGGACCCTCCGTATTCGCTCTTTCACAGCAAACCTAAATATAGCCCTGGCCCGCCTGGCAGTCGACTTAAAACTCGGGCCCCAGAAAATGCATTAAAAGCCTAATTTGCCCATCCAAAAGTGCCCCCAGAGGAAGGCTTTTGGTACAACTGAACTCCCCAGGGGAGCCTTAACGCAGCCCCACATGCAACTGGACCCTCCGTATTCGCTCTTTCACAGCAACCCTAAATATAGCCCTAGCACGCCTGGCAGTCGACTGAAAGCTCGGGCCCCAGAAAATGTGTTACGAGCCCCATTCGCCCATCCAAAAGTGCCCCCAGAGGAAGGCTTTGGGTACAACTGAACTCCCCAGGGGAGCCTTTATGCAGCCCCACATGCAACTGGACCCTCCTTGTTCACTGTTTACGAGCAACCCTAAATATACCCCTAGCCACCATGGCAGAAGACTGAAAACTCGGGCTCCAGAAAATGCGTTTCAAGCCCCATTCACCCATCCAGAAGTGCCCCCAAAGGAAGGCTTTGGGTACAAGTGAACTCCCCAGGGGAGCCTTTATGCAGCCCCACATGCAACTGGACCCTCTGGGTTCACTCTTTCACCGCAAGCCTAAATATAGCCCTCGGCGCAATGGGAGAAGACTGAAAAAGCGGGCCTCAGAAAACGCATTGCGATTCCCCTTGGACCATCCCAAAGTGCCCCAAAGGAAGGCTTTGGGTACAACTGGACTCCCCAGGGGAGCCTTAACGCAACCCCACATGCAACTGGACCCTCCGTATTCGCTCTTTCACAGCAACCCTAAATATAGCCCTGGCCCGCCTGGCAGAAGACTGAAAAGTCGGGCCCCAGAAAATGCATTAAAAGCCTAATTCGCCCATCCAAAAGTGCCCCCAGAGGAAGGCTTTGGGTACAAGTGAACTCCCCAGGGGAGCCTTTATGCAGCCCCACATGCAACTGGACCCTCCTTGTTCACTGTTTACGAGCAACCCTAAATATAACCCTAGCCAGCATGGCAGAAGACTGAAAACTCGGGCCACAGAAAAAGCGTTTCAAGCCCCTTTTGCCCATCCAGAAGTGCCCCCAAAGGAAGGCTTTGGGTACAAGTGAACTCCCCAGGGGAGCCTTTATGCAGCCCCACATGCAACTGGACCCTCCGGGTTCGCTCTTTCACAGCAACCCTAAATATAGCCCTGGCCCGCCTGGCAGTCGACTGAAAACTCAGGCCCCAGAAAATGCGTTAAAAGCCCCATTCGCCCATCCAAAAGTGCCCCCAGAGGAAGGCTTTGGGTACAACTGGGCTCCCCAGGGGAGCCTAAACGCAGCCCCACATGCAACTGGACCCTCCGTGTTCGCTCTTTACAGCAACCCTAAATATAACCCTAGCCAGCATGGCAGAAGACTGAAAACTCGGGCCACAGAAAAAGCGTTTCAAGCCCCTTTCGCCCATCCAGAAGTGCCCCCAAAGGAAGGCTTTGGGTAGAAGTGAACTCCCCAGGGGAGCCTTTATGCAGCCCCACATGCAACTGGACCCTCCGGGTTCTCTCTTTCACAGCAACCCTAAATATAGCCCTGGACCGCCTGGCAGTCGACTGAAAACTCGGGCCCCAGAAAATGCGTTAAAAGCCTAATTCGCCCATTCAAAAGTGCCCCCAGAGGAAGGCTTTGGGTACAACTGAACTCCCCAGGGGAGCCTTTATGTAGCCCCACATGCAACTGGACCCTCCTTGTTCCCTGTTTACGAGCAACCCTAAATATACCCCTAGCCACCATGGCAGAAGACTGAAAACTCGGGCTCTAGAAAATGCGTTTCAAGCCCCATTCACCCATCCAGAAGTGCCCCCAAAGGAAGGCTTTGGGTACAACTGGACTCCCCAGGGGAGCCTTTATGCAGCCCCACATGCAACTGGACCGTCCGGGTTCACTCTTTCACCGCAAGCCTAAATATAGCCCTAGCACGCCTGGCAGTCGACTGAAAGCTCGGGCCACAGAAAATGTGTTACGAGCCCCATTCGCCCATCCAAAAGTGCCCCCAAAGGAAGGCTTTGGGTACATCTGAACTCCCCAGGGGAGCCTTTATGTAGCCCTACATGCATCTGGACCCTCCGTGTTCGCTCTTTACAGCAACCCAATATATAACCCTAGCCAGCATGGCAGAAGACTGAAAACTCGGGCCACAGAAAAAGCGTTTCAAGCCCCATTCACCCATCCAGAAGTGCCCCCAAAGGAAGGCATTGGGTACAAGTGAACTCCCCAGGGGAGCCATTATGCAGCCTCACATGCAACTGGACCCTCCATATTCGCTCTTTCACAGCAACCCTAAATATAACCCTGGCCCGCATGGCAGATGACTGAAAAATCGGGCCCCAGACAACGTGCTACAAGCCCCATTCGATCATCCAAAAGTGCCCCCAAAGGAATGCTTTGGGTACAACTGAACTCCCTAGGGGAGCCTTTATGCAGCCCCACATGCAACTGGACCCTCCGGGTTCACTCTTTCACCGCAAGCCTAAATATAGCCCTCGGCGCAATGGGAGAAGACTGAAAAAGCGGGCCTCAGAAAACGCATTGCGATTCCCCTTGGACCATCCAAAAGTGCCCCCAGAGGAAGGCTTTGGGTACAACTGGGCTCCCCAGGGGAGCCTTAACGCAGCCCCACATGCAACTGGACCCTCCGTATTCGCTCTTTCACAGCAACCCTAAATATAACCCTGGCCCGCCTGGCAGTCGACTGAAAACTCGGGCCCCAGAAAATGCGTTAAGAGCCTAATTCGCCCATCCAAAAGTGCCCCCAGAGGAAGGCTTTAGGTACAACTGAACTCCCCAGGGGAGCCTTGATGCAGCCCCACATGCAACTGGACACTCCTTGTTCACTGTTTACGAGCAACCCTAAATATACCCCTAGCCACCATGGCAGAAAACTGAAAACTCGGGCTCCAGAAAATGCGTTTCAAGCCCCATTCACCCATCCAGAAGTGCCCCCAAAGGAAGGCTTTGGGTACAAGTGAACTCCCCAGGGGAGCCTTTATGCAGCCCCACATGCAACTGGACCCTCCGGGTTCACTCTTTCACCGCAAGCCTAAATATAGCCCTAGCACGCCTGGCAGTCGACTGAAAGCTCGGGCCACAGAAAATGTGTTACGAGCCCCATTCGCCCATCCAAAAGTGCCCCCAAAGGAAGGCTTTGGGTACAAGTGAACTCCCCAGGGGAGCCTTTATGCAGCCCCACATGCAACTGGACCCTCCGGGTTCACTCTTTCACCGCAAGCATTAATATAGCCCTAGCATGGCTGGCAGTCGACTGAAAGCTCGGGCCACAGAAAATGTGTTACGAGCCCCATTCGCCCATCCAAAAGTGCCCCCAAAGGAAGGCTTTGGGTACAACTGAACTCCCCAGGGGAGCCTTTATGCAGGCCCATATGCAACTGGACCCCCCGTATTCGCTCTTTCACAGCAACCCTAAATATTGCCCTGGCCCGCCTGGCAGAAGACTGAAAAGTCGGGCCCCAGAAAATGCATTAAAAGCCTAATTCGCCCATCCAAAAGTGCCCCCAGAGGAAGGCTTTGGGTACAACTGAACTCCCCAGGGGAGCCTTTATGCAGCCCCACATGCAACTGGACCCTCCTTGTTCACTGTTTACAAGCAACCCTAAATATAACCCTAGCCACCATGGCAGAAGACTGAAAACTCGGGCCACAGAAAAAGCGTTTCAAGCCCCTTTCGCCCATCCAGAAGTGCCCCCAAAGGAAGGCTTTGGGTACAAGTGAACTCCCCAGGGGAGCCTTTATGCAGCCCCACATGCAACTGGACCCTCCGGGTTCGCTCTTTCACAGCAACCCTAAATATAGCCCTGGCCCGCCTGGCAGTCGACTGAAAACTCGGGCCCCAGAAAATGCGTTAAAAGCCCAATTCGCCCATCCAAAAGTGCCCCCAGAGGAAGGCTTTGGGTACAACTGGGCTCCCCAGGGGAGCCTTTACGCAGCCCCACATGCAACTGGACCCTCCGTGTTCGCTCTTTACAGCAACCCTAAATATAACCCTAGCCAGCATGGCAGAAGACTGAAAACTCGGGCCACAGAAAAAGCGTTTCAAGCCCCTTTCGCCCATCCAGAAGTGCCCCCAAAGGAAGGCTTTGGGTAGAAGTGAACTCCCCAGGGGAGCCTTTATGCAGCCCCACATGCAACTGGACCCTCCGGGTTCTCTCTTTCACAGCAACCCTAAATATAGCCCTGGCCCGCCTGGCAGTCGACTGAAAACTCGGGCCCCAGAAAAACTGTTTAAAGCCTAATTCGTCCATCCAAAAGTGCCCCCAGACGAAGGCTTTGGGTACAACTGAACTCCCCAGGGGAGCCTTTACGCAGCCCCACATGCAACTGGACCCTCCGTATTCGCTCTTTCACAGCAAACCTAAATATAACCCTGGCCCGCCTGGCAGTCGACTGAAAACTCGGGCCCCAGAAAATGCGTTAAGAGCCTAATTCGCCCATCCAAAAGTGCCCCCAGAGGAAGGCTTTAGGTACAACTGAACTCCCCAGGGGAGCCTTGATGCAGCCCCACATGCAACTGGACACTCCTTGTTCACTGTTTACGAGCAACCCTAAATATACCCCTAGCCACCATGGCAGAAAACTGAAAACTCGGGCTCCAGAAAATGCGTTTCAAGCCCCATTCACCCATCCAGAAGTGCCCCCAAAGGAAGGCTTTGGGTACAAGTGAACTCCCCAGGGGAGCCTTTATGCAGCCCCACATGCAACTGGACCCTCCGGGTTCACTCTTTCACCGCAAGCCTAAATATAGCCCTAGCACGCCTGGCAGTCGACTGAAAGCTCGGGCCACAGAAAATGTGTTACGAGCCCCATTCGCCCATCCAAAAGTGCCCCCAAAGGAAGGCTTTGGGTACAAGTGAACTCCCCAGGGGAGCCTTTATGCAGCCCCACATGCAACTGGACCCTCCGGGTTCACTCTTTCACCGCAAGCATTAATATAGCCCTAGCATGGCTGGCAGTCGACTGAAAGCTCGGGCCACAGAAAATGTGTTACGAGCCCCATTCGCCCATCCAAAAGTGCCCCCAAAGGAAGGCTTTGGGTACAACTGAACTCCCCAGGGGAGCCTTTATGCAGGCCCATATGCAACTGGACCCCCCGTATTCGCTCTTTCACAGCAACCCTAAATATTGCCCTGGCCCGCCTGGCAGAAGACTGAAAAGTCGGGCCCCAGAAAATGCATTAAAAGCCTAATTCGCCCATCCAAAAGTGCCCCCAGAGGAAGGCTTTGGGTACAACTGAACTCCCCAGGGGAGCCTTTATGCAGCCCCACATGCAACTGGACCCTCCTTGTTCACTGTTTACAAGCAACCCTAAATATAACCCTAGCCACCATGGCAGAAGACTGAAAACTCGGGCCACAGAAAAAGCGTTTCAAGCCCCTTTCGCCCATCCAGAAGTGCCCCCAAAGGAAGGCTTTGGGTACAAGTGAACTCCCCAGGGGAGCCTTTATGCAGCCCCACATGCAACTGGACCCTCCGGGTTCGCTCTTTCACAGCAACCCTAAATATAGCCCTGGCCCGCCTGGCAGTCGACTGAAAACTCGGGCCCCAGAAAATGCGTTAAAAGCCCAATTCGCCCATCCAAAAGTGCCCCCAGAGGAAGGCTTTGGGTACAACTGGGCTCCCCAGGGGAGCCTTTACGCAGCCCCACATGCAACTGGACCCTCCGTGTTCGCTCTTTACAGCAACCCTAAATATAACCCTAGCCAGCATGGCAGAAGACTGAAAACTCGGGCCACAGAAAAAGCGTTTCAAGCCCCTTTCGCCCATCCAGAAGTGCCCCCAAAGGAAGGCTTTGGGTTGAAGTGAACTCCCCAGGGGAGCCTTTATGCAGCCCCACATGCAACTGGACCCTCCGGGTTCTCTCTTTCACAGCAACCCTAAATATAGCCCTGGCCCGCCTGGCAGTCGACTGAAAACTCGGGCCCCAGAAAAACTGTTTAAAGCCTAATTCGTCCATCCAAAAGTGCCCCCAGACGAAGGCTTTGGGTACAACTGAACTCCCCAGGGGAGCCTTTACGCAGCCCCACATGCAACTGGACCCTCCGTATTCGCTCTTTCACAGCAAACCTAAATATAACCCTGGCCCGCCTGGCAGTCGACTGAAAACTCGGGCCCCAGAAAATGCGTTAAGAGCCTAATTCGCCCATCCAAAAGTGCCCCCAGAGGAAGGCTTTAGGTACAACTGAACTCCCCAGGGGAGCCTTGATGCAGCCCCAAATGCAACTGGACACTCCTTGTTCACTGTTTACGAGCAACCCTAAATATACCCCTAGCCACCATGGCAGAAAACTGAAAACTCGGGCTCCAGAAAATGCGTTTCAAGCCCCATTCACCCATCCAGAAGTGCCCCCAAAGGAAGGCTTTGGGTACAAGTGAACTCCCCAGGGGAGCCTTTATGCAGCCCCACATGCAACTGGACCCTCCGGGTTCACTCTTTCACCGCAAGCCTAAATATAGCCCTAGCACGCCTGGCAGTCGACTGAAAGCTCGGGCCACAGAAAATGTGTTACGAGCCCCATTCGCCCATCCAAAAGTGCCCCCAAAGGAAGGCTTTGGGTACAAGTGAACTCCCCAGGGGAGCCTTTATGCAGCCCCACATGCAACTGGACCCTCCGGGTTCACTCTTTCACCGCAAGCATTAATATAGCCCTAGCATGGCTGGCAGTCGACTGAAAGCTCGGGCCACAGAAAATGTGTTACGAGCCCCATTCGCCCATCCAAAAGTGCCCCCAAAGGAAGGCTTTGGGTACAACTGAACTCCCCAGGGGAGCCTTTATGCAGGCCCATATGCAACTGGACCCCCCGTATTCGCTCTTTCACAGCAACCCTAAATATTGCCCTGGCCCGCCTGGCAGAAGACTGAAAAGTCGGGCCCCAGAAAATGCATTAAAAGCCTAATTCGCCCATCCAAAAGTGCCCCCAGAGGAAGGCTTTGGGTACAACTGAACTCCCCAGGGGAGCCTTTATGCAGCCCCACATGCAACTGGACCCTCCTTGTTCACTGTTTACAAGCAACCCTAAATATAACCCTAGCCACCATGGCAGAAGACTGAAAACTCGGGCCACAGAAAAAGCGTTTCAAGCCCCTTTCGCCCATCCAGAAGTGCCCCCAAAGGAAGGCTTTGGGTACAAGTGAACTCCCCAGGGGAGCCTTTATGCAGCCCCACATGCAACTGGACCCTCCGGGTTCGCTCTTTCACAGCAACCCTAAATATAGCCCTGGCCCGCCTGGCAGTCGACTGAAAACTCGGGCCCCAGAAAATGCGTTAAAAGCCCCATTCGCCCATCCAAAAGTGCCCCCAGAGGAAGGCTTTGGGTACAACTGGGCTCCCCAGGGGAGCCTTTACGCAGCCCCACATGCAACTGGACCCTCCGTGTTCGCTCTTTACAGCAACCCTAAATATAACCCTAGCCAGCATGGCAGAAGACTGAAAACTCGGGCCACAGAAAAAGCGTTTCAAGCCCCTTTCGCCCATCCAGAAGTGCCCCCAAAGGAAGGCTTTGGGTTGAAGTGAACTCCCCAGGGGAGCCTTTATGCAGCCCCACATGCAACTGGACCCTCCGGGTTCTCTCTTTCACAGCAACCCTAAATATAGCCCTGGCCCGCCTGGCAGTCGACTGAAAACTCGGGCCCCAGAAAAACTGTTTAAAGCCTAATTCGTCCATCCAAAAGTGCCCCCAGACGAAGGCTTTGGGTACAACTGAACTCCCCAGGGGAGCCTTTACGCAGCCCCACATGCAACTGGACCCTCCGTATTCGCTCTTTCACAGCAAACCTAAATATAACCCTGGCCCGCCTGGCAGTCGACTGAAAACTCGGGCCCCAGAAAATGCGTTAAGAGCCTAATTCGCCCATCCAAAAGTGCCCCCAGAGGAAGGCTTTAGGTACAACTGAACTCCCCAGGGGAGCCTTGATGCAGCCCCAAATGCAACTGGACACTCCTTGTTCACTGTTTACGAGCAACCCTAAATATACCCCTAGCCACCATGGCAGAAAACTGAAAACTCGGGCTCCAGAAAATGCGTTTCAAGCCCCATTCACCCATCCAGAAGTGCCCCCAAAGGAAGGCTTTGGGTACAAGTGAACTCCCCAGGGGAGCCTTTATGCAGCCCCACATGCAACTGGACCCTCCGGGTTCACTCTTTCACCGCAAGCCTAAATATAGCCCTAGCACGCCTGGCAGTCGACTGAAAGCTCGGGCCACAGAAAATGTGTTACGAGCCCCATTCGCCCATCCAAAAGTGCCCCCAAAGGAAGGCTTTGGGTACAAGTGAACTCCCCAGGGGAGCCTTTATGCAGCCCCACATGCAACTGGACCCTCCGGGTTCACTCTTTCACCGCAAGCATTAATATAGCCCTAGCATGGCTGGCAGTCGACTGAAAGCTCGGGCCACAGAAAATGTGTTACGAGCCCCATTCGCCCATCCAAAAGTGCCCCCAAAGGAAGGCTTTGGGTACAACTGAACTCCCCAGGGGAGCCTTTATGCAGGCCCATATGCAACTGGACCCCCCGTATTCGCTCTTTCACAGCAACCCTAAATATTGCCCTGGCCCGCCTGGCAGAAGACTGAAAAGTCGGGCCCCAGAAAATGCATTAAAAGCCTAATTCGCCCATCCAAAAGTGCCCCCAGAGGAAGGCTTTGGGTACAACTGAACTCCCCAGGGGAGCCTTTATGCAGCCCCACATGCAACTGGACCCTCCTTGTTCACTGTTTACAAGCAACCCTAAATATAACCCTAGCCACCATGGCAGAAGACTGAAAACTCGGGCCACAGAAAAAGCGTTTCAAGCCCCTTTCGCCCATCCAGAAGTGCCCCCAAAGGAAGGCTTTGGGTACAAGTGAACTCCCCAGGGGAGCCTTTATGCAGCCCCACATGCAACTGGACCCTCCGGGTTCGCTCTTTCACAGCAACCCTAAATATAGCCCTGGCCCGCCTGGCAGTCGACTGAAAACTCGGGCCCCAGAAAATGCGTTAAAAGCCCCATTCGCCCATCCAAAAGTGCCCCCAGAGGAAGGCTTTGGGTACAACTGGGCTCCCCAGGGGAGCCTTTACGCAGCCCCACATGCAACTGGACCCTCCGTGTTCGCTCTTTACAGCAACCCTAAATATAACCCTAGCCAGCATGGCAGAAGACTGAAAACTCGGGCCACAGAAAAAGCGTTTCAAGCCCCTTTCGCCCATCCAGAAGTGCCCCCAAAGGAAGGCTTTGGGTTGAAGTGAACTCCCCAGGGGAGCCTTTATGCAGCCCCACATGCAACTGGACCCTCCGGGTTCTCTCTTTCACAGCAACCCTAAATATAGCCCTGGCCCGCCTGGCAGTCGACTGAAAACTCGGGCCCCAGAAAAACTGTTTAAAGCCTAATTCGTCCATCCAAAAGTGCCCCCAGACGAAGGCTTTGGGTACAACTGAACTCCCCAGGGGAGCCTTTATGCAGCCCCACATGCAACTGGACCCTCCTTGTTCACTGTTTACGAGCAACCCTAAATATACCCCTAGCCACCATGGCAGAAGACTGAAAACTCGGGCTCTAGAAAATGCGTTTCAAGCCCCATTCACCCATCCAGAAGTGCCCCCAAAGGAAGGCTTTGGGTACAACTGGACTCCCCAGGGGAGCCTTTACGCAGCCCCACATGCAACTGGACCCTCCGTATTCGCTCTTTCACAGCAAACCTAAATATAGCCCTGGCCCGCCTGGCAGTCGACTTAAAACTCGGGCCCCAGAAAATGCATTAAAAGCCTAATTTGCCCATCCAAAAGTGCCCCCAGAGGAAGGCTTTTGGTACAACTGAACTCCCCAGGGGAGCCTTAACGCAGCCCCACATGCAACTGGACCCTCCGTATTCGCTCTTTCACAGCAACCCTAAATATAGCCCTAGCACGCCTGGCAGTCGACTGAAAGCTCGGGCCCCAGAAAATGTGTTACGAGCCCCATTCGCCCATCCAAAAGTGCCCCCAGAGGAAGGCTTTGGGTACAACTGAACTCCCCAGGGGAGCCTTTATGCAGCCCCACATGCAACTGGACCCTCCTTGTTCACTGTTTACGAGCAACCCTAAATATACCCCTAGCCACCATGGCAGAAGACTGAAAACTCGGGCTCCAGAAAATGCGTTTCAAGCCCCATTCACCCATCCAGAAGTGCCCCCAAAGGAAGGCTTTGGGTACAAGTGAACTCCCCAGGGGAGCCTTTATGCAGCCCCACATGCAACTGGACCCTCTGGGTTCACTCTTTCACCGCAAGCCTAAATATAGCCCTCGGCGCAATGGGAGAAGACTGAAAAAGCGGGCCTCAGAAAACGCATTGCGATTCCCCTTGGACCATCCCAAAGTGCCCCAAAGGAAGGCTTTGGGTACAACTGGACTCCCCAGGGGAGCCTTAACGCAACCCCACATGCAACTGGACCCTCCGTATTCGCTCTTTCACAGCAACCCTAAATATAGCCCTGGCCCGCCTGGCAGAAGACTGAAAAGTCGGGCCCCAGAAAATGCATTAAAAGCCTAATTCGCCCATCCAAAAGTGCCCCCAGAGGAAGGCTTTGGGTACAAGTGAACTCCCCAGGGGAGCCTTTATGCAGCCCCACATGCAACTGGACCCTCCTTGTTCACTGTTTACGAGCAACCCTAAATATAAGCCTAGCCAGCATGGCAGAAGACTGAAAACTCGGGCCACAGAAAAAGCGTTTCAAGCCCCTTTTGCCCATCCAGAAGTGCCCCCAAAGGAAGGCTTTGGGTACAAGTGAACTCCCCAGGGGAGCCTTTATGCAGCCCCACATGCAACTGGACCCTCCGGGTTCGCTCTTTCACAGCAACCCTAAATATAGCCCTGGCCCGCCTGGCAGTCGACTGAAAACTCAGGCCCCAGAAAATGCGTTAAAAGCCCCATTCGCCCATCCAAAAGTGCCCCCAGAGGAAGGCTTTGGGTACAACTGGGCTCCCCAGGGGAGCCTTTACGCAGCCCCACATGCAACTGGACCCTCCGTGTTCGCTCTTTACAGCAACCCTAAATATAACCCTAGCCAGCATGGCAGAAGACTGAAAACTCGGGCCACAGAAAAAGCGTTTCAAGCCCCTTTCGCCCATCCAGAAGTGCCCCCAAAGGAAGGCTTTGGGTAGAAGTGAACTCCTCAGGGGAGCCTTTATGCAGCCCCACATGCAACTGGACCCTCCGGGTTCTCTCTTTCACAGCAACCCTAAATATAGCCCTGGACCGCCTGGCAGTCGACTGAAAACTCGGGCCCCAGAAAATGCGTTAAAAGCCTAATTCGCCCATTCAAAAGTGCCCCCAGAGGAAGGCTTTGGGTACAACTGAACTCCCCAGGGGAGCCTTTATGTAGCCCCACATGCAACTGGACCCTCCTTGTTCACTGTTTACGAGCAACCCTAAATATACCCCTAGCCACCATGGCAGAAGACTGAAAACTCGGGCTCTAGAAAATGCGTTTCAAGCCCCATTCACCCATCCAGAAGTGCCCCCAAAGGAAGGCTTTGGGTACAACTGGACTCCCCAGGGGAGCCTTTATGCAGCCCCACATGCAACTGGACCCTCCTTGTTCACTGTTTACAAGCAACCCTAAATATAACCCTAGCCAGCATGGCAGAAGACTGAAAACTCGGGCCACAGAAAAAGCGTTTCAAGCCCCTTTCGCCCATCCAGAAGTGCCCCCAAAGGAAGGCTTTGGGTACAACTGAACTCCCCAGGGGAGCCTTTATGCAGCCCCACATGCAACTGGACCCTCCGGGTTCGCTCTTTCACAGCAACCCTAAATATAGCCCTGGCCCGCCTGGCAGTCGACTGAAAACTCGGGCCCCAGAAAATGCGTTAAAAGCCCCATTCGCCCATCCAAAAGTGCCCCCAGAGGAAGGCTTTGGGTACAACTGGGCTCCCCAGGGGAGCCTTTACGCAGCCCCACATGCAACTGGACCCTCCGTGTTCGCTCTTTACAGCAACCCTAAATATACCCCTAGCCAGCATGGCAGAAGACTGAAAACTCGGGCCACAGAAAAAGCGTTTCAAGCCCCTTTCGCCCATCCAGAAGTGCCCCCAAAGGAAGGCTTTGGGTAGAAGTGAACTCCCCAGGGGAGCCTTTATGCAGCCCCACATGCAACTGGACCCTCCGGGTTCTCTCTTTCACAGCAACCCTAAATATAGCCCTGGCCCGCCTGGCAGTCGACTGAAAACTCAGGCCCCAGAAAAACTGTTTAAAGCCTAATTCGTCCATCCAAAAGTGCCCCCAGACGAAGGCTTTGGGTACAACTGAACTCCCCAGGGGAGCCTTTATGCAGCCCCACATGCAACTGGACCCTCCTTGTTCACTGTTTACGAGCAACCCTAAATATACCCCTAGCCACCATGGCAGAAGACTGAAAACTCGGGCTCTAGAAAATGCGTTTCAAGCCCCATTCACCCATCCAGAAGTGCCCCCAAAGGAAGGCTTTGGGTACAACTGGACTCCCCAGGGGAGCCTTTACGCAGCCCCACATGCAACTGGACCCTCCGTATTCGCTCTTTCACAGCAAACCTCAATATATCCCAGGCCCGCATGGCAGACGACTGAAAACTCGGGCCCCAGAAAACGTGCTACAAGCCCCATTCGCCCATCCAAAAGTGCCCCCAAAGGAAGGCTTTGGGTACAACTGAACTCCCCAGGGGAGCCTTCATGCAGCCCCACATGCAACTGGACCCTCCTTGTTCACCGTTTATGAGCAAATCTAAATATACCCCTAGCCACCACGGCAGAAGACTGAAAACTCGGGCTCCAGAAAATGCGTTTCAAGCCCCATTCACCCATCCAGAAGTGCCCCCAAAGGAAGGCTTTGGGTACAAGTGAACTCCCCAGGGGAGCCTTTATGCAGCCCCACATGCAACTGGACCCTCCGGGTTCACTCTTTCACCGCAAGCCTAAATATAGCCCTCGGCGCAATGGGAGAAGACTGAAAAAGCGGGCCTCAGAAAACGCATTGCGATTCCACTTGGACCATCCCAAAGTGCCCCCAATGGAAGGCTTTGGGTACAAGTGAACTCCCCAGGGGAGCCTTTATGCAGCCCTACATGCAACTGGACCCTCCGTATTCGCTCTTTCACAGCAACCCTAAATATAACCCTTGCCTGCATGGTAGACGACTGAAAACTCGGGCCCCAGAAAACGTGCTACAAGCCCCATTCGACCATCCAAAAGTGCCCCCAAAGGAAGGCTTTGGGTACAAGTGAACTCCCCAGGGGAGCCTTTATGCAGGCCCATACGCAACTGGACCCCCCGTGTTCGCTGTTTACAAGCAACCCTATATATAACACTAGCCAGCATGGCAGAAAACTTAAAACTCGGGCCACAGGAAAAGCGTTTCAAGCCCCATTCACCCATCCAAAAGTGCCCCCAAAGGAAGGCTTTGGGTACAAGTGAACTCCCCAGGGGAGCCTTTATGCAGCCCCACATGCAACTGGACCCTCCGGGTTCACTCTTTCACAGCAACCCTAAATATAGCTCTGGCCCGCCTGGCAGTCGACTGAAAACTCGGGCCCCACAAAATGCGTTAAAAGCCTAATTCGCCCATCCAAAAGTGCCCCCAGAGGAAGGCTTTGGGTACAACTGAACTCCCCAGGGGAGCCTTAACGCAGCCCCACATGCAACTGGACCCTCCGTATTCGCTCTTTCACAGCAACCCTATATATATCCCTAGCACGCCTGGCAGTCGACTGAAAGCTCGGGCCCCAGAAAATGTGTTACGAGCCCCATTCGCCCATCCAAAAGTGCCCCCAGAGGAAGGCTTTGGGTACAACTGAACTCCCCAGGGGAGACTTTACGCAGCCCCACATGCAACTGGACCCTCCTTGTTCACTGTTTACGAGCAACCCTAAATATACCCCTAGCCACCATGGCAGAAGACTGAAAACTCGGGCTCCAGAAAATGCGTTTCAAGCCCCATTCACCCATCCAGAAGTGCCCCCAAAGGAAGGCTTTGGGTACAAGTGAACTCCCCAGGGGAGCCTTTATGCAGCCCCACATGCAACTGGACCCTCCGGGTTCACTCTTTCACCGCAAGCCTAAATATAGCCCTCGGCGCAATGGGAGAAGACTGAAAAAGCGGGCCTCAGAAAACGCATTGCGATTCCCCTTGGACCATCCCAAAGTGCCCCAAAGGAAGGCTTTGGGTACAACTGGACTCCCCAGGGGAGCCTTTATGCAGCCCCACATGCAACTGGACCCTCCTTGTTCACTGTTTACGAGCAACCCTAAATATAACCCTAGCCAGCATGGCAGAAGACTGAAAACTCGGGCCACAGAAAAAGCGTTTCAAGCCCCTTTTGCCCATCCAGAAGTGCCCCCAGAGGAAGGCTTTGGGTACAAGTGAACTCCCCAGGGGAGCCTTTATGCAGCCCCACATGCAACTGGACCCTCCGGGTTCGCTCTTTCACAGCAACCCTAAATATAGCCCTGGCCCGCCTGGCAGTCGACTGAAAACTCAGGCCCCAGAAAATGCGTTAAAAGCCCCATTCGCCCATCCAAAAGTGCCCCCAGAGGAAGGCTTTGGGTACAACTGGGCTCCCCAGGGGAGCCTTTACGCAGCCCCACATGCAACTGGACCCTCCGTGTTCTCTCTTTACAGCAACCCTAAATATAACCCTAGCCAGCATGGCAGAAGACTGAAAACTCGGGCCACAGAAAAAGCGTTTCAAGCCCCTTTCGCCCATCAAGAAGTGCCCCCAAAGGAAGGCTTTGGGTAGAAGTGAACTCCCCAGGGGAGCCTTTATGCAGCCCCACATGCAACTGGACCCTCCGGGTTCTCTCTTTCACAGCAACCCTAAATATAGCCCTGGCCCGCCTGGCAGTCGACTGAAAACTCGGGCCCCAGAAAATGCGTTAAAAGCCTAATTCGCCCATCCAAAAGTGCCCCCAGAGGAAGGCTTTGGGTACAACTGAACTCCCCAGGGGAGCCTTTATGTAGCCCCACATGCAACTGGACCCTCCTTGTTCACTGTTTACGAGCAACCCTAAATATACCCCTAGCCAGCATGGCAGAAGACTGAAAACTCGGGCTCTAGAAAATGCGTTTCAAGCCCCATTCACCCATCCAGAAGTGCCCCCAAAGGAAGGCTTTGGGTACAACTGGATTCCCCAGGGGAGCCTTTACGCAGCCCCACATGCAACTGGACCCTCCGTATTCGCTCTTTCACAGCAAACCTAAATATAGCCCTGGCCCGCCTGGCAGTCGACTTAAAACTCGGGCCCCAGAAAATGCATTAAAAGCCTAATTCGCCCATCCAAAAGTGCCCCCAGAGGAAGGCTTTTGGTACAAGTGAACTCCCCAGGGGAGCCTTAACGCAGCCCCACATGCAACTGGACCCTCCGGGTTCACTCTTTCACAGCAACCCTAAATATAGCCCTGGCCCGCCTGGCAGAAGACTGAAAACTCGGGCCCCAGAAAATGCGTTAAAAGTCTAATTCGCCCATCCAAAAGTGCCCCCAGAGGAAGGCTTTGGGTACAACTGAACTCCCCAGGGGAGCCTTTACGCAGCCCCACATGCAACTGGACCCTCCTTGTTCACTGTTTACGAGCAACCCTAAATATAACACTAGCCATCATGGCAGAAGACTGAAAACTCGGGCTCCAGAAAATGCGTTTCAAGCCCCATTCACCCATCCAGAAGTGCCCCCAAAGGAAGGCTTTGGGTACAAGTGAACTCCCCAGGGGAGCCTTTATGCAGCCCCACATGCAACTGGAGTCTCCTTGTTCACTGTTTACAAGCAACCCTAAATATAACACTAGCCAGCATGGCAGAAAACTGAAAACTCGGGCCACAGAAAAAGCGTTTCAAGCCCCATTCACCCATCCAGAAGTGCCCCCAAAGGAAGGCTTTGGGTACAACTGAACTCCCCAGGGGAGCCTTTATGCAGCCCCACATGCAACTGGACCCTCCGTATTCGCTATTTCACAGCAACCCTAAATATACCCCTAGCCACCATGGCAGAAAACTGAAAACTTGGGCTCCAGAAAATGCGTTTCAAGCCCCTTTCGCCCATCCAGAAGTGTCCCCAAAGGAAGGCTTTGAGTACAAGTGAACTCCCCAGGGGAGCCTTTATGCAGCCCCACATGCAACTGGACCCTCTGGGTTCACTCTTTCACAGCAACCCTAAATATAGCCCTGGCCCGCCTGGCAGTCGACTGAAAACTCGGGCCACAGAAAATGCGTTAAAAGCCTAATTCGCCCATCCAAAAGTGCCCCCAGAGGAAGGCTTTGGGTACATCTGAACTCCCCAGGGGAGCCTTTATGCAGCCCCACATGCAACTGGACCCTCCTTGTTCACTGTTTACGAGCAACCCTAAATATAACCCTAGCCACCATGGCAGAAGACTGAAAACTCGGGCCACAGAAAAAGCGTTTCAAGCCCCTTTCGCCCATCCAGAAGTGTCCCCAAAGGAAGGCTTTGGGTACAAGTGAACTCCCCAGGGGAGCCTTTATGCAGCCCCACATGCAACTGGACCCTCCGTATTCGCTCTTTCACAGCAACCCTCAATATATCCCTGGCCCGCATGGCAGACGACTGAAAACTCGGGCCCCAGAAAACGTGCTACAAGCCCCATTCGACCATCCCAAAGTGCCCCCAAAGGAAGGCTTTGGGTACAACTGAACTCCCCAGGGAGCCTTCATGCAGCCCCACATGCAACTGGACCCTCCTTGTTCATCGTTTATGAGCAACCCTAAATATACCCCTAGCCACCACGGCAGAAGACTGAAAACTCGGGCTCCAGAAAATGCGTTTCAAGCCCCATTCACCCATCCAGAAGTGCCCCCAAAGGAAGGCTTTGGGTACAAGTGAACTCCCCAGGGGAGCCTTTATGCAGCCCCACATGCAACTTGACCCTCCTTGTTCACTGTTTACGAGCAACCCTAAATATAACCCTAGCCAGCATGGCAGAAGACTGAAAACTCGGGCCACAGAAAAAGCGTTTCAAGCCCCTTTCGCCCATCCAGAAGTGCCCCCAAAGGAAGGCTTTGGGTACAACTGAACTCCCCAGGGGAGCCTTTATGCAGCCCCACATGCAACTGGACCCTCCGTATTCGCTCTTTCACAGCAACCCTCAATATATCCCTGGCCCGCATGGCAGACGACTGAAAACTCGGGCCCCAGAAAACGTGCTACAAGCCCCATTCGACCATCCCAAAGTGCCCCCAAAGGAAGGCTTTGGGTACAAGTGAACTCCCCAGGGGAGCCTTTATGCAGCCCCACATGCAACTGGACCCTCCTTGTTCACCGTTTATGAGCAACCCTAAATATACCCCTAGCCACCACGGCAGAAGACTGAAAACTCGGGCTCCAGAAAATGCGTTTCAAGCCCCATTCACCCATCCAGAAGTGCCCCCAAAGGAAGGCTTTGGGTACAAGTGAACTCCCCAGGGGAGCCTTTATGCAGCCCCACATGCAACTGGACCCTCCGGGTTCACTCTTTCACCGCAAGCCTAAATATAGCCCTCGGCGCAATGGGAGAAGACTGAAAAAGCGGGCCTCAGAAAACGCATTGCGATTCCCCTTGGACCATCCCAAAGTGCCCCAAAGGAAGGCTTTGGGTACAACTGGACTCCCCAGGGGAGCCTTAACGCAGGCCCACATGCAACTGGACCCTCGGTATTCGCTCTTTCACAGCAACCCTAAATATATCCCTGGCCCGCCTGGCAGTCGACTGAAAACTCGGGCCCGAGAAAGTGCGTTAAAAGCCTAATTCACCCATCCAAAAGTGCCCCAGAGGAAGGCTTTGGGTAAAACTGAACTCCCCAGGGGAGCCTTTACGCAGTCCCACATGCAACTGAACCCTCCGTATTCGCTCTTTCACAGCAACCCTAAATATATCCCTGGCCCGCCTGGCAGTCGACTGAAAACTCGGGCCCCAGAAAATGTGTTAAAAGCCTAATTCGCCCATCCAAAAGTGCCCCCAGAGGAAGGCTTTGGGTACAACTGAACTCCCCAGGGGAGCCTTTACGCAGCCCCACATGCAACTGGACCCTCCTTGTTCCCTGTTTACGAGCAACCCTAAATATACCCCTAGCCACCATGGCAGAAGACTGAAAACTCGGGCTCTAGAAAATGCGTTTCAAGCCCCATTCACCCATTCAGAAGTGCCCCCAAAGGAAGGCTTTGGGTACAACTGGACTCCCAGGGGAGCCTTTATGCAGCCCCACATGCAACTGGACCCTCCGTATTCTCTCTTTCACAGCAAACCTAAATATAGCCCTGGCCCGCCTGGCAGTCGACTGAAAACTCGGGCCCCAGAAAATGCATTAAAAGCCTAATTCGCCCATCCAAAAGTGCCCCCAGAGGAAGGCTTTTGGTACAACTGAACTCCCCAGGGGAGCCTTAACGCAGCCCCACATGCAACTGGACCCTCCGTATTCGCTCTTTCACAGCAACCCTAAATATAGCCCTAGCCACCATGGCAGAAGACTGAAAACTCGGGCCCCAGAAAATGCGTTAAAAGTCTAATTCGCCCATCCAAAAGTGCCCCCAGAGGAAGGCTTTGGGTACAACTGAACTCCCCAGGGGAGCCTTTACGCAGCCCCACATGCAACTGGACCCTCCTTGTTCACTGTTTACGAGCAACCCTAAATATAACACTAGCCACCATGGCAGAAGACTGAAAACTCGGGCTCCAGAAAATGTGTTTCAAGCCCCATTCACCCATCTAGAAGTGCCCCAGAGGAAGGCTTTGGGTACAACTGAATTCCCCAGGTGAGCCTTTATGCAGCCCCACATGCAACTGGACCCTCCGGGTTCACTCTTTCACCGCAAGCCTAAATATAGCCCTCGGCGCAATGGGAGAAGACTTAAAAAGCGGGCCTCAGAAAACGCATTGCGATTCCCCTTGGACCATCCCAAAGTGCCCCCAAAGGAAGGCTTTGGGTACAACTGGACTCCCCAGGGGAGCCTTAACGCAGGCCCACATGCAACTGGACCCTCCGTATTCGCTCTTTCACAGCAACCCTAAATATAGCCCTGGCCCGCCTGGCAGAAGACTGAAAACTCGGGCCCCAGAAAATGCATTAAAAGCCTATTTCGCCCATCTAAAAGTGCCCCCAGAGGAAGGCTTTGGGTACAAGTGAACTCCCCAGGGGAGCCTTTACGCAGCCCCACGTGCAACTGGAACCTCCTTGTTCACTGTTTACGAGCAACCCTAAATATACCCCTAGCCACCATGGCAGAAGACTGAAAACTCGGGCTCCAGAAAATGCGTTTCAAGCCCCATTCACCCATCCAGAAGTGCCCCCAAAGGAAGGCTTTGGGTACAAGTGAACTCCCCAGGGGAGCCTTTATGCAGCCCCACATGCAACTGGACCCTCCGTATTCGCTATTTCACAGCAACCCTAAATATACCCCTAGCCACCATGGCAGAAAACTGAAAACTTGGGCTCCAGAAAATGCGTTTCAAGCCCCTTTCGCCCATCCAGAAGTGCCCCCAAAGGAAGGCTTTGAGTACAAGTGAACTCCCCAGGGAGCCTTTATGCAGCCCCACATGCAACTGGACCCTCTGGGTTCACTCTTTCACAGCAACCCTAAATATAGCCCTGGCCCGCCTGGCAGTCGACTGAAAACTCGGGCCACAGAAAATGCGTTAAAAGCCTAATTCGCCCATCCAAAAGTGCCCCCAGAGGAAGGCTTTGGGTACAACTGAACTCCCAGGGGAGCCTTTATGCAGCCCCACATGCAACTGGACCCTCCTTGTTCACTGTTTACGAGCAACCCTAAATATAACCCTAGCCAGCATGGCAGAAGACTGAAAACTCGGGCCACAGAAAAAGCGTTTCAAGCCCCTTTCGCCCATCCAGAAGTGTCCCCAAAGGAAGGCTTTGGGTACAAGTGAACTCCCCAGGGGAGCCTTTATGCAGCCCCACATGCAACTGGACCCTCCGTATTCGCTCTTTCACAGCAACCCTCAATATATCCCTGGCCCGCATGGCAGACGACTGAAAACTCGGGCCCCAGAAAACGTGCTACAAGCCCCATTCGACCATCCCAAAGTGCCCCAAAGGAAGGCTTTGGGTACATCTGAACTCCCCAGGGGAGCCTTCATGCAGCCCCACATGCAACTGGACCCTCCTTGTTCACCGTTTATGAGCAACCCTAAATATACCCCTAGCCACCACGGCAGAAGACTGAAAACTCGGGCTCCAGAAAATGCGTTTCAAGCCCCATTCACCCATCCAGAAGTGCCCCCAAAGGAAGGCTTTGGGTACAAGTGAACTCCCCAGGGGAGCCTTTATGCAGCCCCACATGCAACTGGACCCTCCGGGTTCACTCTTTCACCGCAAGCCTAAATATAGCCCTCGGAGAAATGGGAGAAGACTGAAAAAGCGGGCCTCAGAAAACGCATTGCGATTCCACTTGGACCATCCCAAAGTGCCCCCAAAGGAAGGCTTTGGGTACAAGTGAACTCCCCAGGGGAGCCTTTATGCAGCCCCACATGCAACTGGACCCTCGGTATTCGCTCTTTCACAGCAATCCTAAATATAACCCTGGCACGCATGGTAGACGACTGAAAACTCGGGCCCCAGAAAACGTGCTACAAGCCCCATTCGACCATCCAGAAGTGCCCCCAAAGGAAGGCTTTGGGTACAAGTGAACTCCCCAGGGGAGCCTTTATGCAGGCCCATACGCAACTGGACCCCCCGTGTTCGCTGTTTACAAGCAACCCTATATATAACACTAGCCAGCATGGCAGAAAACTTAAAACTCGGGCCACAGGAAAAGCGTTTCAAGCCCCATTCACCCATCCAAAAGTGCCCCCAAAGGAAGGCTTTGGGTACAAGTGAACTCCCCAGGGGAGCCTTTATGCAGCCCCACATGCAACTGGACCCTCCGGGTTCACTCTTTCACAGCAACCCTAAATATAGCTCTGGCCCGCCTGGCAGTCGACAGAAAACTCGGGCCCCACAAAATGCGTTAAAAGCCTAATTCGCCCATCCAAAAGTGCCCCCAGAGGAAGGCTTTGGGTACAACTGAACTCCCCAGGGGAGCCTTAACGCAGCCCCACATGCAACTGGACCCTCCGTATTCGCTCTTTCACAGCAACCCTAAATATAGCCCTGGCCCGCCTGGCAGTCGACTGAAAACTCGGGCCCCAGAAAATGCGTTAAAAGCCTAATTCGCCCATCCAAAAGTGCCCCCAGAGGAAGGCTTTGAGTACAACTGAACTCCCCAGGGGAGCCTTAACGCAGCCCCACATGCAACTGGACCCTCCGTATTCGCTCTTTCACAGCAACCCTATATATATCCCTAGCACGCCTGGCAGTCGACTGAAAGCTCGGGCCCCAGAAAATGTGTTACGAGCCCCATTCGCCCATCCAAAAGTGCCCCCAGAGGAAGGCTTTGTGTACAACTGAACTCCCCAGGGGAGCCTTTACGCAGCCCCACATGCAACTGGACCCTCCTTGTTCACTGTTTACGAGCAACCCTAAATATACCCCTAGCCACCATGGCAGAAGACTGAAAACTCGGGCTCCAGAAAATGCGTTTCAAGCCCCATTCACCCATCCAGAAGTGCCCCCAAAGGAAGGCTTTGGGTACAAGTGAACTCCCCAGGGGAGCCTTTATGCAGCCCCACATGCAACTGGACCCTCCGGGTTCACTCTTTCACCGCAAGCCTAAATATAGCCCTCGGCGCAATGGGAGAAGACTGAAAAAGCGGGCCTCAGAAAACGCATTGCGATTACCCTTGGACCATCCAAAAGTGCCCCCAAAGGAAGGCTTTGGGTACAACTGGACTCCCCAGGGGAACCTTAACGCAACCCCACATGCAACTGGACCCTCCGTATTCGCTCTTTCACAGCAACCCTAAATATAGCCCTGGCCCGCCTGGCAGAAGACTGAAAACTCGGGCCCCAGAAAATGCATTAAAAGCCTAATTCGCCCATCCAAAAGTGTCCCCAGAGGAAGGCTTTGGGTACAACTGAACCCCCCAAGGGGAGCCTTTATGCAGCCCCACATGCAACTGGACCCTCCTTGTTCACTGTTTACGAGCAACCCTAAATATAACCCTAGCCAACTTGGCAGAAGACTGAAAACTCGGGCCACAGAAAAAGCGTTTCAAGCCCCTTTCGCCCATCCAGAAGTGCCCCCAAAGGAAGGCTTTGGGTACAACTGAACTCCCCAGGGGAGCCTTTATGCAGCCCCACATGCAACTGGACCCTCCGTATTCGCTCTTTCACAGCAACCCTCAATATATCCCTGGCCCGCATGGCAGACGACTGAAAACTCGGGCCCCAGAAAACGTGCTACAAGCCCCATTCGACCATCCAAAAGTGCCCCCAAAGGAAGGCTTTGGGTACAAGTGAACTCCCCAGGGGAGCCTTTATGCAGCCCCACATGCAACTGGACCCTCCTTGTTCACCGTTTATGAGCAACCCTAAATATACCCCTAGCCACCACGGCAGAAGACTGAAAACTCGGGCTCCAGAAAATGCGTTTCAAGCCCCATTCACCCATCCAGAAGTGCCCCCAAAGGAAGGCTTTGGGTACAAGTGAACTCCCCAGGGGAGCCTTTATGCAGCCCCACATGCAACTGGACCCTCCGGGTTCACTCTTTCACCGCAAGCCTAAATATAGCCCTCGGCGCAATGGGAGAAGACTGAAAAAGCGGGCCTCAGAAAACGCATTGCGATTCCCCTTGGACCATCCCAAAGTGCCCCCAAAGGAAGGCTTTGGGTACAACTGGACTCCCCAGGGAGCCTTAACGCAGCCCCACATGCAACTGGACCCTCGGTATTCGCTCTTTCACAGCAACCCTAAATATATCCCTGGCCCGCCTGGCAGTCGACTGAAAACTCGGGCCCGAGAAAGTGCGTTAAAAGCCTAATTCACCCATCCAAAAGTGCCCCCAGAGGAAGGCTTTGGGTAAAACTGAACTCCCCAGGGGAGCCTTTACGCAGTCCCACATGCAACTGAACCCTCCGTATTCGCTCTTTCACAGCAACCCTAAATATATCCCTTGCCCGCCTGGCAGTCGACTGAAAACTCGGGCCCCAGAAAATGTGTTAAAAGCCTAATTCGCCCATCCAGAAGTGCCCCCAGAGGAAGGCTTTGGGTACAACTGAACTCCCCAGGGGAGCCTTTACGCAGCCCCACATGCAACTGGACCCTCCTTGTTCCCTGTTTACGAGCAACCCTAAATATACCCCTCGCCACCATGGCAGAAGACTGAAAACTTGGGCTCGCGAAAAAGCGTTTCAAGCCCATTTCGCCCATCCAGAAGTGCCCCCAAAGGAAGGCTTTGGGTACAAGTGAACTCCCCAGGGGAGCCTTTACGCAGCCCCACATGCAACTGGACCCTCCTTGTTCACTGTTTACGAGCAACCCTAAATATACCCCTAGCCACCATGGCAGAAGACTGAGAACTCGGGCTCCAGAAAATGCATTTCAAGCCCCATTCACCCATTCAGAAGTGCCCCCAAAGGAAGGCTTTGGGTACAAGTGAACTCCCCAGGGGAGCCTTTATGCAGCCCCACATGCAACTGGACCCTCAGGGTTCACTCTTTCACCGCAAGCCTAAATATAGCCCTGTCACGCCTGGCAGTCTACTGAAAGCTCGGGCCACAGAAAATGTGTTACGAGCCCCATTCGCCCATCCAAAAGTGCCCCCAAAGGAAGGCTTTGGGTACAAGTGAACTCCCCAGGGGAGCCTTTACGCAGCCCCACATGCAACTGGACCCTCCTTGTTCACTGTTTACAAGCAACCCTAAATATACCCCTAGCCACCACGGCAGAAGACTGAAAACTCGGGCTCCAGAAAATGAGTTTCAAGCCCCATTCACCCATCCAGAAGTGCCCCCAAAGGAAGGCTTTGGGTACAAGTGAACTCCCCAGGGGAGCCTTTATGCAGCCCCACATGCAACTGGACCCTCCGGGTTCACTCTTTCACCGCAAGCCTAAATATAGCCCTCGGCGCAACGGGAGAAGACTGAAAAAGCGGGCCTCAGAAAACGCATTGCGATTCCCCTTGGACCATCCCAAAGTGCCCCCAAAGGAAGGCTTTGGGTACAACTGGACTCCCCAGGGGAGCCTTAACGCAGCCCCACATGGAACTGGACCCTCCGGGTTCACTCTTTCACAGCAACCCTAAATATAGCCCTGGCCCGCCTGGCAGTCGACTGAAAAGTCGGGCCCCAGAAAATGCATTAAAAGCCTAATTCACCCATCCAAAATTGCCCCCAGAGGAAGGCTTTGGGGACAACTGATCTCCCCAGGGGAGCCTTTACGCAGCCCCACATGCAACTGAACCCTCCGTATTCGCTCTTTCACAGCAACCCTAAATATAGCCCTGGCCCGCCTGGCAGTCGACTGAAAACTCGGGCTCCAGAAAATGCGTTAAAAGTGTAATTCGCCCATCCAAAAGTGCCCCCAGAGGAAGGCTTTGGGTACAACTGAACTCCCCAGGGGAGCCTTAACGCAGCCCCACTTGCAACTGGACCCTCCGGGTTCACTCTTTCACCGCAAGCATAAATATAGCCCTAGCACTCCTCGCAGTCGACTGAAAGCTCGGGCCCCAGAAAATGTGTTACGAGCCCCATTCGCAAATCCAAAAGTGCCCCCAAAGGAAGGCTTTGGGTACAACTGAACTCCCCAGGGGAGCCTTTACGCAGCCCCACATGCAACTGGACCCTCCTTGTTCCCTGTTTACGAGCAACCCTAAATATACCCCTAGCCACCATGGCAGAAGACTGAAAACTCGGGCCACAGAAAAAGCGTTTCAAGCCCCTTTCGCCCATCCAGAAGTGCCCCCAAAGGAAGGCTTTGGGTAGAAGTGAACTCCCCAGGGGAGCCTTTATGCAGCCCCACATGCAACTGGACCCTCCGGGTTCACTCTTTCACCGCAAGCCTAAATATAACCCTAGCACGACTGGCAGTCGACTGAAAGCTCGGGCCATAGAAAATTTGCTACGAGCCCCATTCGCCCATCCAAAAGTGCCCCCAGAGGAAGGCTTTGGGTACAACTGAACTCCCCAGGGGAGCCTTTATGCAGCCCCACATGCAACTGGACCCTCCGTATTTGCTCTTTCACAGCAAGCCTAAATGTAGCCCTCGGCGCAATGGGAGAAGACTGAAAAAGCGGGCCTCAGAAAACGCATTGCGATTCCCCTTGGACCATCCAAAAGTGCCCCCAAAGGAAGGCTTTGGGTACAACTGAACTAACCAGGGGAGCCTTAACGCAGCCCCACATGCAACTGGACCCTCCGTATTCGCTCTTTCACAGCAACCCTAAATATAGCCCTGGCCCGCCTTGCAGTCGACTGAAAACTCGGGCCCCAGAAAATGCATTAAAAGCTTAATTCGCCCATCCAAAAGTGCCCCCAGAGGAAGGCTTTGGGTACAACTGAACTCCCCAGGGGAGCCTTTACGCAGCCCCACATGCAACTGGACCCTCCTTGTTCACTGTTTACGAGCAACCCTAAATATACCCCTAGCCACCATGGCAGAAGACTGAAAACTCGGGCTCCAGAAAATGTGTTTCAAGCCCCATTCACCCATCCAGAAGTGCCCCCAAAGGAAGGCTTTGGGTACAAGTGAACTCCCCAGGGGAGCCTTTATGCAGCCCCACATGCAACTGGACCCTCCGTATTCGCTCTTTCACAGCAAGCCTAAATATAGCCCTCGGCGCAATGGGAGAAGACTGAAAAAGCGGGCCTCAGAAAACGCATTGCGATTCCCCTTGGACCATCCAAAAGTGCCCCCAAAGGAAGGCTTTGGGTACAACTGAACTCCCCAGGGGAGCCTTGACGCAGCCCCACATGCAACTGGACCCTCCGTATTCGCTCTTTCACAGCAACCCTAAATATAGCCCTGGCCCGCCTGGCAGTCGACTGAAAACTCGGGCCACAGAAAATGTGTTACGAGCCCCATTCGCTCATCCAAAAGTGCCCCCAGAGGAAGGCTTTGAGTACAACTGAACTTCCCAGGGGAGCCTTTACGCAGCCCCACATGCAACTGGACCCTCCTTGTTCACTGTTTACGAGCAACCCTAAATATACCCCTAGCCACCATGGCAGAAGACTGAAAACTCGGGCTCCAGAAAATGCGTTTCAAGCCCCATTCACCCATCCAGAAGTGCCCCCAAAGGAAGGCTTTGGGTACAAGTGAACTCCCCAGGGGAGCCTTTATGCAGCCCCACATGCAACTGGACCCTCCGGGTTCACTCTTTCACCGCAAGCCTAAATATAGCCCTCGGCGCAATGGGAGAAGACTGAAAAAGCGGGCCTCAGAAAACGCATTGCGATTCCCCTTGGACCATCCCAAAGTGCCCCCAAAGGAAGGCTTTGGGTACAACTGGACTCCCCAGGGGAGCCTTAACGCAGCCCCACATGCAACTGGACCCTCCGTATTCGCTCTTTCACAGCAACCCTAAATATAGCCCTGGCCTGCCTGGCAGTCGACTGAAAACTCGGGCTCCAGAAAATGCGTTTCAAGCCCCATTCACCAATCCAGAAGTGCCCCCAAAGGAAGGCTTTGGGTACAAGTGAACTCCCCAGGGGAGCCTTTATGCAGCCCCACATGCAACTGGACCCTCCGGGTTCACTCTTTCACCGCAAGCCTAAATATAGCCCTAGCACGCCTGGCAGTCGACTGAAAGCTCGGGCCACAGAAAATGTGTTACGAGCCCCATTCGCCCATCCAAAAGTGCCCCCAAAGGAAGGCTTTGGGTACATCTGAACTCCCCAGGGGAGCCTTTATGTAGCCCCACATGCAACTGGACCCTCCGTGTTCGCTCTTTACAGCAACCCTAAATATAACCCTAGCCAGCATGGCAGAAGACTGAAAACTCGGGCCACAGAAAATGCATTTCAAGCCCCTTTCGCCCATCCAGAAGTGCCCCCAAAGGAAGGCTTTGGGTACAAGTGAACTCCCCAGGGGAGCCTTTATGCAGCCCCACATGCAACTGGACCCTCCGGGTTCACTCTTTCACCGCAAGCCTAAATATAGCCCTAGCACGCCTGGCAGTCGACTGAAAGCTCGGGCCATAGAAAATGTGTTACCAGCCCCATTCGCCCATCCAAAAGTGCCCCCAGAGGAAGGCTTTGTGTACAACTGAACTCCCCAGGGGAGCCTTAACGCAGCCCCACATGCAACTGGACCCTCCGTATTCACTGTTTACGAGCAACCCTAAATATACCCCTAGCCACCATGGCAGAAGACTGAAAACTCGGGCTCCAGAAAATGCGTTTCAAGCCCCATACACCCATCCAGAAGTGCCCCCAAAGGAAGGCTTTGGGTACAAGTGAACTCCCCAGGGGAGCCTTTATGCAGCCCCACATGCAACTGGACCCTCCGTATTCGCTCTTTCACAGCAAGCCTAAATATAGACCTCGGCGCAATGGGAGAAGTCTGAAAAAGCGGGCCTCAGAAAACGCATTGCGATTCCCCTTGGACCATCCAAAAGTGCCCCCAAAGGAAGGCTTTGGGTACAAGTGAACTCCCCAGGGGAGCCTTGACGCAGCCCCACATGCAACTGGATCCTCCGTATTCGCTCTTTCACAGCAACCCTAAATATAGCCCTAGCACGCCTGGCAGTCGACTGAAAGCTCGGGCCCCAGAAAATGTGTTACGAGCCCCATTCGCTCATCCAAAAGTGCCCCCAGAGGAAGGCTTTGAGTACAACTGAACTTCCCAGGGGAGCCTTTTCGCAGCCCCACATGCAACTGGACCCTCCGGGTTCACTGTTTACGAGCAACCCTAAATATACCCCTAGCCACCATGGCAGAAGACTGAAAACTCGGGCTCCAGAAAATGCGTTTCAAGCCCCATTCACCCATCCAGAAGTGCCCCCAAAGGAAGGCTTTGGGTACAAGTGAACTCCCCAGGGGAGCCTTTATGCAGCCCCACATGCAACTGGACCCTCCGGGTTCACTCTTTCACCGCAAGCCTAAATATAGCCCTCGGCGCAATGGGAGAAGACTGAAAAAGCGGGCCTCAGAAAACGCATTGCGATTCCCCTAGGACCATCCAAAAGTGCCCCCAAAGGAAGGCTTTGGGTAAAACTGGACTCCCCAGGGGAGCCTTAACGCAGCCCCACATGCAACTGGACCCTCCGTATTCGCTCTTTCACAGCAACCCTAAATATAACCCTAGCCAGCATGGCAGAAGACTGAAAACTCGGGCCACAGAAAATGCGTTTCAAGCCCCTTTCGCCCATCCAGAAGTGCCCCCAAAGGAAGGCTTTGGGTACAAGTGAACTCCCCAGGGGAGCCTTTATGCAGCCCCACATGCAACTGGACCCTCCGGGTTCACTCTTTCACCGCAAGCCTAAATATAGCCCTAGCACGCCTGGCAGCCGACTGAAAGCTCGGGCCATAGAAAATGTGTTACCAGCCCCATTCGCCCATCCAAAAGTACCCCCAGAGGAAGGCTTTGTGTACAACTGAACTCCCCAGGGGAGCCTTTACGCAGCCCCACATGCAACTGGACCCTCCGTATTCACTGTTTACGAGCAACCCTAAATATACCCCTAGCCACCATGGCAGAAGACTGAAAACTCGGGCTCCAGAAAATGCGTTTCAAGCCCCATTCACCCATCCAGAAGTGCCCCCAAAGGAAGGCTTTGGGTACAAGTGAACTCCCCAGGGCAGCCTTTATGCAGCCCCACATGCAACTGGACCCTCCGTATTCGCTCTTTCACAGCAAGCCAAAATATAGCCCTCGGCGCAATTGGAGAAGACTGAAAAAGCGGGCCTCAGAAAACGCATTGCGATTCCCCTTGGACCATCCAAAAGTGCCCCCAAAGGAAGGCTTTGGGTACAACTGAACTCCCCAGGGGAGCCTTAACGCAGCCCCACATGCAACTGGACCCTCCGTATTCACTCTTTCACAGCAACCCTAAATATAGCCCTGGCCCGCCTGGCAGTCGACTGAAAACTCGGGCCCCAGAAAATGCGTTAAAAGCCTAATTCGCCCATCCAAAAGTGCCCCCAGAGGAAGGCTTTGGGTACAACTGAACTCCCCAGGGGAGCCTTTACGCAGCCCCACATGCAACTGGACCCTCCGTATTCACTGTTTACGAGCAACCCTAAATATACCCCTCGCCACCATGGCAGAAGACTGAAAACTCGGGCTCCAGAAAATGCGTTTCAGGCCCCATACACCCATCCAGAAGTGCCCCCAAAGGAAGGCTTTGGGTACAAGTGAACTCCCCAGGGGAGCCTTTATGCAGCCCCACATGCAACTGGACCCTCCGGGTTCACTCTTTCACCGCAAGCCTAAATATAGCCCTCGGCGCAATGGGAGAAGACTGAAAAAGCGGGCCTCAGAAAACGCATTGCGATTCCCCTAGGACCATCCAAAAGTGCCCCCAAAGGAAGGCTTTGGGTAAAACTGGACTCCCCAGGGGAGCCTTAACGCAGCCCCACATGCAACTGGACCCTCCGTATTCGCTCTTTCACAGCAACCCTAAATATAGCCCTGGCCCGCCTGGCAGTCGACTTAAAACTCGGGCCCAAAAAAACTGTTAAAAGCCTAATTCGCCCATCCAAAAGTGCCCCCAGAGGAAGGCTTTGGGTACAACTGAACTCCCCAGGGGAGCCTTTACGCAGCCCCACATGCAACTGGACCCTCCTTGTTCACTGTTTACGAGCAACCCTAAATATACCCCTCGCCACCATGGCAGAAGACTGAAAACTCGGGCTCCAGAAAATGCGTTTCAGGCCCCATACACCCATCCAGAAGTGCCCCCAAAGGAAGGCTTTGGGTACAAGTGAACTCCCCAGGGGAGCCTTTATGCAGCCCCACATGCAACTGGACCCTCCGGGTTCACTCTTTCACCGCAAGCCTAAATATAGCCCTCGGCGCAATGGGAGAAGACTGAAAAAGCGGGCCTCAGAAAACGCATTGCGATTCCCCTAGGACCATCCAAAAGTGCCCCCAAAGGAAGGCTTTGGGTAAAACTGGACTCCCCAGGGGAGCCTTAACGCAGCCCCACATGCAACTGGACCCTCCGTATTCGCTCTTTCACAGCAACCCTAAATATAGCCCTGGCCCGCCTGGCAGTCGACTTAAAACTCGGGCCCAAAAAAACTGTTAAAAGCCTAATTCGCCCATCCAAAAGTGCCCCCAGAGGAAGGCTTTGGGTACAACTGAACTCCCCAGGGGAGCCTTTACGCAGCCCCACATGCAACTGGACCCTCCTTGTTCACTGTTTACGAGTAACCCTAAATATACCCCTAGCCACCATGGCAGAAGACTGAAAACTCGGGCTCCAGAAAATGTGTTTCAAGCCCCATTCACCCATCCAGAAGTGCCCCCAAAGGAAGGCTTTGGGTACAAGTGAACTCCCCAGGGGAGCCTTTATGCAGCCCCACATGCAACTGGACCCTCCGTATTCACTCTTTCACCGCAAGCCTAAATATAGCCCTAGCACGCTTGGCAGTCGACTGAAAGCTCGGGCCACAGAAAATGTGTTACGAGCCCCATTCGCCCATCCAAAAGTGCCCCCAAAGGAAGGCTTTGGGTACATCTGAACTCCCCAGGGGAGCCTTTATGTAGCCCCACATGCAACTGGACCCTCCGTGTTCGCTCTTTACAGCAACCCTAAATATAACCCTAGCCAGCATGGCAGAAGACTGAAAACTCGGGCCAAAGAAAATGCGTTTCAAGCCCCTTTCGCCCATCCAGAAGTGCCCCCAAAGGAAGGCTTTGGGTACAAGTGAACTCCCCAGGGGAGCCTTTATGCAGCCCCACATGCAACTGGACCCTCCGGGTTCACTCTTTCACCGCAAGCCTAAATATAGCCCTAGCACGCCTGGCAGTCGACTGAAAGCTCGGGCCATAGAAAATGTGTTACCAGCCCCATTCGCCCATCCAAAAGTGCCCCCAGAGGAAGGCTTTGTGTACAACTGAACTCCCCAGGGGAGCCTTTACGCAGCCCCACATGCAACTGGACCCTCCTTGTTCACTGTTTACGAGCAACCCTAAATATACCCCTAGACAGCATGGCAGAAGACTGAAAACTCGGGCTCCAGAAAATGCGTTTCAAGCGCCATTCACCCATCCAGAAGTGCCCCCAAAGGAAGGCTTTGGGTACAAGTGAACTCCCCAGGGGAGCCTTTATGCAGCCCCACATGCAACTGGACCCTCCGGGTTCACTCTTTCACCGCAAGCCTAAATATAGCCCTAGCACGCCTGGCAGTCGACTGAAAGCTCGGGCCATAGAAAATGTGTTACGAGCCCCATTCGCCCATCCAAAAGTGCCCCCAGAGGAAGGCTTTGTGTACAACTGAACTCCACAGGGGAGCCTTTACGCAGCCCCACATGCAACTGGACCCTCCTTGTTCACTGTTTACGAGCAACCCTAAATATACCCCGAGCCACCATGGCAGAAGACTGAAAACTCGGGCTCCAGAAAATGCGTTTCAAGCCCCATTCACCCATCCAGAAGTGCCCCCAAAGGAAGGCTTTGGGTACAAGTGAACTCCCCAGGGGAGCCTTTATGCAGCCCCACATGCAACTGGACCCTCCGGGTTCACTCTTTCACAGCAACCCTAAATATATATCCCTGGCCCGCCTGGCAGTCGACTGAAAACTCGGGCCCCAGAAAATGCGTTAAAAGCCTAATTCGCCCATCCAAAAGTGCCCCCAGAGGAAGGCTTTGGGTACAACTGAACTCCCCAGGGGAGCCTTTATGCAGCCCCACATGCAACTGGACCCTCCGGGTTCACTCTTTCACCGCAAGCCTAAATATAGCCCTAGCACGCCTGGCAGTCGACTGAAAGCTCGGGCCAAAGAAAATGTGTTACGAGCCCCATTTGCCCATCCAAAAGTGCCCCCAAAGGAAGGCTTTGGGTACATCTTAACTCCCCAGGGGAGCCTTTATGTAGCCCCACATGCAACTGGACCCTCCGTGTTCGCTCTTTACAGCAACCCTAAATATAACCCTAGCCAGCATGGCAGAAGACTGAAAACTCGGGCCACAGAAAATGCGTTTCAAGCCCCTTTCGCCCATCCAGAAGTGCCCCCAAAGGAAGGCTTTGGGTACAAGTGAACTCCCCAGGGGAGCCTTTATGCAGCCCCACATGCAACTGGACCCTCCGGGTTCACTCTTTCACCGCAAGCCTAAATATAGCCCTAGCACGCCTGGCAGTCGACTAAAAGCTCGGGCCATAGAAAATGTGTTACGAGCCCCATTCGCCCATCCAAAAGTGCCCCCAGAGGAAGGCTTTGGGTACAACTGAACTCCCCAGGGGAGCCTTTACGCAGCCCCACATGCAACTGGACCCTCCTTGTTCACTGTTTACGAGCAACCCTAAATATACCCCTAGCCACCATGGCAGAAGACTGAAAACTCGGGCTCCAGAAAATGCGTTTCAAGCCCCATTCACCCATCCAGAAGTGCCCCCAAAGGAAGGCTTTGGGTACAAGTGAACTCCCCAGGGGAGCCTTTATGCAGCCCCACATGCAACTGGACCCTCCGGGTTCACTCTTTCACCGCAAGCCTAAATATAGCCCTAGCACGCCTGGCAGTCGACTGAAAGCTCGGGCCATAGAAAATGTGTTACGAGCCCCATTCGCCCATCCAAAAGTGCCCCCAAAGGAAGGCTTTGGGTACATCTGAACTCCCCAGGGGAGCCTTTATGCAGCCCCACATGCAACTGGACCCTCCGGGTTCACTCTTTCACTGCGAGCCTAAATATATCCCTCGGCGCAATGGGAGAAGACTGAAAAAGCGGGCCTCAGAAAACGCATTGCGATTCCCCTAGGACCATCCAAAAGTGCCCCCAAAGGAAGGCTTTGGGTACAAGTGATCTCCTCAGGGGAGCCTTTATGCAGCCCCACATGCAACTGGACCCTCCGGGTTCACTCTTTCACCGCAAGTCTAAATATAGCCCTAGCACGCCTGGCAGTCGACTGAAAGCTCGGGCCATAGAAAATGTGTTACGAGCCCCATTCGCCCATCCAAAAGTGCCCCCAGAGGAAGGCTTTGTGTACAACTGAACTCCCCAGGGGAGCCTTTACGCAGCCCCACATGCAACTGGACCCTCCTTGTTCACTGTTTACGAGCAACCCTAAATATACCCCTAGCCAGCATGGCAGAAGACTGAAAACTCGGGCTCCAGAAAATGCGTTTCAAGCGCCATTCACCCATCCAGAAGTGCCCCCAAAGGAAGTCTTTGGGTACAAGTGAACTCCCCAGGGGAGCCTTTATGCAGCCCCACATGCAACTGGACCCTCCGGGTTCACTCTTTCACCGCAAGCCTAAATATAGCCCTAGCACGCCTGGCAGTCGACTGAAAGCTCGGGCCATAGAAAATGTGTTACGAGCCCCATTCGCCCATCCAAAAGTGCCCCCAGAGGAAGGCTTTGTGTACAACTGAACTCCCCAGGGGAGCCTTTACGCAGCCCCACATGCAACTGGACCCTCCTTGTTCACTGTTTACGAGCAACCCTATATATACCCCTAGCCACCATGGCAGAAGACTGAAAACTCGGGCTCCAGAAAATGCGTTTCAAGCCCCATTCACCCATCCAGAAGTGCCCCCAAAGGAAGTCTTTGGGTACAAGTGAACTCCCCAGGGGAGCCTTTATGCAGCCCCACATGCAACTGGACCCTCCGGGTTCACTCTTTCACTGCGAGCCTAAATATAGCCCTCGGCGCAATGGGAGAAGACTAAAAAAGCGGGCCTCAGAAAACGTATTGCGATTCCCCTTGGACCATCGAAATGTGCCCCCAAAGGAAGGCTTTGGGTACATCTGAACTCCCCAGGGGAGCCTTAACGCAGCCCCACATGCAACTGGACCCTCCGTATTCACTCTTTCACAGCAACCCTAAATATAGCCCTGGTCCGCCTGGCAGAAGACTGAAAAGTCGGGCCCCAGAAAATGCATTAAAAGCCTAATTCGCCCATCCAAAAGTGCCCCCAGAGGAAGGCTTTGGGTACAAGGGAACTCCCCAGGGGAGCCTTTATGTAGCCCCACATGCAACTGGACCATCCTTGTTCACTGTTTACGAGCAACCCTAAATATACCCCTAGCCACCATGGCAGAAGACTGAAAACTCGGGCTCCAGAAAATGCGTTTCAAGCCCCATTCACCCATCCAGAAGTGCCCCCAAAGGAAGGCTTTGGGTACAATTGAACTCCCCAGGGGAGCCTTTATGCAGCCCCACATGCAACTGGACCCTCCGTATTCGCTCTTTCACAGCAAGCCTGAATATAGACCTCGGCGCAATGGGAGAAGACTGAAAAAGCGGGCCTCAGAAAACGCATTGCGATTCCCCTTGGACCATCCAAAAGTGCCCCCAAAGGAAGGCTTTGGGTACAACTGAACTCCCCAGGGGAGCCTTAACGCAGCCCCACATGCAACTGGACCCTCCGTATTCACTCTTTCACAGCAACCCTAAATATAGCGCTAGCATGCCTGGCAGTCGACTGAAAGGTCGGGCCACAGAAAATGTGTTACGAGCCCCATTCGCCCATCCAAAAGTGCCCCCAGAGGAAGGCTTTGGGTACAACTGAAATCCCCAGGGGAGCCTTTACGCAGCCCCACATGCAACTGGACCCTCCTTGTTCACTGTTTACGAGCAACCCTAAATATACCCCTAGCCACCATGGCAGAAGACTGAAAACTCGGGCTCCAGAAAAAGCGTTTCAAGCCCCATTCACCCATCCAGAAGTGCCCCCAAAGGAAGTCTTTGGGTACAAGTGAACTCCCCAGGGGAGCCTTAACGCAGCCCCACATGCAACTGGACCCTCCGGGTTCACTCTTTCACCGCAAGCCTAAATATAGCCCTAGCACGCCTGGCAGTCGACTGAAAGCTCGGGCCAAAGAAAATGTGTTACGAGCCCCATTCGCCCATCCAAAAGTGCCCCCGAAGGAAGGCTTTGGGTACATCTGAACTCCCCAGGGGAGCCTTTATGTAGCCCCACATGCAACTGGACCCTCCGGGTTCGCTCTTTACAGCAACCCTAAATATAACCCTAGCCAGCATGGCAGAAGACTGAAAATTCGGGCCACAGAAAAAGCGTTTCAAGCCCCTTTCGCCCATCCAGAAGTGCCCCCAAAGGAAGGCTTTGGGTACAAGTGAACTCCCCAGGGGAGCCTTTATGCAGCCCCACATGCAACTGGACCCTCCGGGTTCACTCTTTCACCGCAAGCCTAAATATAGCCCTAGCACGCCTGGCAGTCGACTGAAAGCTCGGGCCATAGAAAATGTGTTACGAGCCCCATTCGCCCATCCAAAAGTGCCCCCAAAGGAAGGCTTTGGGTACAACTGAACTCCCCAGGGGAGCCTTTACGCAGCCCCACATGCAACTGGACCCTCCTTGTTCACTGTTTACGAGCAACCCTAAATATACCCCTAGCCACCATGGCAGAAGACTGAAAACTCGGGCTCCAGAAAATGCGTTTCAAGCCCCATTCACCCATCCAGAAGTGCCCCCAAAGGAAGGCTTTGGGTACAAGTGAACTCCCCAGGGGAGCCTTTATGCAGCCCCACATGCAACTGGACCCTCCGGGTTCACTCTTTCACCGCAAGCCTAAATATAGCCCTAGCACGCCTGGCAGTCGACTGAAAGCTCGGGCCAAAGAAAATGTGTTACGAGCCCCATTCGCCCATCCAAAAGTGCCCCCAGAGGAAGGCTTTGTGTACAACTGAACTCCCCAGGGGAGCCTTTACGCAGCCCCACATGCAACTGGACCCTCCTTGTTCACTGTTTACGAGCAACCCTAAATATACCCCTAGCCACCATGGCAGAAGACTGAAAACTCGGGCTCCAGAAAATGCGTTTCAAGCCCCATTCACCCATCCAGAAGTGCCCCCAAAGGAAGGCTTTGGGTACAAGTGAACTCCCCAGGGGAGCCTTTATGCAGCCCCACATGCAACTGGACCCTCCGGGTTCACTCTTTCACCGCAAGCCTAAATATAGCCCTAGCACGCCTGGCAGTCGACTGAAAGCTCGGGCCATAGAAAATGTGTTACGAGCCCCATTCGCCCATCCAAAAGTGCCCCCAGAGGAAGGCTTTGGGTACAACTGAACTCCCCAGGGGAGCCTTTACGCACCCCACATGCAACTGGACCCTCCTTGTTCACTGTTTACGAGCAACCCTATATATACCCCTAGCCAGCATGGCAGAAGACTGAAAACTCGGGCCACAGAAAAAGGGTTTCAAGCCCCTTTCGCCCATCCAGAAGTGCCCCCAAAGGAAGGCTTTGGGTACAAGTGAACTCCCCAGGGGAGCCTTTATGCAGCCCCACATGCAACTGGACCCTCCGGGTTCACTCTTTCACTGCGAGCCTAAATATATCCCTCGGCGCAATGGGAGAAGATTGAAAAAGCGGGCCTCAGAAAACGCATTGCGAGTCCCCTAGGACCATCCAAAAGTGCCCCCAAAGGAAGGCTTTGGGTACAAGTGATCTCCCCAGGGGAGCCTTTATGCAGCCCCACATGCAACTGGACCCTCCGGGTTCACTCTTTCACCGCAAGCCTAAATATAGCCCTAGCACGCCTGGCAGTCGACTTAAAGCTCGGGCCAAAGAAAATGTGTTACAAGCCCCATTCGCCCATCCAAAAGTGCCCCCAAAGGAAGGCTTTGGGTACATCTGAACTCCCCAGGGGAGCCTTTACGCAGCCCCACATGCAACTGGACCCTCCGTGTTCGCTCTTTACAGCAACCCTAAATATAACCCTAGCCAGCATGGCAGAAGACTGAAAACTCGGGCCACAGAAAAAGCGTTTCAAGCCCCTTTCGCCCATCCAGAAGTGCCCCCAAAGGAAGGCTTTGGGTACAAGTGAACTCCCCAGGGGAGCCTTTATGCAGCCCCACATGCAACTGGACCCTCCGGGTTCACTCTTTCACCGCAAGCCTAAATATAGCCCTAGCACTCCTGGCAGTCGACTGAAAGCTCGGGCCATAGAAAATGTGTTACGAGCCCCATTCGCCCATCCAAAAGTGCCCCCAAAGGAAGGCTTTGGGTACAACTGAACTCCCCAGGGGAGCCTTTACGCAGCCCCACATGCAACTGGACCCTCCTTGTTCACTGTTTACGAGCAACCCTAAATATACCCCTAGCCACCATGGCAGAAGACTGAAAACTCGGGCTCCAGAAAATGCGTTTCAAGCCCCATTCACCCATCCAGAAGTGCCCCCAAAGGAAGGCTTTGGGTACAAGTGAACTCCCCAGGGGAGCCTTTATGCAGCCCCACATGCAACTGGACCCTCCGGGTTCACTCTTTCACCGCAAGCCTAAATATAGCCCTAGCACGCCTGGCAGTCGACTGAAAGCTCGGGCCAAAGAAAATGTGTTACGAGCCCCATTCGCCCATCCAAAAGTGCCCCCAGAGGAAGGCTTTGTGTACAACTGAACTCCCCAGGGGAGCCTTTACGCAGCCCCACATGCAACTGGACCCTCCTTGTTCACTGTTTACGAGCAACCCTAAATATACCCCTAGCCACCATGGCAGAAGACTGAAAACTCGGGCTCCAGAAAATGCGTTTCAAGCCCCATTCACCCATCCAGAAGTGCCCCCAAAGGAAGGCTTTGGGTACAACTGAACTCCCCAGGGGAGCCTTTATGCAGCCCCACATGCAACTGGACCCTCCGGGTTCACTCTTTCACCGCAAGCCTAAATATAGCCCTGGCCCGCCTGGCAGTCGACTGAAAACTCGGGCCCCAGAAAATGCATTAAAAGCCTAATTCGCCCATACAAAAGTGCCCCCGAAGGAAGGCTTTGGGTACATCTGAACTCCCCAGGGGAGCCTTAACGCAGCCCCACATGCAACTGGACCCTCCGTATTCACTCTTTCACAGCAACCCTAAATATAGCCCTAGCATGCCTGGCAGACGACTGAAAGGTCGGGCCACAGAAAATGTGTTACGAGCCCCATTCGCCCATCCAAAAGTGCCCCCAGAGGAAGGCTTTGGGTACAACTGAACTCCCCAGGGGAGCCTTTACGCAGCCCCACATGCAACTGGACCCTCCTTGTTCACTGTTTACGAGCAACCCTAAATATACCCCTAGCCACCATGGCAGAAGACTGAAAACTCGGGCTCCAGAAAATGCGTTTCAAGCCCCATTCACCCATCCAGAAGTGCCCCCAAAGGAAGGCTTTGGGTACAAGTGAACTCCCCAGGGGAGCCTTTATGCAGCCCCACATGCAACTGGACCCTCCGGGTTCACTCTTTCACCGCAAGCCTAAATATAGCCCTAGCACGCCTGGCAGTCGACTGAAAGCTCGGGCCAAAGAAAATGTGTTACGAGCCCCATTCGTCCATCCAGAAGTGCCCCCAAAGGAAGGCTTTGGGTACATCTGAACTCCCCAGGGGAGCCTTTATGTAGCCCCACATGCAACTTTACCCTCCGTGTTCGCTCTTTACAGCAACCCTAAATATAACCCTAGCCAGCATGGCAGAAGACTGAAAATTCGGGCCACAGAAAAAGCGTTTCAAGCCCCTTTCGCCCATCCAGAAGTGCCCCCAAAGGAAGGCTTTGGGTACAAGTGAACTCCCCAGGGGAGCCTTTATGCAGCCCCACATGCAACTGGACCCTCCGGGTTCACTCTTTCACCGCAAGCCTAAATATAGCCCTAGCACGCCTGGCAGTCGATAGAAAGCTCGGGCCATAGAAAATGTGTTACGAGCCCCATTCGCCCATCCAAAAGTGCCCCCAGAGGAAGGCTTTGTGCACAACTGAACTCCCCAGGGGAGCCTTTACGCAGCCCCACATGCAACTGGACCCTCCTTGTTCACTGTTTACGAGCAACCCTAAATATACCCCTAGCCACCATGGCAGAAGACTGAAAACTCGGGCTCCAGAAAATGCGTTTCAAGCCCCATTCACCCATCCAGAAGTACCCCCAAAGGAAGGCTTTGGGTACAACTGAACTCCCCAGGGGAGCCTTTATGCAGCCCCACATGCAACTGGACCCTCCGGGTTCACTCTTTCACCGCAAGCCTAAATATATCCCTGGCCCGCCTGGCAGTCGACTGAAAACTCGGGCCCCAGAAAATGCATTAAAAGCCTAATTCGCCCATCCAAAAGTGCCCCCAGAGGAAGGCTTTGGGTACAACTGAACTCCCCAGGGGAGCCTTTACGCAGCCCCACATGCAACTGGACCCTCCTTGTTCACTGTTTACGAGCAACCCTAAATATACCCCTAGCCACCATGGCAGAAGACTGAAAACTCGGGCTCCAGAAAAAGCGTTTCAAGCCCCATTCACCTATCCAGAAGTGCCCCCAAAGGAAGGCTTTGGGTACAAGTGAACTCCCCAGGGGAGCCTTTATGCAGCCCCACATGCAACTGGACCCTCCGGGTTCACTCTTTCACCGCAAGCCTAAATATAGCCCTAGCACGCCTGGCAGTCGACTGAAAGCTCGGGCCAAAGAAAATGTGTTACGAGCCCCATTCGCCCATCCAGAAGTGCCCCCAAAGGAAGGCTTTGGGTACATCTGAACTCCCCAGGGGAGCCTTAACGCAGCCCCACATGCAACTGGATCCTCCGTGTTCGCTCTTTACAGCAACCCTAAATAGAACCCTAGCCAGCATGGCAGAAGACTGAAAATTCGGGCCACAGAAAAAGCGTTTCAAGCCCCTTTCGCCCATCCAGAAGTGCCCCCAAAGGAAGGCTTTGGGTACAAGTGAACTCCCCAGGGGAGCCTTTATGCAGCCCCACATGCAACTGGACCCTTTGGGTTCACTCTTTCACTGCGAGCCTAAATATAGCCCTCGGCGCAATGGGAGAAGACTGAAAAAGCGGGCCTCAGAAAACGCATTGCGATTCCCCTAGGACTATCCAAAAGTGCCCCCGAAGGAAGGCTTTGGGTACAACTGAACTCCCCAGGGGAGCCTTAACGCAGCCCCACATGCAACTGGACCCTCTGTATTCACTCTTTCACAGCAACCCTAAATATAGCCCTAGCATGCCTGGCAGTCGACTGAAAGGTCGGGCCACAGAAAATGTGTTACGAGCCCCATTCGCCCATCCAAAAGTGCCCCCAGAGGAAGGCTTTGGGTACAACTGAACTCCCCAGGGGAGCCTTTACGCAGCCCCACATGCAACTGGACCCTCCTTGTTCACTGTTTACGAGCAACCCTAAATATACCCCTAGCCACCATGGCAGAAGACTGAAAACTCGGGCTCCAGAAAATGCGTTTCAAGCCCCATTCACCCATCCAGAAGTGCCCCCAAAGGAAGGCTTTGGGTACAAGTGAACTCCCCAGGGGAGCCTTTATGCAGCCCCACATGCAACTGGACCCTCCGTATTCGCTCTTTCACAGCAAGCCTAAATATAGCCCTGGCCCGCAATGGGAGAAGACTGAAAAAGCAGGCCTCAGAAAACGCATTGCGATTCCCCTTGGACCATCCCAAAGTGCCCCCAAAGGAAGGCTTTGGGTACAACTGAACTCCCCAGGGGAGCCTTAACACAGCCCCACATGCAACTGGACCCTCTGTATTCACTCTTTCACAGCAACCCTAAATATAGCCCTAGCATGCCTGGCAGTCGACTGAAACCTCGGGCCACAGAAAATGTGTTACGAGCCCCATTCGCCCATCCAAAAGTGCCCGCAGAGGAAGGCTTTGGGTACAACTGAACTCCCCAGGGGAGCCTTTACGCAGCCCCACATGCAACTGGACCCTCCTTGTTCACTGTTTACGAGCAACCCTAAATATACCCCTAGCCACCATGGCAGAAGACTGAAAACTCGGGCTCCAGAAAATGCGTTTCAAGCCCCATTCACCCATCCAGAAGTGCCCCCAAAGGAAGGCTTTGGGTACAAGTGAACTCCCCAGGGGAGCCTTTATGCAGCCCCACATGCAACTGGACCCTCCGTATTCGCTCTTTCACAGCAAGCCTAAATATAGCCCTGGCCCGCAATGGGAGAAGACTGAAAAAGCAGGCCTCAGAAAACGCATTGCGATTCCCCTTGGACCATCCCAAAGTGCCCCCAAAGGAAGGCTTTGGGTACAACTGAACTCCCCAGGGGAGCCTTAACGCAGCCCCACATGCAACTGGACCCTCCGGGTTCACTCTTTCACCGCAAGCCTAAATATAGCCCTAGCACGCCTGGCAGTCGACTGAAAGCTCGGGCCAAAGAAAATGTGTTACGAGCCCCATTCGCCCATCCAAAAGTGCCCCCAAAGGAAGGCTTTGCGTACATCTGAACTCCCCAGGGGAGCCTTTATGTAGCCCCACATGCAACTGGACCCTCCGGGTTAGCTTTTTACAGCAACCCTAAATATAACCCTAGCCACCATGGCAGAAGACTGAAAACTCGGGCTCCAGAAAATGCGTTTCAAGCCCCATTCACCCATCCAGAAGTGCCCCCAAAGGAAGGCTTTGGGTACAAGTGAACTCCCCAGGGGAGCCTTTATGCAGCCCCACATGCAACTGGACCCTCCGGGTTCACTCTTTCACCGCAAGCCTAAATATAGCCCTAGCACGCCTGGCAGTCGACTGAAAGCTCGGGCCAAAGAAAATGTGTTACGAGCCCCATTCGCCCATCCAAAAGTGCCCCCAAAGGAAGGCTTTGGGTACATCTGAACTCCCCAGGGGAGCCTTAACGCAGCCCCACATGCAACTGGACCCTCCGGGTTCGCTCTTTACAGCAACCCTAAATATAACCCTAGCCAGCATGGCAGAAGACAGAAAATTCGGGCCACAGGAAAAGCGTTTCAAGCCCCTTTCGCCCATCCAGAAGTGCCCCCAAAGGAAGGCTTTGGGTATAAGTGAACTCCCCAGGGGAGCCTTTATGCAGCCCCACATGCAACTGGACCCTCCGGGTTCACTCTTTCACCGCAAGCCTAAATATATCCCTGGCCCGCCTGGCAGTCGACTGAAAACTCGGGCCCCAGAAAATGCATTAAAAGCCTAATTCGCCCATCCAAAAGTGCCCCCAGAGGAAGGCTTTGTGTACAACTGAACTCCCCAGGGGAGCCTTTACGCAGCCCCACATGCAACTGGACCCTCCTTGTTCACTGTTTACGAGCAACCCTAAATATACCCCTAGCCACCATGGCAGAAGACTGAAAACTCGGGCTCCAGAAAATGCGTTTCAAGCCCCATTCACCCATCCAGAAGTGCCCCCAAAGGAAGGCTTTGGGTACAAGTGAACTCCCCAGGGGAGCCTTTATGCAGCCCCACATGCAACTGGACCCTCCGGGTTCACTCTTTCACCGCAAGCCTAAATATAGCCCTAGCACGCCTGGCAGTCGACTGAAAGCTCGGGCCAAAGAAAATGTGTTACGAGCCCCATTCGCCCATCCAGAAGTGCCCCCAAAGGAAGGCTTTGGGTACATCTGAACTCCCCAGGGGAGCCTTAACGCAGCCCCACATGCAACTGGATCCTCCGTGTTCGCTCTTTACAGCAACCCTAAATAGAACCCTAGCCAGCATGGCAGAAGACTGAAAATTCGGGCCACAGAAAAAGCGTTTCAAGCCCCTTTCGCCCATCCAGAAGTGCCCCCAAAGGAAGGCTTTGGGTACAAGTGAACTCCCCAGGGGAGCCTTTATGCAGCCCCACATGCAACTGGACCCTCCGGGTTCACTCTTTCACCGCAAGCCTAAATATAGCCCTAGCACGCCTGGCAGTCGACTGAAAGCTCGGGCCATAGAAAATGTGTTACGAGCCCCATTCGCCCTTCCAAAAGTGCCCCCAGAGGAAGGCTTTGTGTACAACTGAACTCCCCAGGGGAGCCTTTACGCAGCCCCACATGCAACTGGACCCTCCTTGTTCACTGTTTACGAGCAACCCTAAATATACCCCTAGCCACCATGGCAGAAGACTGAAAACTCGGGCTCCAGAAAATGCGTTTCAAGCCCCATTCACCCATCCAGAAGTGCCCCCAAAGGAAGGCTTTGGGTACAAGTGAACTCCCCAGGGGAGCCTTTATGCAGCCCCACATGCAACTGGACCCTCCGGGTTCACTCTTTCACCGCAAGCCTAAATATAGCCCTAGCATGCCTGGCAGTCGACTGAAAGCTCGGGCCATAGAAAATGTGTTACGAGCCCCATTCGCCCATCCAAAAGTGCCCCCAGAGGAAGGCTTTGTGTACAACTGAACTCCCCAGGGGAGCCTTTACGCAGCCCCACATGCAACTGGACCCTCCTTGTTCACTGTTTACGAGCAACCCTAAATATACCCCTAGCCACCATGGCAGAAGACTGAAAACTCGGGCTCCAGAAAATGCGTTTCAAGCCCCATTCACCCATCCAGAAGTGCCCCCAAAGGAAGGCTTTGGGTACAAGTGAACTCCCCAGGGGAGCCTTTATGCAGCCCCACATGCAACTGGACCCTCCGGGTTCACTCTTTCACCGCAAGCCTAAATATAGCCCTAGCACGCCTGGCAGTCGACTGAAAGCTCGGGCTATAGAAAATGTGTTACGAGCCCCATTCGACCATCCAAAAGTGCTCCCAGAGGAAGGCTTTGTGTACAACTGAACTCCCCAGGGTAGCCTTTACGCAGCCCCACATGCAACTGGACCCTCCTTGTTCACTGTTTACGAGCAACCCTAAATATACCCCTAGCCACCATGACAGAAGACTGAAAACTCGGGCTCCAGAAAATGCGTTTCAAGCCCCTTTCGCCCATCCAGAAGTGCCCCCAAAGGAAGGCTTTGGGTACAAGTGAACTCCCCAGGGGAGCCTTTATGCAGCCCCACATGCAACTGGACCCTCCGGGTTCACTCTTTCACTGCGAGCCTAAATATAGCCCTCGGCGCAATGGGAGAAGACTGAAAAAGCGGGCCTCAGAAAACGCATTGCGATTCCCCTAGGACTATCCAAAAGTGCCCCCAAAGGAAGGCTTTGGGTACAACTGAACTCCCCAGGGGAGCCTTAACGCAGCCCCACATGCAACTGGACCCTCCGGGTTCACTCTTTCACTGCGAGCCTAAATATAGCCCTCGGAGCAATGGGAGAAGACTGAAAAAGCGGGCCTCAGAAAACGCATTGCGATTCCCCTAGGACCATCCAAAAGTGCCCCCAAAGGAAGGCTTTGGGTACAACTGAACTCCCCAGGGGAGCCTTAACACAGCCCCACATGCAACTGGACCCTCTGTATTCACTCTTTCACAGCAACCCTAAATATAGCCATAGCATGCCTGGCAGTCGACTGAAAGCTCGGGCCACAGAAAATGTGTTACGAGCCCCATTCGCCCATCCAAAAGTGCCCCCAGAGGAAGGCTTTGTGTACAACTGAACTCCCCAGGGGAGCCTTTACGCAGCCCCACATGCAACTGGACCCTCCTTGTTCACTGTTTACGAGCAACCCTAAATATACCCCTAGCCACCATGGCAGAAGACTGAAAACTCGGGCTCCAGAAAATGCGTTTCAAGCCCCATTCACCCATCCAGAAGTGCCCCCAAAGGAAGGCTTTGGGTACAAGTGAACTCCCCAGGGGAGCCTTTATGCAGCCCCACATGCAACTGGACCCTCCGTATTCGCTCTTTCACAGCAAGCCTAAATATAGCCCTGGCCCGCAATGGGAGAAGACTGAAAAAGCGGGCCTCAGAAAACGCATTGCGATTCCCCTTGGACCATCCAAAAGTGCCCCCAAAGGAAGGCTTTGGGTACAACTGAACTCCCCAGGGGAGCCTTAACGCAGCCCCACATGCAACTGGACCCTCCGTATTCACTCTTTCACAGCAACCCTAAATATAGCCCTAGCATGCCTGGCAGTCGACTGAAAGGTCGGGCCACAGAAAATGTGTTACGAGCCCCATTCGCCCATCCAAAAGTGCCCCCAGAGGAAGGCTTTGTGTACAACTGAACTCCCCAGGGGAGCCTTTACGCAGCCCCACATGCAACTGGACCCTCCTTGTTCACTGTTTTACGAGCAACCCTAAATATAACCCTAGCCACCATGGCAGAAGACTGAAAACTCGGGCTCCAGAAAATGCGTTTCAAGCCCCATTCACCCATCCAGAAGTGCCCCCAAAGGAAGGCTTTGGGTACAAGTGAACTCCCCAGGGGAGCCTTTATGCAGCCCCACATGCAACTGGACCCTCCGGGTTCACTCTTTCACCGCAAGCCTAAATATAGCCCTAGCACGCCTGGCAGTCGACTGAAAGCTCGGGCCAAAGAAAATGTGTTACGAGCCCCATTCGCCCATCCAAAAGTGCCCCCAAAGGAAGGCTTTGGGTACATCTGAACTCCCCAGGGGAGCCTTAACGCAGCCCCACATGCAACTGGACCCTCCGGGTTCGCTCTTTACAGCAACCCTAAATATAACCCTAGCCAGCATGGCAGAAGACAGAAAATTCGGGCCACAGGAAAAGCGTTTCAAGCCCCTTTCGCCCATCCAGAAGTGCCCCCAAAGGAAGGCTTTGGGTATAAGTGAACTCCCCAGGGGAGCCTTTATGCAGCCCCACATGCAACTGGACCCTCCGGGTTCACTCTTTCACCGCAAGCCTAAATATATCCCTGGCCCGCCTGGCAGTCGACTGAAAACTCGGGCCCCAGAAAATGCATTAAAAGCCTAATTCGCCCATCCAAAAGTGCCCCCAGAGGAAGGCTTTGGGTACAACTGAACTCCCCAGGGGAGCCTTTACGCAGCCCCACATGCAACTGGACCCTCCTTGTTCACTGTTTACGAGCAACCCTAAATATACCCCTAGCCAGCATGGCAGAAGACTGAAAACTCGGGCTCCAGAAAATGCGTTTCAAGCCCCATTCACCCATCCAGAAGTGCCCCCAAAGGAAGGCTTTGGGTACAAGTGAACTCCCCAGGGGAGCCTTTATGCAGCCCCACATGCAACTGGACCCTCCGGGTTCACTCTTTCACCGCAAGCCTAAATATAGCCCTAGCACGCCTGGCAGTCGACTGAAAGCTCGGGCCAAAGAAAATGTGTTACGAGCCCCATTCGCCCATCCAGAAGTGCCCCCAAAGGAAGGCTTTGGGTACAACTGAACTCCCCAGGGGAGCCTTTACGCAGCCCCACATGCAACTGGACCCTCCTTGTTCACTGTTTTACGAGCAACCCTAAATAGAACCCTAGCCAGCATGGCAGAAGACTGAAAATTCGGGCCACAGAAAAAGCGTTTCAAGCCCCTTTCGCCCATCCAGAAGTGCCCCCAAAGGAAGGCTTTGGGTACAAGTGAACTCCCCAGGGGAGCCTTTATGCAGCCCCACATGCAACTGGACCCTCCGGGTTCACTCTTTCACCGCAAGCCTAAATATAGCCCTAGCACGCCTGGCAGTCGACTGAAAGCTCGGGCCATAGAAAATGTGTTACGAGCCCCATTCGCCCTTCCAAAAGTGCCCCCAGAGGAAGGCTTTGTGTACAACTGAACTCCCCAGGGGAGCCTTTACGCAGCCCCACATGCAACTGGACCCTCCTTGTTCACTGTTTACGAGCAACCCTAAATATACCCCTAGCCACCATGGCAGAAGACTGAAAACTCGGGCTCCAGAAAATGCGTTTCAAGCCCCATTCACCCATCCAGAAGTGCCCCCAAAGGAAGGCTTTGGGTACAAGTGAACTCCCCAGGGGAGCCTTTATGCAGCCCCACATGCAACTGGACCCTCCGGGTTCACTCTTTCACCGCAAGCCTAAATATAGCCCTAGCATGCCTGGCAGTCGACTGAAAGCTCGGGCCATAGAAAATGTGTTACGAGCCCCATTCGCCCATCCAAAAGTGCCCCCAGAGGAAGGCTTTGTGTACAACTGAACTCCCCAGGGGAGCCTTTACGCAGCCCCACATGCAACTGGACCCTCCTTGTTCACTGTTTACGAGCAACCCTAAATATACCCCTAGCCACCATGGCAGAAGACTGAAAACTCGGGCTCCAGAAAATGCGTTTCAAGCCCCATTCACCCATCCAGAAGTGCCCCCAAAGGAAGGCTTTGGGTACAAGTGAACTCCCCAGGGGAGCCTTTATGCAGCCCCACATGCAACTGGACCCTCCGGGTTCACTCTTTCACCGCAAGCCTAAATATAGCCCTAGCACGCCTGGCAGTCGACTGAAAGCTCGGGCTATAGAAAATGTGTTACGAGCCCCATTCGACCATCCAAAAGTGCTCCCAGAGGAAGGCTTTGTGTACAACTGAACTCCCCAGGGTAGCCTTTACGCAGCCCCACATGCAACTGGACCCTCCTTGTTCACTGTTTACGAGCAACCCTAAATATACCCCTAGCCACCATGACAGAAGACTGAAAACTCGGGCTCCAGAAAATGCGTTTCAAGCCCCTTTCGCCCATCCAGAAGTGCCCCCAAAGGAAGGCTTTGGGTACAAGTGAACTCCCCAGGGGAGCCTTTATGCAGCCCCACATGCAACTGGACCCTCCGGGTTCACTCTTTCACTGCGAGCCTAAATATAGCCCTCGGCGCAATGGGAGAAGACTGAAAAAGCGGGCCTCAGAAAACGCATTGCGATTCCCCTAGGACTATCCAAAAGTGCCCCCAAAGGAAGGCTTTGGGTACAACTGAACTCCCCAGGGGAGCCTTAACGCAGCCCCACATGCAACTGGACCCTCCGGGTTCACTCTTTCACTGCGAGCCTAAATATAGCCCTCGGAGCAATGGGAGAAGACTGAAAAAGCGGGCCTCAGAAAACGCATTGCGATTCCCCTAGGACCATCCAAAAGTGCCCCCAAAGGAAGGCTTTGGGTACAACTGAACTCCCCAGGGGAGCCTTAACACAGCCCCACATGCAACTGGACCCTCTGTATTCACTCTTTCACAGCAACCCTAAATATAGCCATAGCATGCCTGGCAGTCGACTGAAAGCTCGGGCCACAGAAAATGTGTTACGAGCCCCATTCGCCCATCCAAAAGTGCCCCCAGAGGAAGGCTTTGGGTACAACTGAACTCCCCAGGGGAGCCTTTACGCAGCCCCACATGCAACTGGACCCTCCTTGTTCACTGTTTACGAGCAACCCTAAATATACCCCTAGCCACCATGGCAGAAGACTGAAAACTCGGGCTCCAGAAAATGCGTTTCAAGCCCCATTCACCCATCCAGAAGTGCCCCCAAAGGAAGGCTTTGGGTACAAGTGAACTCCCCAGGGGAGCCTTTATGCAGCCCCACATGCAACTGGACCCTCCGTATTCGCTCTTTCACAGCAAGCCTAAATATAGCCCTGGCCCGCAATGGGAGAAGACTGAAAAAGCGGGCCTCAGAAAACGCATTGCGATTCCCCTTGGACCATCCAAAAGTGCCCCCAAAGGAAGGCTTTGGGTACAACTGAACTCCCCAGGGGAGCCTTAACGCAGCCCCACATGCAACTGGACCCTCCGTATTCACTCTTTCACAGCAACCCTAAATATAGCCCTAGCATGCCTGGCAGTCGACTGAAAGGTCGGGCCACAGAAAATGTGTTACGAGCCCCATTCGCCCATCCAAAAGTGCCCCCAGAGGAAGGCTTTGTGTACAACTGAACTCCCCAGGGGAGCCTTTACGCAGCCCCACATGCAACTGGACCCTCCTTGTTCACTGTTTTACGAGCAACCCTAAATATACCCCTAGCCACCATGGCAGAAGACTGAAAACTCGGGCTCCAGAAAATGCGTTTCAAGCCCCATTCACCCATCCAGAAGTGCCCCCAAAGGAAGGCTTTGGGTACAAGTGAACTCCCCAGGGGAGCCTTTATGCAGCCCCACATGCAACTGGACCCTCCGGGTTCACTCTTTCACCGCAAGCCTAAATATAGCCCTAGCACGCCTGGCAGTCGACTGAAAGCTCGGGCCAAAGAAAATGTGTTACGAGCCCCATTCGCCCATCCAAAAGTGCCCCCAAAGGAAGGCTTTGGGTACATCTGAACTCCCCAGGGGAGCCTTTATTTAGCCCCACATGCAACTGGACCCTCCGGGTTTGCTCTTTACAGCAACCCTAAATATAACCCTAGCCAGCATGGCAGAAGACTGAAAATTCGGGCCACAGAAAAAGCGTTTCAAGCCCCTTTCGCCCATCCAGAAGTGCCCCCAAAGGAAGGCTTTGGGTACAAGTGAACTCCCCAGGGGAGCCTTTATGCAGCCCCACATGCAACTGGACCCTCCGGGTTCACTCTTTCACCGCAAGCCTAAATATAGCCCTAGCACGCCTGGCAGTCGACTGAAAGCTCGGGCCATAGAAAATGTGTTACGAGCCCCATTCGCCCATCAAAAAGTGCCCCCAGAGGAAGGCTTTGGGTACAACTGAACTCCCCAGGGGAGCCTTTACGCAGCCCCACATGCAACTGGACCCTCCTTGTTCGCTCTTTACAGCAACCCTAAATATACCCCTAGCCACCATGGCAGAAGACTGAAAACTCGGGCTCCAGAAAATGCGTTTCAAGCCCCATTCACCCATCCAGAAGTGCCCCCAAAGGAAGGCTTTGGGTACAAGTGAACTCCCCAGGGGAGCCTTTATGCAGCCCCACATGCAACTGGACCCTCCGGGTTCACTCTTTCACTGCGAGCCTAAATATAGCCCTCGGCGCAATGGGAGAAGACTGAAAAAGCGGGTCTCAGAAAACACATTGCGATTCCCCTAGGACTATCCAAAAGTGCCCCCAAAGGAAGGCTTTGGGTACAACTGAACTCCCCAGGGGAGCCTTTATGCAGCCCCACATGCAACTGGACCCTCCGGGTTCACTCTTTCACCGCAAGCCTAAATATAGCCCTAGCACGCCTGGCAGTCGACTGAAAGCTCGGGCCAAAGAAAATGTGTTACGAGCCCCATTCGCCCATCCAAAAGTGCCCCCAAAGGAAGGCTTTGGGTACATCTGAACTCCCCAGGGGAGCCTTTATTTAGCCCCACATGCAACTGGACCCTCCGGGTTTGCTCTTTACAGCAACCCTAAATATAACCCTAGCCAGCATGGCAGAAGACTGAAAATTCGGGCCACAGAAAAAGCGTTTCAAGCCCCTTTCGCTCATCCAGAAGTGCCCCCAAAGGAAGGCTTTGGGTACAAGTGAACTCCCCAGGGGAGCCTTTATGCAGCCCCACATGCAACTGGACCCTCCGGGTTCACTCTTTCACCGCAAGCCTAAATATAGCCCTCGGCGCAATGGGAGAAGACTGAAAAAGCGGGTCTCAGAAAACACATTGCGATTCCCCTAGGACTATCCAAAAGTGCCCCCAAAGGAAGGCTTTGGGTACAAGTGAACTCCCCAGGGGAGCCTTTATGCAGCCCCACATGCAACTGGACCCTCCGGGTTCACTCTTTCACCGCAAGCCTAAATATAGCCCTAGCACGCCTGGCAGTCGACTGAAAGCTCGGGCCAAAGAAAATGTGTTACGAGCCCCATTCGCCCATCCAAAAGTGCCCCCAAAGGAAGGCTTTGGGTACATCTGAACTCCCCAGGGGAGCCTTTATTTAGCCCCACATGCAACTGGACCCTCCGGGTTTGCTCTTTACAGCAACCCTAAATATAACCCTAGCCAGCATGGCAGAAGACTGAAAATTCGGGCCACAGAAAAAGCGTTTCAAGCCCCTTTCGCCCATCCAGAAGTGCCCCCAAAGGAAGGCTTTGGGTACAAGTGAACTCCCCAGGGGAGCCTTTATGCAGCCCCACATGCAACTGGACCCTCCGGGTTCACTCTTTCACCGCAAGCCTAAATATATCCCTAGCACGCCTGGCAGTCGACTGAAAGCTCGGGCCATAGAAAATGTGTTACGAGCCCCATTCGACCATCCAAAAGTGCCCCCAGAGGAAGGCTTTGTGTACAACTGAACTCCCCAGGGGAGCCTTTACGCAGCCCCACATGCAACTGGACCCTCCTTGTTCACTGTTTACGAGCAACCCTAAATATACCCCTATCCACCATGACAGAAAACTGAAAACTCGGGCTCCAGAAAATGCGTTTCAAGCCCCATTCACCCATCCAGAAGTGCCCCCAAAGGAAGGCTTTGGGTACAAGTGAACTCCCCAGGGGAGCCTTTATGCAGCCCCACATGCAACTGGACCCTCCGGGTTCACTCTTTCACCGCAAGCCTAAATATAGCCCTCGGCGCAATGGGAGAAGACTGAAAAAGCGGGCCTCAGAAAACGCATTGCGATTCCCCTAGGACCATCCAAAAGTGCCCCCAAAGGAAGGCTTTGGGTACAACTGAACTCCCCAGGGGAGCCTTAACGCAGCCCCACATGCAACTGGACCCTCTGTATTCACTCTTTCACAGCAACCCTAAATATAGCCATAGCATGCCTGGCAGTCGACTGAAAGCTCGGGCCACAGAAAATGTGTTACGAGCCCCATTCGCCCATCCAAAAGTGCCCCCAGAGGAAGGCTTTGTGTACAACTGAACTCCCCAGGGGAGCCTTTACGCAGCCCCACATGCAACTGGACCCTCCTTGTTCACTGTTTACGAGCAACCCTAAATATACCCCTAGCCACCATGGCAGAAGACTGAAAACTCGGGCTCCAGAAAATGCGTTTCAAGCCCCATTCACCCATCCAGAAGTGCCCCCAAAGGAAGGCTTTGGGTACAAGTGAACTCCCCAGGGGAGCCTTTATGCAGCCCCACATGCAACTGGACCCTCCGTATTCGCTCTTTCACAGCAAGCCTAAATATAGCCCTGGCCCGCAATGGGAGAAGACTGAAAATGCGGGCCTCAGAAAACGCATTGCGATTCCCCTTGGACCATCCAAAAGTGCCCCCAAAGGAAGGCTTTGGGTACAACTGAACTCCCCAGGGGAGCCTTAACGCAGCCCCACATGCAACTGGACACTCCGTATTCACTCTTTCATAGCAACCCTAAATATAGCCCTAGCATGCCTGGCAGTCGACTGAAAGCTCGGGCCACAGAAAATGTGTTACGAGCCCCATTCGCCCATCCAAAAGTGCCCCCAGAGGAAGGCTTTGTGTACAACTGAACTCCCCAGGGGAGCCTTTACGCAGCCCCACATGCAACTGGACCCTCCTTGTTCACTGTTTACGAGCAACCCTAAATATACCCCTAGCCACCATGGCAGAAGACTGAAAACTCGGGCTCCAGAAAATGCGTTTCAAGCCCCATTCACCCATCCAGAAGTGCCCCCAAAGGAAGGCTTTGGGTACAAGTGAACTCCCCAGGGGAGCCTTTATGCAGCCCCACATGCAACTGGACCCTCCGGGTTCACTCTTTCACCGCAAGCCTAAATATAGCCCTAGCACGCCTGGCAGTCGACTGAAAGCTCGGGCCCGAGAAAATGTGTTACGAGCCCCATTCGCCCATCCAAAAGTGCCCCCAAAGGAAGGCTTTGCGTACATCTGAACTCCCCAGGGGAGCCTTTATGTAGCCCCACATGCAACTGGACCCTCCGGGTTCGCTCTTTACAGCAACCCTAAATATAACCCTAGCCAGCATGGCAGAAGACTGAAAACTCGGGCTCCAGAAAATGCGTTTCAAGCCCCATTCACCCATCCAGAAGTGCCCCCAAAGGAAGGCTTTGGGTACAAGTGAACTCCCCAGGGGAGCCTTTATGCAGCCCCACATGCAACTGGACCCTCCGGGTTCACTCTTTCACCGCAAGCCTAAATATAGCCCTAGCACGCCTGGCAGTCGACTGAAAGCTCGGGCCATAGAAAATGTGTTACGAGCCCCATTCGACCATCCAAAAGTGCCCCCAGAGGAAGGCTTTGTGTACAACTGAACTCCCCAGGGGAGCCTTTACGCAGCCCCACATGCAACTGGACCCTCCTTGTTCATTGTTTACGACCAACCCTAAATATACCCCTAGCCACCATGGCAGAAGACTGAAAACTCGGGCTCCAGAAAATGCGTTAAAAGCCTAATTCACCCATCCAGAAGTGCCCCCAAAGGAAGGCTTTGGGTACAAGTGAACTCCCCAGGGGAGCCTTTATGCAGCCCCACATGCAACTGGACCCTCCGGGTTCACTCTTTCACTGCGAGCCTAAATATATCCCTCGGCGCAATGGGAGAAGACTGAAAAAGCGGGCCTCAGAAAACGCATTGCGATTCCCCTAGGACCATCCAAAAGTGCCCCCAAAGGAAGGCTTTGGGTACAACTGAACTCCCCAGGGGAGCCTTAACGCAGCCCCACATGCAACTGGACCCTCTGTATTCACTCTTTCACAGCAACCCTAAATATAGCCCTAGCATGCCTGGCAGTCGACTGAAAGCTCGGGCCACAGAAAATGTGTTACGAGCCCCATTCGCCCATCCAAAAGTGCCCCCAGAGGAAGGCTTTGTGTACAACTGAACTCCCCAGGGGAGCCTTTACGCAGCCCCACATGCAACTGGACCCTCCTTGTTCACTGTTTACGAGCAACCCTAAATATACCCCTAGCCACCATGGTAGAAGACTGAAAACTCGGGCTCCAGAAAATGCGTTTCAAGCCCCATTCACCCATCCAGAAGTGCCCCCAAAGGAAGGCTTTGGGTACAAGTGAACTCCCCAGGGGAGCCTTTATGCAGCCCCACATGCAACTGGACCCTCCGTATTCGCTCTTTCACAGCAAGCCTAAATATAGCCCTGGCCCGCAATGGGAGAAGACTGAAAAAGCGGGCCTCAGAAAACGCATTGCGATTCCCCTTGGACCATCCAAAAGTGCCCCCAAAGGAAGGCTTTGGGTACAACTGAACTCCCCAGGGGAGCCTTAACGCAAGCCCCACATGCAACTGGACCCTCCGTATTCACTCTTTCACAGCAACCCTAAATATAGCCCTAGCATGCCTGGCAGTCGACTGAAAGCTCGGGCCACAGAAAATGTGTTACGAGCCCCATTCGCCCATCCAAAAGTGCCCCCAGAGGAAGGCTTTGTGTACAACTGAACTCCCCAGGGGAGCCTTTACGCAGCCCCACATGCAACTGGACCCTCCTTGTTCACTGTTTACGAGCAACCCTAAATATACCCCTAGCCACCATGGCAGAAGACTGAAAACTCGGGCTCCAGAAAATGCGTTTCAAGCCCCATTCACCCATCCAGAAGTGCCCCCAAAGGAAGGCTTTGGGTACAACTGAACTCCCCAAGGGAACCTTTATGTAGCCCCACATGCAACTGGACCCTCCGGGTTCGCTCTTTACAGCAACCCTAAATATAACCCTAGCCAGCATGGCAGAAGACTGAAAACTCGGGCTCCAGAAAAAGCTTTTCAAGCCCCATTCACCCATCCAGAAGTGCCCCCAAAGGAAGGCTTTGGGTACAAGTGAACTCCCCAGGGGAGCCTTTATGCAGCCCCACATGCAACTGGACCCTCCGGGTTCACTCTTTCACCGCAAGCCTAAATATAGCCCTAGCACGCCTGGCAGTCGACTGAAAGCTCGGGCCATAGAAAATGTGTTACGAGCCCCATTCGCCCATCCAAAAGTGCCCCCAGAGGAAGGCTTTGTGTACAACTGAACTCCCCAGGGGAGCCTTTACGCAGCCCCACATGCAACTGGACCCTCCTTGTTCACTGTTTACGAGCAACCCTAAATATACCCCTAGCCACCATGACAGAAGACTGAAAACTCGGGCTCCAGAAAATGCGTTTCAAGCCCCATTCACCCATCCAGAAGTGCCCCCAAAGGAAGGCTTTGGGTACAAGTGAACTCCCCAGGGGAGCCTTTATGCAGCCCCACATGCAACTGGACCCTCCGGGTTCACTCTTTCACTGCGAGCCTAAATATAGCCCTCGGAGCAATGGGAGAAGACTGAAAAAGCGGGCCTCAGAAAACGCATTGCGATTCCCCTAGGACCATCCAAAAGTGCCCCCAAAGGAAGGCTTTGGGTACAACTGAACTCCCCAGGGGAGCCTTAACGCAGCCCCACATGCAACTGGACCCTCTGTATTCACTCTTTCACAGCAACCCTAAATATAGCCCTAGCATGCCTGGCAGTCGACTGAAAGCTCGGGCCACAGAAAATGTGTTACGAGCCCCATTCGCCCATCCAAAAGTGCCCCCAGAAGAAGGCTTTGTGTACAAGTGAACTCCCCAGGGGAGCCTTTACGCAGCCCCACATGCAACTGGACCCTCCTTGTTCACTGTTTACGAGCAACCCTAAATATACCCCTAGCCACCATGGTAGAAGACTGAAAACTCGGGCTCCAGAAAATGCGTTTCAAGCCCCATTCACCCATCCAGAAGTGCCCCCAAAGGAAGGCTTTGGGTACAAGTGAACTCCCCAGGGGAGCCTTTATGCAGCCCCACATGCAACTGGACCCTCCGTATTCGCTCTTTCACAGCAACCCTAAATATAGCCCTGGCCCGCAATGGGAGAAGACTGAAAAAGCGGGCCTCAGAAAACGCATTGCGATTCCCCTTGGACCATCCAAAAGTGCCCCCAAAGGAAGGCTTTGGGTACAACTGAACTCCCCAGGGGAGCCTTAACGCAGCCCCACATGCAACTGGACCCTCCGTATTCACTCTTTCACAGCAACCCTAAATATAGCCCTAGCATGCCTGGCAGTCGACTGAAAGCTCGGGCCACAGAAAATGTGTTACGAGCCCCATTCGCCCATCCAAAAGTGCCCCCAGAAGAAGGCTTTGTGTACAACTGAACTCCCCAGGGGAGCCTTTACGCAGCCCCACATGCAACTGGACCCTCCTTGTTCACTGTTTTACGAGCAACCCTAAATATAACACTAGCCACCATGGCAGAAGACTGAAAACTCGGGCTCCAGAAAATGCGTTTCAAGCCCCATTCACCCATCCAGAAGTGCCCCCAAAGGAAGGCTTTGGGTACAAGTGAACTCCCCAGGGGAGCCTTTATGCAGCCCCACATGCAACTGGACCCTCCGGGTTCACTCTTTCACCGCAAGCCTAAATATAGCCCTAGCACGCCTGGCAGTCGACTGAAAGCTCGGGCCCGAGAAAATGTGTTACGAGCCCCATTCGCCCATCCAAAAGTGCCCCCAAAGGAAGGCTTTGGGTACATCTGAACTCCCCAGGGGAGCCTTTATTTAGCCCCACATGCAACTGGACCCTCCGGGTTCGCTCTTTACAGCAACCCTAAATATAACCCTAGCCAGCATGGCAGAAGACTGAAAATTCGGGCCACAGAAAAAGCGTTTCAAGCCCCTTTCGCCCATCCAGAAGTGCCCCCAAAGGAAGGCTTTGGGTACAAGTGAACTCCCCAGGGGAGCCTTTATGCAGCCCCACATGCAACTGGACCCTCCGGGTTCACTCTTTCACCGCAAGCCTAAATATAGCCCTAGCACGCCTGGCAGTCGACTGAAAGCTCGGGCCATAGAAAATGTGTTACGAGCCCCATTCGCCCATCAAAAAGTGCCCCCAGAGGAAGGCTTTGTGTACAACTGAACTCCCCAGGGGAGCCTTTACGCAGCCCCACATGCAACTGGACCCTCCTTGTTCACTGTTTACGAGCAACCCTAAATATACCCCTAGCCACCATGGCAGAAGACTGAAAACTCGGGCTCCAGAAAATGCGTTTCAAGCCCCATTCACCCATCCAGAAGTGCCCCCAAAGGAAGGCTTTGGGTACAAGTGAACTCCCCAGGGGAGCCTTTATGCAGCCCCACATGCAACTGGACCCTCCGGGTTCACTCTTTCACTGCGAGCCTAAATATAGCCCTCGGCGCAATGGGAGAAGACTGAAAAAGCGGGCCTCAGAAAACGCATTGCGATTCCCCTAGGACTATCCAAAAGTGCCCCCAAAGGAAGGCTTTGGGTACAAGTGAACTCCCCAGGGGAGCCTTAACGCAGCCCCACATGCAACTGGACCCTCTGTATTCACTCTTTCACAGCAACCCTAAATATAGCCCTAGCATGCCTGGCAGTCGACTGAAAGCTCGGGCCACAGAAAATGTGTTACGAGCCCCATTCGCCCATCCAAAAGTGCCCCCAGAGGAAGGCTTTGGGTACAACTGAACTCCCCAGGGGAGCCTTTACGCAGCCCCACATGCAACTGGACCCTCCTTGTTCACTCTTTACGAGCAACCCTAAATATACCCCTAGCCACCATGGCAGAAGACTGAAAACTCGGGCTCCAGAAAATGCGTTTCAAGCCCCATTCACCCATCCAGAAGTTCCCCCAAAGGAAGGCTTTGGGTACAAGTGAACTCCCCAGGGGAGCCTTTATGCAGCCCCACATGCAACTGGACCCTCCGGGTTCACTCTTTCACCGCAAGCCTAAATATATCCCTAGCACGCCTGGCAGTCGACTGAAAGCTCGGGCCATAGAAAATGTGTTACGAGCCCCATTCGACCATCCAAAAGTGCCCCCAGAGGAAGGCTTTGTGTACAACTGAACTCCCCAGGGGAGCCTTTACGCAGCCCCACATGCAACTGGACCCTCCTTGTTCACTGTTTACGAGCAACCCTAAATATACCCCTATCCACCATGACAGAAAACTGAAAACTCGGGCTCCAGAAAATGCGTTTCAAGCCCCATTCACCCATCCAGAAGTGCCCCCAAAGGAAGGCTTTGGGTACAAGTGAACTCCCCAGGGGAGCCTTTATGCAGCCCCACATGCAACTGGACCCTCCGGGTTCACTCTTTCACTGCGAGCCTAAATATAGCCCTCGGCGCAATGGGAGAAGACTGAAAAAGCGGGCCTCAGAAAACGCATTGCGATTCCCCTAGGACCATCCAAAAGTGCCCCCAAAGGAAGGCTTTGGGTACAACTGAACTCCCCAGGGGAGCCTTAACGCAGCCCCACATGCAACTGGACCCTCTGTATTCACTCTTTCACAGCAACCCTAAATATAGCCCTAGCATGCCTGGCAGTCGACTGAAAGGTCGGGCCACAGAAAATGTGTTACGAGCCCCATTCGCCCATCCAAAAGTGTCCCCAGAGGAAGGCTTTGTGTACAACTGAACTCCCCAGGGGAGCCTTTACGCAGCCCCACATGCAACTGGACCCTCCTTGTTCACTGTTTACGAGCAACCCTAAATATACCCCTAGCCACCATGGCAGAAGACTGAAAACTCGGGCTCCAGAAAATGCGTTTCAAGCCCCATTCACCCATCCAGAAGTGCCCCCAAAGGAAGGCTTTGGGTACAAGTGAACTCCCCAGGGGAGCCTTTATGCAGCCCCACATGCAACTGGACCCTCCGTATTCGCTCTTTCACAGCAAGCCTAAATATAGCCCTGGCCCGCAATGGGAGAAGACTGAAAATGCGGGCCTCAGAAAACGCATTGCGATTCCCCTTGGACCATCCAAAAGTGCCCCCAAAGGAAGGCTTTGGGTACAACTGAACTCCCCAGGGGAGCCTTAACGCAGCCCCACATGCAACTGGACACTCCGTATTCACTCTTTCATAGCAACCCTAAATATAGCCCTAGCATGCCTGGCAGTCGACTGAAAGCTCGGGCCACAGAAAATGTGTTACGAGCCCCATTCGCCCATCCAAAAGTGCCCCCAGAGGAAGGCTTTGTGTACAACTGAACTCCCCAGGGGAGCCTTTACGCAGCCCCACATGCAACTGGACCCTCCTTGTTCACTGTTTACGAGCAACCCTAAATATACCCCTAGCCACCATGGCAGAAGACTGAAAACTCAGGCTCCAGAAAATGCGTTTCAAGCCCCATTCACCCATCCAGAAGTGCCCCCAAAGGAAGGCTTTGGGTACAAGTGAACTCCCCAGGGGAGCCTTTATGCAGCCCCACATGCAACTGGACCCTCCGGGTTCACTCTTTCACCGCAAGCCTAAATATAGCCCTAGTACGCCTGGCAGTCGACTGAAAGCTCGGGCCCGAGAAAATGTGTTACGAGCCCCATTCGCCCATCCAAAAGTGCCCCCAAAGGAAGGCTTTGCGTACATCTGAACTCCCCAGGGGAGCCTTTATGTAGCCCCACATGCAACTGGACCCTCCGGGTTCGCTCTTTACAGCAACCCTAAATATAACCCTAGCCAGCATGGCAGAAGACTGAAAACTCGGGCTCCAGAAAATGCGTTTCAAGCCCCATTCACCCATCCAGAAGTGCCCCCAAAGGAAGGCTTTGGGTACAAGTGAACTCCCCAGGGGAGCCTTTATGCAGCCCCACATGCAACTGGACCCTCCGGGTTCACTCTTTCACCGCAAGCCTAAATATAGCCCTAGCACGCCTGGCAGTCGACTGAAAGCTCGGGCCATAGAAAATGTGTTACGAGCCCCATTCGACCATCCAAAAGTACCCCCAGAGGAAGGCTTTGTGTACAACTGAACTCCCCAGGGGAGCCTTTACGCAGCCCCACATGCAACTGGACCCTCCTTGTTCACTGTTTACGACCAACCCTAAATATACAGCTAGCCACCATGACAGAAGACTGAAAACTCGGGCTCCAGAAAATGCGTTTCAAGCCCCATTCACCCATCCAGAAGTGCCCCCAAAGGAAGGCTTTGGGTACAACTGAACTCCCCAGGGGAGCCTTTATGCAGCCCCACATGCAACTGGACCCTCCGGGTTCACTCTTTCACTGCGAGCCTAAATATATCCCTCGGCGCAATGGGAGAAGACTGAAAAAGCGGGCCTCAGAAAACGCATTGCGATTCCCCTAGGACCATCCAAAAGTGCCCCCAAAGGAAGGCTTTGGGTACAACTGAACTCCCCAGGGGAGCCTTAACGCAGCCCCACATGCAACTGGACCCTCTGTATTCACTCTTTCACAGCAACCCTAAATATAGCCCTAGCATGCCTGGCAGTCGACTGAAAGCTCGGGCCACAGAAAATGTGTTACGAGCCCCATTCGCCCATCCAAAAGTGCCCCCAGAGGAAGGCTTTGGGTACAACTGAACTCCCCAGGGGAGCCTTTACGCAGCCCCACATGCAACTGGACCCTCCTTGTTCACTGTTTACGAGCAACCCTAAATATACCCCTAGCCACCATGGTAGAAGACTGAAAACTCGGGCTCCAGAAAATGCGTTTCAAGCCCCATTCACCCATCCAGAAGTGCCCCCAAAGGAAGGCTTTGGGTACAAGTGAACTCCCCAGGGGAGCCTTTATGCAGCCCCACATGCAACTGGACCCTCCGGGTTCACTCTTTCACCGCAAGCCTAAATATAGCCCTGGCCCGCAATGGGAGAAGACTGAAAAAGCGGGCCTCAGAAAACGCATTGCGATTCCCCTTGGACCATCCAAAAGTGCCCCCAAAGGAAGGCTTTGGGTACAACTGAACTCCCCAGGGGAGCCTTAACGCAGCCCCACATGCAACTGGACCCTCCGTATTCACTCTTTCACAGCAACCCTAAATATAGCCCTAGCATGCCTGGCAGTCGACTGAAAGCTCGGGCCACAGAAAATGTGTTACGAGCCCCATTCGCCCATCCAAAAGTGCCCCCAGAGGAAGGCTTTGTGTACAACTGAACTCCCCAGGGGAGCCTTTACGCAGCCCCACATGCAACTGGACCCTCCTTGTTCACTGTTTACGAGCAACCCTAAATATACCCCTAGCCACCATGGCAGAAGACTGAAAACTCGGGCTCCAGAAAATGCGTTTCAAGCCCCATTCACCCATCCAGAAGTGCCCCCAAAGGAAGGCTTTGGGTACAACTGAACTCCCCAAGGGAACCTTTATGTAGCCCCACATGCAACTGGACCCTCCGGGTTCGCTCTTTACAGCAACCCTAAATATAACCCTAGCCAGCATGGCAGAAGACTGAAAACTCGGGCTCCAGAAAAAGCTTTTCAAGCCCCATTCACCCATCCAGAAGTGCCCCCAAAGGAAGGCTTTGGGTACAAGTGAACTCCCCAGGGGAGCCTTTATGCAGCCCCACATGCAACTGGACCCTCCGGGTTCACTCTTTCACCGCAAGCCTAAATATAGCCCTAGCACGCCTGGCAGTCGACTGAAAGCTCGGGCCATAGAAAATGTGTTACGAGCCCCATTCGCCCATCCAAAAGTGCCCCCAGAGGAAGGCTTTGTGTACAACTGAACTCCCCAGGGGAGCCTTTACGCAGCCCCACATGCAACTGGACCCTCCTTGTTCACTGTTTACGAGCAACCCTAAATATACCCCTAGCCACCATGACAGAAGACTGAAAACTCGGGCTCCAGAAAATGCGTTTCAAGCCCCATTCACCCATCCAGAAGTGCCCCCAAAGGAAGGCTTTGGGTACAAGTGAACTCCCCAGGGGAGCCTTTATGCAGCCCCACATGCAACTGGACCCTCCGGGTTCACTCTTTCACCGCAAGCCTAAATATAGCCCTGGCCCGCAATGGGAGAAGACTGAAAAAGCGGGCCTCAGAAAACGCATTGCGATTCCCCTTGGACCATCCAAAAGTGCCCCCAAAGGAAGGCTTTGGGTACAACTGAACTCCCCAGGGGAGCCTTAACGCAGCCCCACATGCAACTGGACCCTCCGTATTCACTCTTTCACAGCAACCCTAAATATAGCCCTAGCATGCCTGGCAGTCGACTGAAAGCTCGGGCCACAGAAAATGTGTTACGAGCCCCATTCGCCCATCCAAAAGTGCCCCCAGAGGAAGGCTTTGTGTACAACTGAACTCCCCAGGGGAGCCTTTACGCAGCCCCACATGCAACTGGACCCTCCTTGTTCACTGTTTACGAGCAACCCTAAATATACCCCTAGCCACCATGGCAGAAGACTGAAAACTCGGGCTCCAGAAAATGCGTTTCAAGCCCCATTCACCCATCCAGAAGTGCCCCCAAAGGAAGGCTTTGGGTACAACTGAACTCCCCAAGGGAACCTTTATGTAGCCCCACATGCAACTGGACCCTCCGGGTTCGCTCTTTACAGCAACCCTAAATATAACCCTAGCCAGCATGGCAGAAGACTGAAAACTCGGGCTCCAGAAAAAGCTTTTCAAGCCCCATTCACCCATCCAGAAGTGCCCCCAAAGGAAGGCTTTGGGTACAAGTGAACTCCCCAGGGGAGCCTTTATGCAGCCCCACATGCAACTGGACCCTCCGGGTTCACTCTTTCACCGCAAGCCTAAATATAGCCCTAGCACGCCTGGCAGTCGACTGAAAGCTCGGGCCATAGAAAATGTGTTACGAGCCCCATTCGACCATCCAAAAGTGCCCCCAGAGGAAGGCTTTGTGTACAACTGAACTCCCCAGGGGAGCCTTTACGCAGCCCCACATGCAACTGGACCCTCCTTGTTCACTGTTTACGAGCAACCCTAAATATACCCCTAGCCACCATGACAGAAGACTGAAAACTCGGGCTCCAGAAAATGCGTTTCAAGCCCCATTCACCCATCCAGAAGTGCCCCCAAAGGAAGGCTTTGGGTACAAGTGAACTCCCCAGGGGAGCCTTTATGCAGCCCCACATGCAACTGGACCCTCCGGGTTCACTCTTTCACTGCGAGCCTAAATATATCCCTCGGAGCAATGGGAGAAGACTGAAAAAGCGGGCCTCAGAAAACGCATTGCGATTCCCCTAGGACCATCCAAAAGTGCCCCCAAAGGAAGGCTTTGGGTACAACTGAACTCCCCAGGGGAGCCTTAACGCAGCCCCACATGCAACTGGACCCTCTGTATTCACTCTTTCACAGCAACCCTAAATATAGCCCTAGCATGCCTGGCAGTCGACTGAAAGCTCGGGCCACAGAAAATGTGTTACGAGCCCCATTCGCCCATCCAAAAGTGCCCCCAGAGGAAGGCTTTGTGTACAAGTGAACTCCCCAGGGGAGCCTTTACGCAGCCCCACATGCAACTGGACCCTCCTTGTTCACTGTTTACGAGCAACCCTAAATATACCCCTAGCCACCATGGCAGAAGACTGAAAACTCGGGCTCCAGAAAATGCGTTTCAAGCCCCATTCACCCATCCAGAAGTGCCCCCAAAGGAAGGCTTTGGGTACAACTGAACTCCCCAGGGGAGCCTTTATGCAGCCCCACATGCAACTGGACCCTCCGTATTCGCTCTTTCACAGCAACCCTAAATATAGCCCTGGCCCGCAATGGGAGAAGACTGAAAAAGCGGGCCTCAGAAAACGCATTGCGATTCCCCTTGGACCATCCAAAAGTGCCCCCAAAGGAAGGCTTTGGGTACAACTGAACTCCCCAGGGGAGCCTTAACGCAGCCCCACATGCAACTGGACCCTCCGTATTCGCTCTTTCACAGCAACCCTAAATATAGCACTGGCCCGCCTGGCAGTCGACTGAAAGGTCGGGCCACAGAAAATGTGTTACGAGCCCCATTCGCCCATCCAAAAGTGCCCCCAGAAGAAGGCTTTGTGTACAACTGAACTCCCCAGGGGAGCCTTTACGCAGCCCCACATGCAACTGGACCCTCCTTGTTCACTGTTTTACGAGCAACCCTAAATATACCCCTAGACACCATGGCAGAAGACTGAAAACTCGGGCTCCAGAAAATGCGTTTCAAGCCCCATTCACCCATCCAGAAGTGCCCCCAAAGGAAGGCTTTGGGTACAAGTGAACTCCCCAGGGGAGCCTTTATGCAGCCCCACATGCAACTGGACCCTCCGGGTTCACTCTTTCACCGCAAGCCTAAATATAGCCCTAGCACGCCTGGCAGTCGACTGAAAGCTCGGGCTAAAGAAAATGTATTACGAGCCCCATTCGCCCATCCAAAAGTGCCCCCAAAGGAAGGCTTTGGGTACATCTGAACTCCCCAGGGGAGCCTTTACGTAGCCCCACATGCAACTGGACCCTCCGGGTTCGCTCTTTACAGCAACCCTAAATATAACCCTAGCCTGCATGGCAGAAGACTGAAAATTCGGGCCACAGAAAAAGCGTTTCAAGCCCCTTTCGCCCATCCAGAAGTGCCCCCAAAGGAAGGCTTTGGGTACAACTGAACTCCCCAGGGGAGCCTTTATGCAGCCCCACATGCAACTGGACCCTCCGGGTTCACTCTTTCACCGCAAGCCTAAATATAGCCCTAGCACGCCTGGCAGTCGACTGAAAGCTCGGGCCATAGAAAATGTGTTACGAGCCCCATTCGCCCATCCAAAAGTGCCCCCAGAGGAAGGCTTTGTGTACAACTGAACTCCCCAGGGGAGCCTTTACGCAGCCCCACATGCAACTGGACCCTCCTTGTTCACTGTTTACGAGCAACCCTAAATATACCCCTAGCCACCATGGCAGAAGACTGAAAACTCGGGCTCCAGAAAATGCGTTTCAAGCCCCATTCACCCATCCAGAAGTGCCCCCAAAGGAAGGCTTTGGGTACAACTGAACTCCCCAGGGCAGCCTTTATGCAGCCCCACATGCAACTGGACCCTCCGGGTTCACTCTTTCACTGCGAGCCTAAATATAGCCCTCGGCGCAATGGGAGAAGACTGAAAAAGCGGGCCTCAGAAAACGCATTGCGATTCCCCTAGGACCATCCCAAAGTGCCCCCAAAGGAAGGCTTTGGGTACAACTGAACTCCCCAGGGGAGCCTTAATGCAGCCCCACATGCAACTGGACCCTCTGTATTCACTCTTTCACAGCAAACCTAAATATAGCCCTAGCATGCCTGGCAGTCGACTGAAAGCTCGGGCCACAGAAAATGTGTTACGAGCCCCATTCGCCCATCCAAAAGTGCCCCCAGAGGAAGGCTTTGTGTACAACTGAACTCCCCAGGGGAGCCTTTACGCAGCCCCACATGCAACTGGACCCTCCTTGTTCACTGTTTACGAGCAACCCTAAATATACCCCTAGCCACCATGGCAGAAGACTGAAAACTCGGGCTCCAGAAAATGCGTTTCAAGCCCCATTCACCCATCCAGAAGTGCCCCCAAAGGAAGGCTTTGGGTACAAGTGAACTCCCCAGGGGAGCCTTTATGCAGCCCCACATGCAACTGGACCCTCCGGGTTCACTCTTTCACCGCAAGCCTAAATATAGCCCTAGCACGCCTGGTAGTCGACTGAAAGCTCGGGCCAAAAAAAATGTGTTACGAGCCCCATTCGCCCATCCAAAAGTGCCCCCAAAGGAAGGCTTTGGGTACATCTGAACTCCCCAGGGGAGCCTTTATGTAGCCCCACATGCAACTGGACCCTCCGGGTTCACTCTTTCACCGCAAGCCTAAATATAGCCCTAGCACGCCTGGCAGTCGACTGAAAACTCGGGCTCCAGAAAATGCGTTTCAAGCCCCATTCACCCATCCAGAAGTGCCCCCAAAGGAAGGCTTTGGGTACAAGTGAACTCCCCAGGGGAGCCTTTACGCAGCCCCACATGCAACTGGACCCTCCTTGTTCACTGTTTACGAGCAACCCTAAATATACCCCTAGCCACCATGGCAGAAGACTGAAAACTCGGGCCACAGAAAAAGCGTTTCAAGCCCCTTTCGCCATCCAGAAGTGCCCCCAAAGGAAGGCTTTGGGTACATCTGAACTCCCCAGGGGAGCCTTTACGCAGCCCCACATGCAACTGGACCCTCCGGGTTCGCTCTTTACAGCAACCCTAAATATAACCCTAGCCACCATGGCAGAAGACTGAAAACTCGGGCCACAGAAAAAGCGTTTCAAGCCCCTTTCGCCCATCCAGAAGTGCCCCAAAGGAAGGCTTTGGGTACAAGTGAACTCCCCAGGGGAGCCTTTATGCAGCCTCACATGCAACTGGACCCTCCGTATTCGCTCTTTCACAGCAACCCTAAATATAACCCTGGCCCGCATTGCAGTCGACTGAAAACTCGGGCCACAGAAAATGCGATAAAAGCCTAATTCGCACATCCAAAAGTGCCCCCAGAGGAAGGCTTTGGGTACAAGTGAACTCCCCAGGGGAGCCTTTACGCAGCCCCACATGCAACTGGACCCTCCGTATTCACTCTTTCACAGCAACCCTAAATATAGCCCTGGCCCCCATGGTAGACGACTGAAAAATCGGGCCCAAAAAAAGTGCTACAAGCCCCATTCGACCATCCAAAAGTGCCCCCAGAGGAAGGCTTTGGGTACAAGTGAACTCCCCAGGGGAGCCTTTATGCAGGCCCATACGCAACTGGACCCCCCGTGTTCGCTGTTTACAAGCAACCCTAAATATAACACTAGCCAGCATGGCAGAAAACTGAAAACTCGGGCCACAGAAAAAGCGTTTCAAGCCCCTTTCGCCCATTCAGAAGTGCCCCCAAAGGAAGGCTTTGGGTACAAGTGAACTCCCCAGGGGAGCCTTTATGCAGCCCCACATGCAAATGGACCCTCCGGGTTCACTCTTTCACCGCAAGCCTAAATATAGCCCGAGCACGCCTGGCAGTCGACTGAAAGCTCGGGCCATAGAAAATGTGTTACGAGCCCCATTCGCCCATCCAAAAGTGCCCCCACAGGAAGGCTTTGTGTACAACTGAACTCCCCAGGGGAGCCTTTACGCAGCCCCACATGCAACTGGACCCTCCTTGTTCACTGTTTACGAGCAACCCGAAATATACCCCTAGCCACCAAGCAGAAGACTGAAAACTCGGGCTCCAGAAAATGCGTTTCAAGCCCCATTCACCCATCCAGAAGTGCCCCCAAAGGAAGGCTTTGGGTACAAGTGAACTCCACAGGGGAGCCTTTATGCAGCCCCACATGCAACTGGACCCTCCGGGTTCACTCTTTCACAGCAACCCTAAATATAACCCTGGCCCACATGGCAGTCGACTGAAAAATCGGGCCCCAGAAAATGTTCTACAAGCCCCATTCGACCATCCAAAAGTGCCCCCAAAGGAAGGCTTTGGGTACAAGTGAACTCCCCAGGGGAGCCTTTATGCAGGCACATACGCAACTGGACCCCCCGTGTTCACTGTTTACAAGCAACCCTAAATATAACCCTAGCCAGCATCGCAGAAAACTGAAAACTCGGGCCACAGAAAAAACGTTTCAAGCCCCATTCACCCATCCAGAAGTGCCCCCAAAGGAAGGCTTTGTGTACAACTGAACTCCCCAGGGGAGCCTTTATGCAGCCCCACATGCAACTGGACCCTCCGGGTTCACTCTTTCACAGCAACCCTAAATATAGCCCTCGGCGCAATGGGAGAAGACTGAAAAATCGGGCCCCAGAAAACGCATTACGATTCCCCTTGGACCATCCAGAAGTGCCCCCAGAGGAAGGCTTTGGGTACAACTGGACTCCCCAGGGGAGCTTTTATGCAGCCCCACATGCAACTGGACCCTCCGTATTCGCTCTTTCACAGCAACCCTAAATATAGCCCTGGCCCGCCTGGCAGTCGACTGAAAACTCGGGCCCCAGAAAATGCATTAAAAGCCTAATTCGCCCATCCAAAAGTGCCCCCAGAGGAAGGCTTTGGGTACAACTGAACTCCCCAGGGGAGCCTTTATGCAGCCCCACATGCAACTGGACCCTCCGGGTTCCCTATTTCACCGCAAGCCTAAATATAGCCCTAGCACGCCTGGCAGTCGACTGAAAGCTCGGGCCACAGAAGATGTGTTACGATCCCCATTCGCTCATCCAAAAGTGCCCCCAAAGGAAGGCTTTGGGTACATCTGAACTCCCCAGGGGAGCCTTTACGCAGCCCCACATGCAACTGGACCCTCCGTATTCGCTCTTTCACAGCAACCCGAAATATAACCCTGGCCTGCATGGAAGACGACTGAAAAATCGGGCCCCAGAAAACGTGCTACAAGCCCCATTTGACCATTCAAAAGTGCCCCCAAAGGAAGGCTTTGGGTACAACTGAACTCCCCAGGGGAGCCTATATGCAGGCCCATACGCAACTGGACCCCCCGTGTTCGCTGTTTACAAGCAACCCTAAATATAACACTAGCCAGCATGGCAGAAAACTGAAAACTCGGGCCACAGAAAATGCGTTTCAAGCCCCATTCACCCATCCAGAAGTGCCCCCAAAGGAAGGCTTTGGGTACAAGTGAACTCCCCAGGGGAGCCTTAACGCAGCCCCACATGCAACTGGACCCTCCATATTCGCTCTTTCACAGCAACCCTAAATATAGCCGTGGCCCGCCTGGGAGTCGACTGAAAACTCGGGCCCCAGAAAATGCGTTAAAAGCCTAATTCGCCCATCCAAAAGTGCCCCCAGAGGAAGGCTTTGGGTACAACTGAAGTCCCCAGGGGAGCCTTTACGCAGCCCCACATGCAACTGGACCCTCCGTATTCGCTCTTTCACAGCAACCCTAAATATAGCCCTGGCCCGCCTGGCAGTCTTCTGAAAACTCGGGCCCCAGAAAATGCATTAAAAGCCTAATTCGCCCATCCAAAAGTGCCCCCAGAGGAAGGCTTTGGGTACAACTGAACTCCCCAGGGGAGCCTTTATGCAGCCCCACATGCAACTGGACCCTCCGGGTTCACTCTTTCACAGCAACCCTAAATATAGCCCTAGCCCGCCTGGCAGTCGACTGAAAACTCGGGCCCCAGAAAATGCGTTTAAAGCCCCTTTCGCCCATCCAAAAGTGCCCCCAAAGGAAGGCTTTGGGTACAACTGGACTCCCCAGGGGAGCCTTTATGCAGCCCCACATGCAACTGGACCCTCCGTATTCGCTCTTTCACAGCAACCCTAAATATAGCCCTGGCCCGCCTGGCAGTCGACTGAAAACTCGGGCCCCAGAAAATGCATTAAAAGCTTAATTCGACCATCCAAAAGTGCCCCCAGAGGAAGGCTTTGGGTACAACTTAACTCCCCAGGGGAGCCTTTACGCAGCCCCACATGCAACTGGACCCTCCTTGTTCACTGTTTACGAGCAACCCTAAATATACCCCTAGCCAGCATGGCAGAAGACTGAAAACTCGGGCCACAGAAAATGCGTTTCAAGCCCCATTCACCCATCCAGAAGTGCCCCCAAAGGAAGGCTTTGGGTACAAGTGAACTCCCCAGGGGAGCCTTTATGCAGCCCCACATGCAACTGGACCCTCCGGGTTCACTCTTTCACCGCAAGCCTAAATATAGCCCTAGCACTCCTGGCAGTCGACTGAAAGCTCGGGCCACAGAAAATGTGTTACGAGCCCCATTCGCCCATCCAAAAGTGCCCCCAAAGGAAGGCTTTGGGTACATCTGAACTCCCCAGGGGAGCCTTTATGCAGCCCCACATGCAACTGGACCCTCCGTGTTCGCTCTTTACAGCAACCCTAAATATAACCCTAGCCAGCATGGCAGAAGACAGAAAATTCGGGCCACAGGAAAAGCGTTTCAAGCCCCATTCACCCATCCAGAAGTGCCCCCAAAGGAAGGCTTTGGGTACAACTGAACTCCCCAGGGGAGCCTTCATGCAGCCCCACATGCAACTGGACCCTCCGTATTCGCTCTTTCACAGCAATCCTAAATATATCCCTCGGCGCAATGGGAGAAGACTGAAAAAGCAGGCCTCAGGAAACGCATTGCGATTCCCCTTGGACCATCAAAAAGTGCCCCCAAAGGAAGGCTTTGGGTACAAGTGAACTCCCCAGGGGAGCCTTAACGCAGCCCCAAATGCAACTGGACCCACCGTATTCGCTCTTTCACAGCAACCCTAAATATATCCCTGGCCCGCCTGGGAGTCGACTGAAAACTCGGGCCCCAGAAAATGCGTTAAAAGCTTAACTCGCCCATCCAAAAGTGCCCCCAGAGAAAGGCTTTGGGTACAACTGAACTCCCCAGGGGAGCCTTTACGCAGCCCCACCTGCAACTGGACCTACCCTTGTTCACTGTTCACGATCAACCCTAAATATACCCCTAGCCACCATGGCAGAAGACTGAAAACTCGGGCTCCAGAAAATGCGTTTCAAGCCCCATTCACCCATCCAGAAGTGCCCCCAAAGGAAGGCTTTGGGTACAAGTGAACTCCCCAGGGGAGCCTTTATGCAGCCCCACATGCAACTGGACCCTCCGGGTTCACTCTTTCAATGCAAGCCTAAATATAGCCCTAGCACGCCTGGCAGTCGACTGAAAGCTTGGGCCACAGAAAATGTGTTACGAGCCCCATTCGCCCATCCAAAAGTGCCCCCAAAGGAAGGCTTTGGGTACATCTGAACTCCCCAGGGGAGCCTTTATGCAGCCCCACATTGAACTGGACCCTCCGTGTTCGCTCTTTACAGCAATTCTAAATATAACCCTAGCCAGCATGGCAGAAGACTGAAAACTCGGGCCACAGAAAAAGGGTTTCAAGCCCCTTTCGCCCATCCAGAAGTGCCCCCAAAGGAAGGCTTTGGATACAAGTGAACTCCCCAGGGGAGCCTTTACGCAGCCCCACATGCAACTGGACCCTCCGTATTCGCTCTTTCACAGTAAACATAAATATAACCCTGGCCCGCATGGCAGACGACTTAAAAATCGGGCCCCAGAAAACGTGCTCCAAGCCCCATTCGACCATCCAACGTGCCCCCAAAGGAAGGCTTTGGGTACAAGTGAACTCCCCAGGGGAGCCTTTATGCAGGCCCATACGCAACTGGACCCCCCGTGTTCGCTGTTTACAAGCAACCCTAAATATAACACTAGCCAGCAGGGCAGAAAACTGAAAACTCGGGCCACAGAAAAAGCGTTTCAAGCCCCATTCACCCATCCAGAAGTGCCCCCAAAGGAAGGCTTTGAGTACAAGTGAACTCCCCAGGGGAGCCTTTATGCAGCCCCACATGCAACTGGACCCTCCGGGTTCACTCTTTCACCGCAAGCCTAAATATAGCCCTCGGCGCAATGGGAGAAGACTGAAAAAGCGGGAATCAGAAAACGCATTGCGATTCCCCTTGGACCATCCAAAAGTGCCCCCAGAGGAAGGCTTTGGGTACAACTGGACTCCCCAGGGGAGCCTTAACGCAGCCCCAAATGCAACTGGACGCTCCGTATTCGCTCTTTCACAGCAATCCTAAATATAACCCTGGCCCGCCTGGGAGTCGACTGAAAACTCGGGCCCCAGAAAATGCGTTAAAAGCCTTAATTCGCTCATCCAAAAGTGCCCCCAGAGAAAGGCTTTGGGTACAACTGAACTCCCCAGGGGAGCCTTTACGCAGCCCCACATGCAACTGGACCCTCCGTATTCGCTCTTTCACAGTAACCATAAATAACCCTGGCCCGCATGGAAGACGACTTAAAAATCGGGCCCCAGAAAACGTGCTCCAAGCCCCATTCGCCCATCCAGAAGTGCCCCCAAAGGAAGGCTTTGGGTACAACTGATCTCCACAGGGGAGCCTTAACGCAGGCCCATACGCAACTGGACCCCCCGTGTTCGCTGTTTACAAGCAACCCTAAATATAACACTAGCCAGCAGGGCAGAAAACTGAAAACTCGGGCTCCAGAAAAAGCGTTTCAAGCCCCATTCACCCATCCAGAAGTGCCCCCAAAGGAAGGCTTTGGGTACAAGTGAACTCCCCAGGGGAGCCTTTATGCAGCCCCACATGCAACTGGACCCTCCGGGTTCGCTATTTCACAGGAACCCTAAATATAACCCTGGCCCGCCTGGCAGTCGACTGAAAACTCGGGCCCCAGAAAATGCGTTAAAAGCCTAATTCACCCATCCAAAAGTGCCCCCAGAGGAAGGCTTTGGGTACAACTGAACTCCCCAGGGGAGCCTTAACGCAGCCCCACATGCAACTGGACCCTCCGTATTCGCTCTTTCACAGCAACCCTAAATATAGCCCTGGCCCGCCTGGCAGTCGACTGAAAACTCGGGCCCCAGAAAATGCGTTAAAAGCCTAATTCGCCCATCCAAAAGTGCCCCCAGAGGAAGGCTTTGGGTACAACTGAACTCCCCAGGGGAGCCTTTACGCAGCCCCACCTGCAACTGGACCCTCCTTGTTCCCTGTTTACGAGCAACCCTAAATATACCCCTAGCCACCATGGCAGAAGACTGAAAATTTGGGCTCGCGAAAATGCGTTTCAAGCCCCATTCACCCATCCAGAAGTGCCCCCAAAGGAAGGCTTTGGGTACAAGTGAACTCCCCAGGGGAGCCTTTATGCAGCCCCACATGCAATTGGACCCTCAGGGTTCACTCTTTCACCGCAAGCCTAAATATAGCCCTAGCACGCCTGGCAGTCGACTGAAAACTCGGGCCCCAGAAAATGCATTAAAAGCTTAATTCGACCATCCAAAAGTGCCCCCAGAGGAAGGCTTTGGGTACAACTTAACTCCCCAGGGGAGCCTTTATGCAGCCCCACATGCAACTGGACCCTCCTTGTTCACTGTTTACGAGCAACCCTAAATATACCCCTAGCCAGCATGGCAGAAGACTGAAAACTCGGGCCACAGAAAATGCGTTTCAAGCCCCATTCACCCATCCAGAAGTGCCCCCAAAGGAAGGCTTTGGGTACAAGTGAACTCCCCAGGGGAGCCTTTATGCAGCCCCACATGCAACTGGACCCTCCGGGTTCACTCTTTCACCGCAAGCCTAAATATAGCCCTAGCACTCCTGGCAGTCGACTGAAAGCTCGGGCCACAGAAAATGTGTTACGAGCCCCATTCGCCCATCCAAAAGTGCCCCCAAAGGAAGGCTTTGGGTACATCTGAACTCCCCAGGGGAGCCTTTATGCAGCCCCACATGCAACTGGACCCTCCGTGTTCGCTCTTTACAGCAACCCTAAATATAACCCTAGCCAGCATGGCAGAAGACAGAAAATTCGGGCCACAGGAAAAGCGTTTCAAGCCCCATTCACCCATCCAGAAGTGCCCCCAAAGGAAGGCTTTGGGTACAACTGAACTCCCCAGGGGAGCCTTCATGCAGCCCCACATGCAACTGGACCCTCCGTATTCGCTCTTTCACAGCAATCCTAAATATATCCCTCGGCGCAATGGGAGAAGACTGAAAAAGCAGGCCTCAGGAAACGCATTGCGATTCCCCTTGGACCATCAAAAAGTGCCCCCAAAGGAAGGCTTTGGGTACAAGTGAACTCCCCAGGGGAGCCTTAACGCAGCCCCAAATGCAACTGGACCCACCGTATTCGCTCTTTCACAGCAACCCTAAATATATCTCTGGCCCGCCTGGGAGTCGACTGAAAACTCGGGCCCCAGAAAATGCGTTAAAAGCCTAATTCGCCCATCCAAAAGTGCCCCCAGAGAAAGGCTTTGGGTACAACTGAACTCCCCAGGGGAGCCTTTACGCAGCCCCACCTGCAACTGGACCTACCCTTGTTCACTGTTTACGATCAACCCTAAATATACCCCTAGCCACCATGGCAGAAGACTGAAAACTCGGGCTCCAGAAAATGCGTTTCAAGCCCCATTCACCCATCCAGAAGTGCCCCCAAAGGAAGGCTTTGGGTACAAGTGAACTCCCCAGGGGAGCCTTTATGCAGCCCCACATGCAACTGGACCCTCCGGGTTCACTCTTTCAATGCAAGCCTAAATATAGCCCTAGCACGCCTGGCAGTCGACTGAAAGCTTGGGCCACAGAAAATGTGTTACGAGCCCCATTCGCCCATCCAAAAGTGCCCCCAAAGGAAGGCTTTGGGTACATCTGAACTCCCCAGGGGAGCCTTTATGCAGCCCCACATTGAACTGGACCCTCCGTGTTCGCTCTTTACAGCAATTCTAAATATAACCCTAGCCAGCATGGCAGAAGACTGAAAACTCGGGCCACAGAAAAAGGGTTTCAAGCCCCTTTCGCCCATCCAGAAGTGCCCCCAAAGGAAGGCTTTGGATACAAGTGAACTCCCCAGGGGAGCCTTTACGCAGCCCCACATGCAACTGGACCCTCCGTATTCGCTCTTTCACAGTAAACATAAATATAACCCTGGCCCGCATGGCAGACGACTTAAAAATCGGGCCCCAGAAAACGTGCTCCAAGCCCCATTCGACCATCCAACGTGCCCCCAAAGGAAGGCTTTGGGTACAAGTGAACTCCCCAGGGGAGCCTTTATGCAGGCCCATACGCAACTGGACCCCCCGTGTTCGCTGTTTACAAGCAACCCTAAATATAACACTAGCCAGCAGGGCAGAAAACTGAAAACTCGGGCCACAGAAAAAGCGTTTCAAGCCCCATTCACCCATCCAGAAGTGCCCCCAAAGGAAGGCTTTGAGTACAAGTGAACTCCCCAGGGGAGCCTTTATGCAGCCCCACATGCAACTGGACCCTCCGGGTTCACTCTTTCACCGCAAGCCTAAATATAGCCCTCGGCGCAATGGGAGAAGACTGAAAAAGCAGGAATCAGAAAACGCATTGCGATTCCCCTTGGACCATCCAAAAGTGCCCCCAGAGGAAGGCTTTGGGTACAACTGGACTCCCCAGGGGAGCCTTAACGCAGCCCCAAATGCAACTGGACGCTCCGTATTCGCTCTTTCACAGCAATCCTAAATATAACCCTGGCCCGCCTGGGAGTCGACTGAAAACTCGGGCCCCAGAAAATGCGTTAAAAGCCTTAATTCGCTCATCCAAAAGTGCCCCCAGAGAAAGGCTTTGGGTACAACTGAACTCCCCAGGGGAGCCTTTACGCAGCCCCACATGCAACTGGACCCTCCGTATTCGCTCTTTCACAGTAACCATAAATATAACCCTGGCCCGCATGGAAGACGACTTAAAAATCGGGCCCCAGAAAACGTGCTCCAAGCCCCATTCGCCCATCCAGAAGTGCCCCCAAAGGAAGGCTTTGGGTACAACTGATCTCCCCAGGGGAGCCGTAACGCAGGCCCATACGCAACTGGACCCCCCGTGTTCGCTGTTTACAAGCAACCCTAAATATAACACTAGCCAGCAGGGCAGAAAACTGAAAACTCGGGCTCCAGAAAAAGCGTTTCAAGCCCCATTCACCCATCCAGAAGTGCCCCCAAAGGAAGGCTTTGGGTACAAGTGAACTCCCCAGGGGAGCCTTTATGCAGCCCCACATGCAACTGGACCCTCCGGGTTCGCTATTTCACAGGAACCCTAAATATAACCCTGGCCCGCCTGGCAGTCGACTGAAAACTCGGGCCCCAGAAAATGCGTTAAAAGCCTAATTCACCCATCCAAAAGTGCCCCCAGAGGAAGGCTTTGGGTACAACTGAACTCCCCAGGGGAGCCTTAACGCAGCCCCACATGCAACTGGACCCTCCGTATTCGCTCTTTCACAGCAACCCTAAATATAGCCCTGGCCCGCCTGGCAGTCGACTGAAAACTCGGGCCCCAGAAAATGCGTTAAAAGCCTAATTCGCCCATCCAAAAGTGCCCCCAGAGGAAGGCTTTGGGTACAACTGAACTCCCCAGGGGAGCCTTTACGCAGCCCCACCTGCAACTGGACCCTCCTTGTTCCCTGTTTACGAGCAACCCTAAATATACCCCTAGCCACCATGGCAGAAGACTGAAAATTTGGGCTCGCGAAAATGCGTTTCAAGCCCCATTCACCCATCCAGAAGTGCCCCCAAAGGAAGGCTTTGGGTACAAGTGAACTCCCCAGGGGAGCCTTTATGCAGCCCCACATGCAATTGGACCCTCAGGGTTCACTCTTTCACCGCAAGCCTAAATATAGCCCTAGCACGCCTGGCAGTCGACTGAAAGCTTGGGCCACTGAAAATGTGTTACGAGCCCCATTCGCCCATCCAAAAGTGCCCCCAAAGGAAGGCTTTGGGTACAACTGAACTCCCCAGGGGAGCCCTTACGCAGCCCCACATGCAACTGGACCCTCCGTGTTCGCTCTTTACAGCAACCCTAAATATAACCCTAGCCAGCATGGCAGAAGACTGAAAACTCGGGCCACAGAAAAAGGGTTTCAAGCCCCTTTCGCCCATCCAGAAGTGCCCCCAAAGGAAGGCTTTGGGTACAAGTGAACTCCCCAGGGGAGCCTTTATGCAGCCCCACATGCAACTGGACCCTCCGTATTCGCTCTTTCACAGTAACCATAAATATAACCCTGGCCCGCATGGCAGACGACTTAAAAATCGGGCCCCAGAAAACGTGCTCCAAGCCCCTTTCTCCCATCCAAAAGTGCCCCCAAAGGAAGGCTTTGGGTACAAGTGAACTCCCCAGGGGAGCCTTTATGCAGGCCCATACGCAACTGGACCCCCCGTGTTCGCTGTTTACAAGCAACCCTAAATATAACACTAGCCAGCAGGGCAGAAAACTGAAAACTCGGGCTCCAGAAAAAGCGTTTCAAGCCCCATTCACCCATCCAGAAGTGCCCCCAAAGGAAGGCTTTGGGTACAAGTGAACTCCCCAGGGGAGCCTTTATGCAGCCCCACATGCAACTGGACCCTCCGGGTTCGCTATTTCACAGCAACCCTAAATATAACCCTGGCCCGCCTGGCAGTCGACTGAAAACTCGGGCCCCAGAAAATGCGTTAAAAGCCTAATTCACCCATCCAAAAGTGCCCCCAGAGGAAGGCTTTGGGTACAACTGAACTCCCCAGGGGAGCCTTAACGCAGCCCCACATGCAACTGGACCCTCCGTATTCGCTCTTTCACAGCAACCCTAAATATAGCCCTGGCCCGCCTGGCAGTCGACTGAAAACTCGGGCCCCAGAAAATGCGTTAAAAGCCTAATTCGCCCATCCAAAAGTGCCCCCAGAGGAAGGCTTTGGGTACAACTGAACTCCCCAGGGGAGCCTTTACGCAGCCCCACCTGCAACTGGACCCTCCTTGTTCACTGTTTACGAGCAACCCTAAATATACCCCTAGCCACCATGGCAGAAGACTGAAAACTCGGGCTCCAGAAAATGCGTTTCAAGCCCCATTCACCCATCCAGAAGTGCCCCCAAAGGAAGGCTTTGGGTACAAGTGAACTCCCCAGGGGAGCCTTTATGCAGCCCCACATGCAATTGGACCCTCAGGGTTCACTCTTTCACCGCAAGCCTAAATATAGCCCTAGCATGCCTGGCAGTCGACTGAAAGCTCGGGCCACAGAAAATGTTTTACGACCCCCATTCGCCCATCCAAAAGTGCCCCCAAAGGAAGGCTTTGGGTACATCTGAACTCCCCAGGGGAGCCTTTACGCAGCCCCACATGCAACTGGACCCTCCGTGTTCGCTCTTTCACAGCAACCCTAAATATAACCCTAGCCAGCATGGCAGAAGACTGAAAACTCGGGCCACAGAAAAAGTGTTTCAAGCCCTTTTCGCCCATCCAGAAGTGCCCCCAAAGGAAGGCTTTGGGTACAAGTGAACTCCCCAGGGGAGCCTTTATGCAGCCCCACATGCAACTGGACCCTCCTTGTTCACTGTTTACAAGCAACCCTAAATATAACACTAGCCAGCATGGCAGAAAACTGAAAACTCGGGCCACAGAAAAAGCGTTTCAAGCCCCATTCACCCATCCAGAAGTGCCCCCAAAGGAAGGCTTTGGGTACAAGTGAACTCCCCAGGGGAGCCTTTATGCAGCCCCACATGCAACTGGACCCTCCGTGTTCGCTCTTTCACAGCAACCCTAAATATAACCCTTGCCCTCCTGGCAGTCGAATGAAAACTCGGGCCCCAGAAAACCTGCTACAAGCCCCATTCGACCATGCAAAAGTGCCCCCAAAGGAAGGCTTTGGGTACAACTGAACTCCCCAGGGGAGCCTTTATGCAGCCCCACATGCAACTGGACCCTCCGGGTTCACTCTTTCACCGCAAGCCTAAATATAGCCCTCGGCGCAATGGGAGAAGACTGAAAAAGCGGGCCTCAGAAAACGCATTGCGATTCCCCTTGCACCATCCAAAAGTGCCCCCAAAGGAAGGCTTTGGGTACAACTGAACTCCCCAGGGGAGCCTTAACGCAGCCCCACATGCAACTGGACCCTCCGCATCGACTCTTTCACAGCAACCCTAAATATAGCCCTGGCCCGCCTGGCAGTCGACTGAAAACTCGGGCCCCAGAAAATGCGTTAAAAGCCTAATTCGCCCATCCAAAAGTGCCCCCAGAGGAAGGCTTTGGGTACAAGTGAACTCCCCAGGGGAGCCTTTACGCAGCCCCACATGCAACTGGACCCTCCTTGTTCACTGTTTACGAGCAACCCTAAATATACACCTAGCCACCATGGCAGAAGTCTGAAAACTCGGGCTCCAGAAAATGTGTTTCAAGCCCAATTCACCCATCCAGAAGTGCCCCCAAAGGAAGGCTTTGGGTACAACTGAACTCCCCAGGGGAGCCTTTATGCAGCCCCACATGCAACTGGACCCTCCGGGTTCACTCTTTCACAGCAACCCTAAATATAGCCCTAGCACGCCTGGCAGTCGACTGAAAGCTCGGGCCACAGAAAATGTGTTACGAGCCCCATTCGCCCATCCAAAAGTGCCCCCAAAGGAAGGCTTTGGGTACATTTGAACTCCCCAGGGGAGCCTTTACGCAGCCCCACATGCAACTGGACCCTCCGTGTTCGCTCTTTACAGCAACCCTAAATATAACCCTATCCAGCATGGCAGAAGACTGAAAACTCGGGCCACAGAAAAAGAGTTTCAAGCCCCTTTCGCCCATCCAGAAGTGCCCCCAAAGGAAGGCTTTGGGTACAACTGAACTCCCCAGGGGAGCCTTTACGCAGCCCCACATGCAACTGGACATTCCGTATTCGCTCTTTCACAGCAACCCTAAATATAACGCTAGCCAGCATGGCAGAAGACTGAAAACTCGGGCCACAGAAAAAGCGTTTCAAGCCCCTTTCGCCCATCCAGAAGTGCCCTCAAAGGAAGGCTTTGGGTACAAGTGAACTCCCCAGGGGAGCCTTTATGCAGCCCCACATGCAACTGGACCCTCCGTATTCGCTCTTTCACAGCAACCCTAAATATAACCCTGGCCCGCATGGAAGACGACTGAAAAATCGGGCCCCAGAAAACGTGTTAAAAGCCCCATTCGACCATTCAAAAGTGCCCTCAAAGGAAGGCTTTGGGTACAAGTGAACTCCCCAGGGGAGCCTTTATGCAGGCCCATACGCAACTGGACCCCCCGTATTCGCTCTTTCACAGCAACCCTAAATATAGCCCTGGCCCGCCTGGCAGTCGACTGAAAACTCGGGCCCCAGAAAAACTGTTAAAAGCCTAATTAGCCCATCCAAAAGTGCCCCCAGAGGAAGGCTTTGGGTACAACTGAACTCCCTAGGGGAGCCTTTACGCAGCCCCACATGCAACTGGACCCTCCGGGTTCACTCTTTCACCGCAAGTCTAAATATAACCCTCGGCGCAATGGGAGAAGACTGAAAACTCGGGCCACAGAAAAAGGGTTTCAAGCCCCTTTCGCCCATCCAGAAGTGCCCCCAAAGGAAGGCTTTGGGTACAACTGAACTCCCCAGGGGAGCCTTAACGCAGCCCCACATGCAACTGGACCCTCCGGGTTCACTCTTTCACAGCAACCCTAAATATAGCCCTGGCCCGCCTGGCAGTCGACTGAAAACTCGGGCCCCAAAAAATGCGTTAAAAGCCTAATTCGCCCATCCAGAAGTGCCCCCAGAGGAAGGCTTTGGGTACAACTGAACTCCCCAGGGGAGCCTTTACGCAGCCCCACATGCAACTGGACCCTCCTTGTTCACTGTTTACGAGCAACCCTAAATATACCCCTAGCCACCATGGCAGAAGACTGAAAACTCGGGCTCCAGAAAATGCGTTTCAAGCCCCATTCACCCATCCAGAAGTGCCCCCAAAGGAAGGCTTTGGGTACAACTGAACTCCCCAGGTGAGCCTTTATGCAGCCCCACATGCAACTGGACCCTCCGGGTTCACTCTTTCACCGCAAGCCTAAATATAGCACTCGGCGCAATGGGAGAAGACTGAAAAAGCGGGCCTCAGAAAACGCATTGCGATTCTCCTTGGACCATCCCAAAGTGCCCCCAAAGGAAGGCTTTGGGTACAACTGGACTCCACAGGGGAGCCTTAACGCAGCCCCACATGCAACTGGACCCTCCGTGTTCGCTCTTTACAGCACCCCTAAATATAACCCTAGCCAGCATGGCAGTAGACTGAAAACTCGGGCCACAGAAAAAGCGTTTCAAGCCCCTTTCTCCCATCCAGAAGTGCCCCCAAAGGAAGGCTTTGGGTACAAGTGAACTCCCCAGGGGAGCCTTTATGCAGCCCCACATGCAACTGGACCCTCCGTATTCGCTCTTTCACAGCAACCCTAAATATAACCCTGGCCCGCATGGTAGACGACTGAAAACTCGGGCCCCAGAAAACGTGCTACAAGCCCCATTCGCCCATCCAGAAGTGCCCCCAAAGGAAGGCTTTGGGTACAACTGAACTCCCCAGGGGAGCCTTTATACAGGCCCATACGCAACTGGACCCCCCGAGTTCGCTGTTTACAAGCAACCCTAAATATAACACTAGCCAGCATGGCAGAAAACTGAAAACTCGGGCCACAGAAAAAGCGTTTCAAGCCCCATTCACCCAACCAGAAGTGCCCCCAAAGGAAGGCTTTGGGTACAAGTGAACTCCCCAGGGGAGCCTTTATGCAGCCCCACATGCAACTGGACCCTCCGTATTCGCTCTTTCACAGCAACCCTAAATATAGCTCTTGCCCGCCTGGCAGTCGACTGAAAACTCGGGCCCCAGAAAATGCGTTAAAAGCCTAATTCACCCATCCAAAAGTGCCCCCAGAGGAAGGCTTTGGGTACAACTGAACTCCCCAGGGGAGCCTTTACGCAGCCCCACATGCAACTGGACCCTCCTTGTTCACTTTTTACGAGCAACACTAAATATACCCCTAGCCACCATGGCAGAAGACTGAAAACTCGGGCTCCAGAAAATGCGTTTCAAGCCCCATTCACCCATCCAGAAGAGCCCCCAAAGGAAGGCTTTGGGTACAAGTGAACTCCCCAGGGGAGCCTTTATGCAGCCCCACATGCAACTGGACCCTCCGGGTTCACTCTTTCACCGCAAGCCTAAATATAGCCCTCGGTGCAATGGGAGAAGACTGAAAAAGCGGGCCACAGAAAACGCATTGCGATTCCCCTTGGACCATCTCAAAGTGCCCCCAAAGGAAGGCTTTGGGTACAACTGGACTCCCCAGGGGAGCCTTTACGCAGCCCCACATGCAACTGGACCCTCCGTGTTCGCTCTTTCACAGCAACACTAAATATAGCCCTGGCCCGCATGGTAGACGACTGAAAACTCGGGCCCCAGAAAACGTGCTACAAGCCCCATTCGCCCATCCAAAAGTGCCCCCAAAGGAAGGCTTTGGGTACAACTGAACTCCCCAGGGGAGCCTTTATGCAGGCCCATACGCAACTGGACCCCCCGTGTTCGCTGTTTACAAGCAACCCTAAATATAACACTAGCCAGCATGGCAGAAAACTGAAAACTCGGGCCACAGAAAAAGCGTTTCAAGCCTCATTCACCCATCCAGAAGTGCCCCCAAAGGAAGGCTTTGGGTACAAGTGAACTCCCCAGGGGAGCCTTTATGCAGCCCCACATGCAACTGGACCCTCCGGGTTCACTCTTTCACAGCAACCCTAAATATAGCTCTGGCCCGCCTGGCAGTCGACTGAAAACTCGGGCCCCAGAAAATGCGTTAAAAGCCTAATTTACCCATCCAAAAGTGCCCCCAGAGGAAGGCTTTGGGTACAACTGAACTCCCCAGGGGAGCCTTAACGCAGCCCCACATGCAACTGGACCCTCCGTATTCGCTCTTTCACAGCAACCCTAAATATAGCCCTGGCCCGCCTGGCAGTCGACTGAAAACTCGGGCCCCAGAAAATGCGTTAAAATCCTAATTCGCCCATCCAAAAGTGCCCCCAGAGGAAGGCTTTGGGTACAAGTGAACTCCCCAGGGGAGCCTTTATGCAGCCCCACATGCAACTGGACCCTCCGGGTTCACTCTTTCACCGCAAGCCTAAATAAATCCCTAGCACGCCTGGCAGTCGACTGAAAGCTTGGGCCACAGAAAATGTGTTACGAGCCCCATTCGCCCATCCAAAAGTGCCCCCAAAGGAAGGCTTTGGGTACAACTGAACTCCCCAGGGGAGACTTTACGCAGCCCCACATGCAACTGGACCCTCCGGGTTCACTCTTTCACCGCAAGCCTAAATATAGCCCTCGGCGCAATGGGAGAAGACTGAAAAAGCGGGCCTCAGAAAACGCATTGCGATTCCCCTTGGACCATCCAAAAGTGCTACCAAAGGAAGGCTTTCGGTACAACTCGACTCCCCAGGGGAGCCTTAACGCAGCCCCACATGCAACTGGACCCTGCGTATTCGCTCTTTCACAGCAACCCTAAATATAACCCTGGCCCGCCTGGCAGTCGACTGAAAACTCGGGCCCCAGAAAATGCGTTAAAAGCCTAATTCGCCCATCCAAAAGTGCCCCCAGAGGAAGGCTTTGAGTACAACTGAACTCCCCAGGGGAGCCTTTACGCAGCCCCACATGCAACTGGACCCTCCTTGTTCACTGTTTACGAGCAACCCTAAATATACCCCTAGCCACCATGGCAGAAGACTGAAAACTCGGGCTCCAGAAAATGTGTTTCAAGCCCCATTCACCCATCCAGAAGTGCCCCCAAAGGAAGGCTTTGGGTACAAGTGAACTCCCCAGGGGAGCCTTTATGCAGCCCCACATGCAACTGGACCCTCTGGGTTCACTCTTTCACCGCAAGCCTAAATATATCCCTCGGCGCAATGGGAGAAGACTGAAAAAGCGGGCCTCAGAAAACGCATTGCGATTCCCCTTGGACCATCCCAAAATGCCCCCAAAGGAAGGCTTTGGGTACAACTGGACTCCACAGGGGAGCCTTAACGCAGCCCCACATGCAACTGGACCCTCCGTATTCGCTCTTTCACAGCAACCCTAAATATAGCCCTGGCCCGCCTGGCAGAAGACTGAAAACTCGGGCCCCAGAAAATGCATTAAAAGCCTAATTCGCCCATCCAAAAGTGCCCCCAGAGGAAGGCTTTGGGTACAACTGAACTCCCCAGGGGAGCCTTTACGCAGCCCCACATGCAACTGGACCCTCCGTGTTCGCTCTTTACAGCAACCCTAAATATAACCCTAGCCAGCATGGCAGAAGACTGAAAACTCGGGCCACAGAAAAAGCATTTCAAGCCCCTTTCGCCCATCCAGAAGTGCCCCCAAAGGAAGGCTTTGGGTACAAGTGAACTCCCCAGGGGAGCCTTTATGCAGCCCCACATGCAACTGGACCCTCCGTATTCGTTCTTTCACAGCAACCCTAAATATATCCCTGGCCCGCATGGTAGACGACTGAAAACTCGGGCCACAGAAAACGTGCTACAAGCCCCATTCGCCCATCCAAAAGTGCCCCCAAAGGAAGGCTTTGGGTACAACTGAACTCCCCAGGGGAGCCTTAACACAGCCCCACATGCAACTGGACCCTCCGGGTTCACTCTTTCACAGCAACCCTAAATATAGCTCTGGCCCGCCTGGCAGTCGACTGAAAACTCGGGCCCCAGAAAATGCGTTAAAAGCCTAATTCGCCCATCCAAAAGTGCCCCCAGAGGAAGGCTTTGGGTACAACTGAACTCCCCAGGTGAGCCTTAACACAGCCCCACATGCAACTGGACCCTCCGTATTCGCTCTTTCACAGCAACCCTAAATATAGCTCTGGCCCGCCTGGCAGTCGACTGAAAACTCGGGCCCCAGAAAATGCGTTAAAAGCCTAATTCGCCCATCCAAAAGTGCCCCCAGAGGAAGGCTTTGGGTACAACTGAACTCCCCAGGGGAGCCTTTACGCAGCCCCACATGCAACTGGACCCTCCTTGTTCACTGTTTACGAGCAACCCTAAATATACCCCTAGCCACCATGGCAGAAGACTGAAAACTCGGGCTCCAGAAAATGCGTTTCAAGCCCCATTCACCCATCCAGAAGTGCCCCCAAAGGAAGGCTTTGGGTACAAGTGAACTCCCCAGGGGAGCCTTTATGCAGCCCCACATGCAACTGGACCCTCCTTGTTCACTGTTTACGAGCAACCCTAAATATACCCCTAGCCACAATGGCAGAAAACTGAAAACTTGGGCTCGCGAAAATGCGTTTCAAGCCCCTTTCGCCCATCCAGAAGTGCCCCCAAAGGAAGGCTTTGGGTACAAGTGAACTCCCCAGGGGAGCCTTTATGCAGCCCCACATGCAACTGGACCCTCCGGGTTCACTCTTTCACAGCAACCCTAAATATAGCTCTGGCCCGCCTGGCAGTCGACTGAAAGCTCGGGCCACAGAAAATGTGTTACGAGCCACATTCGCCCATCCAAAAGTGCCCCCAAAGGAAGGCTTTGGGTACAAGTGAACTCCCCAGGGGAGCCTTTATGCAGCCCCACATGCAACTGGACCCTCCGGGTTCACTCTTTCACCGCAACCCTAAATATAGCCCTGGCCCGCCTGGCAGTCGACTGAAAACTCGGGCCCCAGAAAATGCATTAAAAGCCTAATTCGCCCTTCCAAAAGTACCCCCTGTGGAAGGCTTTGAGTACAACTGAACTCCCCAGGGGAGCCTTAACGCAGCCCCACATGCAACTGGACCCTCCGTATTCGCTCTTTCACAGCAACCCTAAATATAGCTCTGGCCCGCCTGGCAGTCGACTGAAAACTCGGGCCCCAGAAAATGCGTTAAAAGCCTAATTCGCCCATCCAAAAGTGCCCCCAGAGGAAGGCTTTGGGTACAACTGAACTCCCCAGGGGAGCCTTTACGCAGCCCCACATGCAACTGGACCCTCCTTGTTCACTGTTTACGAGCAACCCTAAATATACCCCTAGCCACCATGGCAGAAGACTGAAAACTTGGGCTCCAGAAAATGCGTTTCAAGCCCCATTCACCCATCCAGAAGTGCCCCCAAACGAAGGCTTTGGGTACAAGTGCACTCCCCAGGGGAGCCTTTATGCAGCCCCACATGCAACTGGACCCTCCGGGTTCACTCTTTCACCGCAAGCCTAAATATATCCCTCGGCGCAATGGGAGAAGACTGAAAAAGCGGGCCTCAGAAAACGCATTGCGATTCCCTTTGGACCATCCCAAAGTGCCCCAAAGGAAGGCTTTGGGTACAACTGGACTCCCCAGGGGAGCCTTAACGCAGCCCCACATGCAACTGGACCCTCGGTATTCGCTCTTTCACAGCAACCCTAAATATAGCCCTGGCCCGCCTGGGAGTCGACTGAAAACTCGGGCCCCAGAAAATGCGTTAAAAGCCTAATTCGCCCATCCAAAAGTACCCCCTGTGGAAGGCTTTGAGTACAACTGAACTCCCCAGGGGAGCCTTTATGCAGCCCCACATGCAACTGGACCCTCCGTATTCGCTCTTTCACAGCAAACCTAAATATAACCCTGGCCCGCATCATAGACGACTGAAAACTCGGGCCCCAGAAAATGCGTTAAAAGCCTAATTCGCCCATCCAAAAGTGCCCCCAGAGGAAGGCTTTGGGTACAACTGAACTCCCCAGGGGAGCCTTAACGCAGCCCTACATGCAACTGGACCCTCCGTATTCGCTCTTTCACAGCAACCCTAAATATAGCCCTGGCCCACCTGGCAGTCGACTGAAAACTCGGGCCCCAGAAAATGCGTTAAAAGCCTAATTCGCCCATCCAAAAGTGCCCCCAGAGGAAGGCTTTGGGTACAACTGAACTCCCCAGGGGAGCCTTTACGCAGCCCCACATGCAACTGGACCCTCCGTGTTCGCTCTTTACAGCAACCCTAAATATAACCCTAGCCACAATGGCAGAAGACTGAAAACTCGGGCCACAGAAAAAGGGTTTCAAGCCCCTTTTGCCCATCCAGAAGTGCCCCCAAAGGAAGGCTTTGGGTAGAAGTGAACTACCCAGGGGAGCCTTTATGCAGCCCCACATGCAACTGGACCCTCCGGGTTCACTCTTTCACAGCAACCCTAAATATAGCTCTGGCCCGCATGGCAGTCGACTGAAAACTCGGGCCCCAGAAAATGCGTTAAAAGCCTAATTCGCCCATCCAAAAGTGCCCCCAGAGGAAGGCTTTGAGTACAACTGAACTCCCCAGGGGAGCCGTTACGTGGCCCCACATGCAACTGGACCCTCCTTGTTCACTGTTTACGAGCAACCCTAAATATACCCCTAGCCACCATGGCAGAAGACTGAAAACTCGGGCTCCAGAAAATGCGTTTCAAGCACAATTCACCCATCCAGAAGTGCCCCCAGAGGAAGGCTTTGGGTACAACTGAACTCCCCAGGGGAGCCTTTATGCAGCCCCACATGCAACTGGACCCTCCGGGTTCACTCTTTCACCGCAAGCCTAAATATATCCCTCGGCGCAATGGGAGAAGACTGAAAAAGCGGGCCTCAGAAAACGCATTGCGATTCCCCTTGGACCATCCCAAAGTGCCCCCAAAGGAAGGCTTTGGGTACAACTGGACTCCCCAGGGGAGCCTTAACGCAGCCCCACATGCAACTGGACCCTCCGTATTCGCTCTTTCACAGCAACCCTAAATATAGCCCTGGCCCGCCTGACAGAAGACTGAAAACTCGAGCCCCAGAAAATGCATTAAAAGCCTAATTCGCCCATCCAAAAGTGCCCCCAGAGGAAGGCTTTGGGTACAACTGAACTCCCCAGGGGAGCCTTTATGCAGGCCCATACGCAACTGGACCCCCCGTGTTCGCTGTTTACAAGCAACCCTAAATATAACGCTAGCCAGCATGGCAGAAAACTGAAAACTCGGGCCACAGAAAAAGCGTTTCAAGCCCCATTCACCCATCCAAAAGTGCCCCCAGAGGAAGGCTTTGGGTACAACTGAACTCCCCAGGGGAGCCTTAACGCAGCCCTACATGCAACTGGACCCTCCGTATTCGCTCTTTCACAGCAAACCTAAATATAACCCTGGCCCGCATCATAGACGACTGAAAACTCGGGCCCCAGAAAATGCGTTAAAAGCCTAATTCGCCCATCCAAAAGTGCCCCCAGAGGAAGGCTTTGGGTACAACTGAACTCCCCAGGGGAGCCTTAACGCAGCCCTACATGCAACTGGACCCTCCGTATTCGCTCTTTCACAGCAACCCTAAATATAGCCCTGGCCCGCCTGGCAGTCGACTGAAAACTCGGGCCCCAGAAAATGCGTTAAAAGCCTAATTCGCCCATCCAAAAGTGCCCCCAGAGGAAGGCTTTGGGTACAACTGAACTTCCCAGGGGAGCCTTTACGCAGCCCCACATGCAACTGGACCCTCCGTGTTCGCTCTTTACAGCAACCCTAAATATAACCCTAGCCACAATGGCAGAAGACTGAAAACTCGGGCCACAGAAAAAGGGTTTCAAGCCCCTTTTGCCCATCCAGAAGTGCCCCCAAAGGAAGGCTTTGGGTAGAAGTGAACTACCCAGGGGAGCCTTTATGCAGCCCCACATGCAACTGGACCCTCCGGGTTCACTCTTTCACAGCAACCCTAAATATAGCTCTGGCCCGCATGGCAGTCGACTGAAAACTCGGGCCCCAGAAAATGCGTTAAAAGCCTAATTCGCCCATCCAAAAGTGCCCCCAGAGGAAGGCTTTGAGTACAACTGAACTCCCCAGGGGAGCCGTTACGTGGCCCCACATGCAACTGGACCCTCCTTGTTCACTGTTTACGAGCAACCCTAAATATACCCCTAGCCACCATGGCAGAAGACTGAAAACTCGGGCTCCAGAAAATGCGTTTCAAGCACAATTCACCCATCCAGAAGTGCCCCCAGAGGAAGGCTTTGGGTACAACTGAACTCCCCAGGGGAGCCTTTATGCAGCCCCACATGCAACTGGACCCTCCGGGTTCACTCTTTCACCGCAAGCCTAAATATATCCCTCGGCGCAATGGGAGAAGACTGAAAAAGCGGGCCTCAGAAAACGCATTGCGATTCCCCTTGGACCATCCCAAAGTGCCCCCAAAGGAAGGCTTTGGGTACAACTGGACTCCCCAGGGGAGCCTTAACGCAGCCCCACATGCAACTGGACCCTCCGTATTCGCTCTTTCACAGCAACCCTAAATATAGCCCTGGCCCGCCTGACAGAAGACTGAAAACTCGGGCCCCAGAAAATGCATTAAAAGCCTAATTCGCCCATCCAAAAGTGCCCCCAGAGGAAGGCTTTGGGTACAACTGAACTCCCCAGGGGAGCCTTTATGCAGGCCCATACGCAACTGGACCCCCCGTGTTCGCTGTTTACAAGCAACCCTAAATATAACGCTAGCCAGCATGGCAGAAAACTGAAAACTCGGGCCACAGAAAAAGCGTTTCAAGCCCCATTCACCCATCCAAAAGTGCCCCCAAAGGAAGGCTTTGGGTACAAGTGAACTCCCCAGGGGAGCCTTTATGCAGCCCCACATGCAACTGGACCCTCCGGGTTCACTCTTTCACAGCAACCCTAAATATAGCTCTGGCCCGCCTGGCAGTCGACTGAAAACTCGGGCCCCAGAAAATGCGTTAAAAGCCTAATTCGCCCATCCAAAAGTGCCCCCAGAGGAAGGCTTTGGGTACAACTGAACTCCCCAGAGGAGCCTTTACGCAGCCCCACATGCAACTGGACCCTCCTTGTTCACTGTTTACGAGCAACCCTAAATATACCCCTAGCCACCATGGCAGAAGACTGAAAACTCGGGCTCCAGAAAATGCGTTTCAAGCCCCATTCACCCATCCAGAAGTGACCCCAAAGGAAGGCTTTGGGTACAAGTGAACTCCCCAGGGGAGCCTTTATGCAGCCCCACATGCAACTGGACCCTCCTTGTTCACTGTTTACAAGCAACCCAAAATGTAACACTAGCCAGCATGGCAGAAAACTGAAAACTCGGGCCACAGAAAAAGCGTTTCAAGCCCCATTCACCCATCCAGAAGTGCCCCCAAAGGAAGGCTTTGGGTACAAGTGAACTCACCAGGGGAGCCTTTATGCAGCCCCACATGCAACTGGACCCTCCTTGTTCACTGTTTACGAGCAACCCTAAATATACCCCTAGCCACCATGGCAGAAAACTGAAAACTTGGGCTCCAGAAAAAGCGTTTCAAGCCCCTTTCGCCCATCCAGAAGTGCCCCCAGAGGAAGGCTTTGGGTACAAGTGAACTCCCCAGGGGAGCCTTTATGCAGCCCCACATGCAACTGGACCCTCCGTATTCGCTCTTTCACAGCAACCCTAAATATAACCCTGGCCCGCATGGCAGACGACTGAAAAATCGGGCCCCAGAAAACGTGCTACAAGCCCCATTCGACCATCCAAAAGTGCCCCCAAAGGAAGGCTTTGGGTACAAGTGAACTCCGCAGGGGAGCCTTTATGCAGGCCCATACGCAACTGAACCCCCCGTGTTCACTGTTTACAAGCAACCCTAAATATAACACTCGCCAGCATGGCAGAAATCTGAAAACTCGGGCCACAGAAAAAGCGTTTCAAGCCCCATTCACCCATCCAGAAGTGCCCCCAAAGGAAGGCTTTGGGTACAACTGAACTCCCCAGGGGAGCCTTTATGCAGCCCCACATGCAACTGGACCCTCCTTGTTAACTGTTTACGAGCAACCCTAAATATACCCCTAGCCACCATGGCAGAAGACTGAAAACTCGGGCTCCAGCAAATGCGTTAAAAGCCTAATTAGCCCATCCAAAAGTGTCCCGAAAGGAAGGCTTTGGGTACAACTGAACTCCCCAGGTGAGCCTTTATGCAGCCCCACATGCAACTGGACCCTCCGGGTTCACTCTTTCACCGCAAGCCTAAATATAGCCCTCGGCGCAATGGGAGAAGACTGAAAAAGCGGGCCTCAGAAAACGCATTGCGATTCCCCTTGGACCATCCCAAAGTGCCCCCAAAGGAAGGCTTTGGGTACAACTGGACTCCCCAGGGGAGCCTTAACGCAGCCCCACATGCAACTGGACCCTCCATATTCGCTCTTTCACAGCAACCCTAAATATAACCCTAGCCAGCATGGCAGAAGACTGAAAACTCGGGCCACAGAAAAAGCGTTTCAAGCCCCTTTCGCCCATCCAGAAGTGCCCCCAAAGGAAGGCTTTGGGTACAAGTTAACTCCCCAGGGGAGCCTTAACTCAGCCCCACATGCAACTGGACCCTCCGTGTTCGCTCTTTCACAGCAACCCTAAATATAGCCCTGGCCCGCCTGGCAGTCGACTGAAAACTCAGACCCCAGAAAATGCATTAAAAGCCTAATTCGCCCATCCAGAAGTGCCCCCAGAGGAAGGCTTTGGGTACAACTGAACTCCCCAGGGGAGCCTTTACGCAGCCCCACATGCAACTGGACCCTCCGTGTTCGCTCTTTACAGGAACCCTAAATATAACCCTAGCCAGCATGGCAGAAGACTGAAAACTCGGGCCACAGAAAAAGCGTTTCAAGCCCCTTTCGCCCATCCAGAAGTGCCCCCAAAGGAAGGCTTTGGGTAGAAGTGAACTCCCCAGGGGAGCCTTTATGCAGCCCCACATGCAACTGGACCCTCCTTGTTCACTGTTTACATGCAACCCTAAATATACCCCTAGCCAGCATGGCAGAAGACTGAAAACTCGGGCTCCAGAAAATGAGTTTCAAGCCCCATTCACCCATCCAGAAGTGCCCCCAAAGGAAGGCTTTGGGTACATCTGAACTCCCCAGGGGAGCCTTTACGCAGCCCTACATGCAACTGGACCCTCCTTGTTCACTCTTTCACAGCAACCCTAAATATAACCCTGGCCCGCCTGGCAGTCGACTGAAAACTCGGGCCCCTGAAAATGCATTAAAAGCCTAATTCGCCCATCCAAAAGTGCTCCTAGAAGAAGGCTTTGGGTACATCTGAACTCCCCAGGGGAGCCTTTACGCAGCCCCACATGCAACTGGACCCTCCGTGTTCTCTCTTTACAGCAACCCTAAATATAACCCTAGCCAGCATGGCAGAAGACTGAAAACTCGGGCCACAGAAAAAGAGTTACAAGACCCTTTCGCCCATCCAGAAGTGCCCCCAGAGGAAGGCTTTGGGTACAAGTGAACTCCCCAGGGGAGCCTTTATGCAGCCCCACATGCAACTGGACCCTCCTTGTTCACTGTTTACGAGCAACCCTAAATATACCCCTAGCCACCATGGCAGAAAACTGAAAACTTGTGCTCCAGAAAAAGCGTTTCAAGCCCCTTTCGCCCATCCAGAAGTGCCCCCAGAGGAAGGCTTTGGGTACAAGTGAACTCCCCAGGGGAGCCTTTATGCAGCCCCACATGCAACTGGACCCTCCGTATTCGCTCTTTCACAGCAACCCTAAATATAACCCTGGCCCGCATGGCAGACGACTGAAAAATCGGGCCCCAGAAAACGTGCTACAAGCCCCATTCGACAATCCAAAAGTGCCCCCAAAGGAAGGCTTTGGGTACAAGTGAACTCCCCAGGGGAGCCTTTATGCAGCCCCACATGCAACTGGACCCTCCGGGTTCACTCTTTCACCGCAAGCCTAAATATAGCCCTCGGCGCAATGGGAGAAGACTGAAAAAGCGGGCCTCAGAAAACGCATTGCGATTCCCCTTGGACCATCCCAAAGTGCCCCAAAGGAAGGCTTTGGGTACAACTGGACTCCCCAGGGGAGCCTTAACGCAACCCCACATGCAACTGGACCCTCCGTATTCGCTCTTTCACAGCACCCCTAAATATAGCCCTGGCCCGCCTGGCAGTCGACTGAAAACTCGGGCCCCAGAAAATGCATTAAAAGCCTAATTCGCCCATCCAAAAGTGCCCCCAGAGGAAGGCTTTGGGTACAACTGAACTCCCCAGGGGAGCCTTTACGCAGCCCCACATGCAACTGGACCCTCCTTGTTCACTGTTTACGAGCAACCGTAAATATAACCCTAGCCAGCATGGCGGAAGACTGAAAATTCTGGCCACAGAAAAAGCGTTTCAAGCCCCTTTCGCCCATCCAGAAGTGCCCCCAAAGGAAGGCTTTGGGTACAAGTGAACTCCCCAGGGGAGCCTTAACGCAGCCCCACATGCAACTGGACCCTCCGTATTCGCTCTTTCACAGCAAACCTAAATATAACCCTGGCCCGCATCATAGAAGACTGAAAACTCGGGCCCCAGAAAATGCGTTAAAAGCCTAATTCGCCCATCCAAAAGTGCCCCCAGAGGAAGGCTTTGGGTACAACTGAACTCCCCAGGGGAGCCTTAACGCAGCCCTACATGCAACTGGACCCTCCGTATTCGCTCTTTCACAGCAACCCTAAATATAGCCCTGGCCCGCCTGGCAGTCGATTGAAAACTCGGGCCCCAGAAAATGCGTTAAAAGCCTAATTCGCCCATCCAAAAGTGCCCCCAGAGGAAGGCTTTGGGTACAACTGAACTCCCCAGGGGAGCCTTTACGCAGCCCCACATGCAACTGGACCCTCCGTGTTCGCTCTTTACAGCAACCCTAAATATAACCCTAGCCAGCATGGCAGAAGACTGAAAACTCGGGCCACAGAAAAAGGGTTTCAAGCCCCTTTTGCCCATCCAGAAGTGCCCCCAAAGGAAGGCTTTGGGTAGAAGTGAACTCCCCAGGGGAGCCTTTATGCAGCCCCACATGCAACTGGACCCTCCGGGTTCACTCTTTCACAGCAACCCTAAATATAGCCCTGGCCCGCATGGCAGTCGACTGAAAACTCGGGCCCCAGAAAATGCGTTAAAAGCCTAATTCGCCCATCCAAAAGTGCCCCCAGAGGAAGGCTTTGAGTACAACTGAACTCCCCAGGGGAGCCGTTACGTGGCCCCACATGCAACTGGACCCTCCTTGTTCACTGTTTACGAGCAACCCTAAATATACCCCTAGCCACCATGGCAGAAGACTGAAAACTCGGGCTCCAGAAAATGCGTTTCAAGCACAATTCACCCATCCAGAAGTGCCCCCAGAGGAAGGCTTTGGGTACAACTGAACTCCCCAGGTGAGCCTTTATGCAGCCCCACATGCAACTGGACCCTCCGGGTTCACTCTTTCACCGCAAGCCTAAATATATCCCTCGGCGCAATGGGAGAATACTGAAAAAGCGGGCCTCAGAAAACGCATTGCGATTCCCCTTGGACCATCCCAAAGTGCCCCCAAAGGAAGGCTTTGGGTACAACTGGACTCCCCAGGGGAGCCTTAACGCAGCCCCACATGCAACTGGACCCTCCGTATTCGCTCTTTCACAGCAACACTAAATATAGCCCTGGCCTGCCTGACAGAAGACTGAAAACTCGGGCCCCAGAAAATGCATTAAAAGCCTAATTCGCCCATCCAAAAGTGCCCCCAGAGGAAGGCTTTGGGTACAACTGAACTCCCCAGGGGAGCCTTTATGCAGGCCCATACGCAACTGGACCCCCCGTGTTCGCTGTTTACAAGCAACCCTAAATATAACACTAGCCAGCATGGCAGAAAACTGAAAACTCGGGCCACAGAAAAAGCGTTTCAAGCCCCATTCACCCATCCAAAAGTGCCCCCAAAGGAAGGCTTTGGGTACAAGTGAACTCCCCAGGGGAGCCTTTATGCAGCCCCACATGCAACTGGACCCTCCGGGTTCACTCTTTCACAGCAACCCTAAATATAGCTCTGGCCGGCCTGGCAGTCGACTGAAAACTCGGGCCCCAGAAAATGCGTTAAAAGCCTAATTCGCCCACCCAAAAGTGCCCCCAGAGGAAGGCTTTGGGTACAACTGAACTCCCCAGAGGAGCCTTTACGCAGCCCCACATGCAACTGGACCCTCCTTTTTCACTGTTTACGAGCAACCCTAAATATACCCCTAGCCACCATGGCAGAAGACTGAAAACTCGGGCCACAGAAAAAGAGTTACAAGACCCATTCACCCATCCAGAAGTGCCCCCAAAGGAAGGCTTTGGGTACAAGTGAACTCCCCAGGGGAGCCTTTATGCAGGCCCACATGCAACTGGACCCTCCTTGTTCACTGTTTACAAGCAACCCAAAATGTAACACTAGCCAGCATGGCAGAAAACTGAAAACTCGGGCCACAGAAAAAGCGTTTCAAGCCCCATTCACCCATCCAGAAGTGCCCCCAAAGGAAGGCTTTGGGTACAAGTGAACTCCCCAGGGGAGCCTTTATGCAGCCCCACATGCAACTGGACCCTCCTTGTTCACTGTTTACGAGCAACCCTAAATATACCCCTAGCCACCATGGCAGAAAACTGAAAACTTGGGCTCCAGAAAAAGCGTTTCAAGCCCCTTTCGCCCATCCAGAAGTGCCCCCAGAGGAAGGCTTTGGGTACAAGTGAACTCCCCAGGGGAGCCTTTATGCAGCCCCACATGCAACTGGACCCTCCGTATTCGCTCTTTCACAGCAACCGTAAATATAACCCTGGCCCGCATGGCAGAAGACTGAAAAATCGGGCCACAGAAAACGTGCTACAAGCCCCATTCGACCATCCAAAAGTGCCCCCAAAGGAAGGCTTTGGGTACAAGTGAACTCCCCAGGGGAGCCTTTATGCAGGCCCATACGCAACTGAACCCCCCGTGTTCACTGTTTACAAGCAACCCTAAATATAACACTCGCCAGCATGGCAGAAATCTGAAAACTCGGGCCACAGAAAAAGCGTTTCAAGCCCCATTCACCCATCCAGAAGTGCCCCCAAAGGAAGGCTTTGGGTACAACTGAACTCCCCAGGGGAGCCTTTATGCAGCCCCACATGCAACTGGACCCTCCTTGTTAACTGTTTACGAGCAACCCTAAATATACCCCTAGCCACCATGGCAGAAGACTGAAAACTCGGGCTCTAGAAAATGCGTTAAAAGCCTAATTAGCCCATCCAAAAGTGTCCCGAAAGGAAGGCTTTGGGTACAACTGAACTCCCCAGGTGAGCCTTTATGCAGCCCCACATGCAACTGGACCCTCCGGGTTCACTCTTTCACCGCAAGCCTAAATATAGCCCTCGGCGCAATGGGAGAAGACTGAAAAAGCGGGCCTCAGAAAACGCATTGCGATTCCCCTTGGACCATCCCAAAGTGCCCCCAAAGGAAGGCTTTGGGTACAACTGGACTCCCCAGGGGAGCCTTAACGCAGCCCCACATGCAACTGGACCCTCCATATTCGCTCTTTCACAGCAACCCTAAATATAACCCTAGCCAGCATGGCAGAAGACTGAAAACTCGGGCCACAGAAAAAGCGTTTCAAGCCCCTTTCGCCCAACCAGAAGTGCCCCCAAAGGAAGGCTTTGCGTACAAGTGAACTCCCCAGGGGAGCCTTTATGCAGCCCCACATGCAACTGGACCCTCCGGGTTAACTCTTTCACCGCAAGCCTAAATATAGCCCTCGGCGCAATGGGAGAAGACTGAAAAAGCGGGCCTCAGAAAACGCATTGCGATTCCCCTTGGACCATCCCAAAGTGCCCCCAAAGGAAGGCTTTGGGTACAACTGGACTCCCCAGGGGAGCCTTAACGCAGCCCCACATGCAACTGGACCCTCGGTATTCGCTCTTTCAAAGCAACCCTAAATATAGCCCTGGCCCGCCTGGCAGTCGACTGAAAACTCGGGCCCCAGAATATGGGTTAAAAGCCTAATTCGCCCATCCAAAAGTGCCCCCAGAGGAAGGCTTTGGGTACAAGTGAACTCCCCAGGGGAGCCTTAACGCAGCCCCACATGCAACTGGACCCTCCGTATTCGCTCTTTCACAGCAACCCTAAATATAGCCCTGGCCCGCCTGGCAGTCGACTGAAAACTCGGGCCCCAGAAAATGCATTAAAAGCCTAATTCGCCCATCCAGAATTGCCCCCAGAGGAAGGCTTTGGGTACAACTGAACTCCCCAGGGGAGCCTTTACGCAGCCCCACATGCAACTGGACCCTCCGTGTTCGCTCTTTACAGGAACCCTAAATATACCCCTAGCCAGCATGGCAGAAGACTGAAAACTCGGGCCACAGAAAAAGCGTTTCAAGCCCCTTTCGCCCATCCAGAAGTGCCCCCAAAGGAAGGCTTTGGGTAGAAGTGAACTCCCCAGGGGAGCCTTTACGCAGCCCCACATGCAACTGGACCCTCCTTGTTCACTGTTTACATGCAATCCTAAATATACCCCTAGCCACCACGGCAGAAGACTGAAAACTCGGGCTCCAGAAAATGAGTTTCAAGCCCCATTCACCCATCCAGAAGTGCCCCCAAAGGAAGGCTTTGGGTACAAGTGAACTCCCCAGGGGAGCCTTTACGCAGCCCTACATGCAACTGGACCCTCCGGGTTCACTCTTTCACAGCAACCCTAAATATAACCCTGGCCCGCCTGGCAGTCGACTGAAAACTCGGGCCCCTGAAAATGCATTAAAAGCCTAATTCGCCCATCCAAAAGTGCTCCTAGAAGAAGGCTTTGGGTACATCTGAACTCCCCAGGGGAGCCTTTACGCAGCCCCACATGCAACTGGACCCTCCGTGTTCTCTCTTTACAGCAACCCTAAATATAACACTAGCCAGCATGGCAGAAGACTGAAAACTCGGGCCACAGAAAAAGAGTTACAAGACCCTTTCGCCCATCCAGAAGTGCCCCCAGAGGAAGGCTTTGGGTACAAGTGAACTCCCCAGGGGAGCCTTTATGCAGCCCCACATGCAACTGGACCCTCCTTGTTCACTGTTTACGAGCAACCCCAAATATACCCCTAGCCACCATGGCAGAAGACTGAAAACTCGGGCTCCAGAAAATGCGTTTCAAGCCCCATTCACCCATCCAGAAGTGCCCCCAAAGGAAGGCTTTGGGTACAACTGAACTCCCCAGGGGAGCCTTTATGCAGCCCCACATGCAACTGGACCCTCCGGGTTCACTCTTTCACCGCAAGCCTAAATATAGCCCGTGGCGCAATGGGAGAAGCCTGAAAAAGCGGGCCTCAGAAAACGCATTGCGATTCCCCTTGGACCATCCCAAAGTGCCCCCAAAGGAAGGCTTTGGGTACAACTGGACTCCCCAGGGGAGCCTTAACGCAGCCCCACATGCAACTGGACCCTCCGTATTCGCTCTTTCACAGCAACCCTAAATATAGCCCTGGCCCGCCTGGCAGTCGACTGAAAACTCGGGCCCCAGAATATGCATTAAAAGCCTAATTCGCCCATCCAAAAGTGCCCCCAGAGGAAGGCTTTGGGTACAACTGAACTCCCCAGGGGAGCCTTAACGCAGCCCCACATGCAACTGGACCCTCCGTATTCATTCTTTCACAGCAATCCTAAATATAACCCTGGCCCGCATGGCAGACGACTGAAAAATCAGGCCCCAGAAAACGTGCTACAAGCCCCATTCAACCATCCCAAAGTGCCCCCAAAGGAAGGCTTTGGGTACAACTGAACTCCCCAGGGGAGCCTTTATGCAGGCCCATACGCAACTGGACCCCCCGTGTTCGCTGTTTACAAGCAACCCTAAATATAACACTAGCCAGCATGGCAGAAAACTGAAAACTCGGGCCACAGAAAAAGCGTTTCAAGCCCCATTCACCCATCCAGAAGTGCCCCCAAAGGAAGGCTTTGGGTACAGGTGAACTCCCCAGGGGAGGCTTTATGCAGCCCCACATGCAACTGGACCCTCCGGGTTCACTCTTTCACCGCAAGCCTAAATATAGCCCGAGCAAGCTTGGCAGTCGACTGAAAGCTCGGGCCACAGAAAATGTGTTACGAGCCCCATTCACCCCTCCAAAAGTGCCTCCAAAGGAAGGCTTTGGGTACATCTGAACTCCCCAGGGGAGCCTTTACGCAGCCCTACATGCAACTGGACCCTCCGGGTTCACTCTTTCACAGCAACCCTAAATATAACCCTGGCCCGCCTGGCAGTCGACTGAAAACTCGGGCCCCTGAAAATGCATTAAAAGCCTAATTCGCCCATCCAAAAGTGCCCCTAGAAGAAGGCTTTGGGTACATCTGAACTCCCCAGGGGAGCCTTTATGTAGCCCCACATGCAACTGGACCCTCCGTGTTCTCTCTTTACAGCAACCCTAAATATAACCCTAGCCAGCATGACAGAAGACTGAAAACTCGGGCCACAGAAAAAGAGTTACAAGACCCTTTCGCCCATCCAGAAGTGCCCCCAGAGGAAGCCTTTGGGTACAAGTGAACTCCCCAGGGGAGCCTTTATGCAGCCCCACATGCAACTGGACCCTCCTTGTTCACTGTTTACGAGCAACCCCAAATATACCCCTAGCCACCATGGCAGAAGACTGAAAACTCGGGCTCCAGAAAATGCGTTTCAAGCCCCATTCACCCATCCAGAAGTGCCCCCAAAGGAAGGCTTTGGGTACAACTGAAGTCCCCAGGGGAGCCTTTATGCAGCCCCACATGCAACTGGACCCTCCGGGTTCACTCTTTCACCGCAAGCCTATATATAGCCCGTGGCGCAATGGGAGAAGACTGAAAAAGCGGGCCTCAGAAAACGCATTGCGATTCCCCTTGGACCATCCCAAAGTACCCCGAAAGGAAGGCTTTGGGTACAACTGGACTCCCCAGGGGAGCCTTAACGCAGCCCCACATGCAACTGGACCCTCCGTATTCGCTCGTTCACAGCAACCCTAAATATAGCCCTGGCCCGCCTGGCAGTCGACTGAAAACTCGGGCCCCAGAAAATGCATTAAAAGCCTAATTCGCCCATCCAAAAGTGCCCCCAGAGGAAGGCTTTGGGTACAACTGAACTCCCCAGGGGAGCCTTAACGCAGCCCCACATGCAACTGGACCCTCCGTATTCATTCTTTCACAGCAACCCTAAATATAACCCTGGCCCGCATGGCAGACGACTGAAAAATCAGGCCCCAGAAAACGTGCTACAAGCCCCATTCAACCATCCCAAAGTGCCCCCAAAGGAAGGCTTTGGGTACAACTGAACTCCCCAGGGGAGCCTTTATGCAGGCCCATACGCAACTGGACCCCCCGTGTTCGCTGTTTACAAGCAACCCTAAATATAACACTAGCCAGCATGGCAGAAAACTGAAAACTCGGGCCACAGAAAAAGCGTTTCAAGCCCCATTCACCCATCCAGAAGTGCCCCCAAAGGAAGGCTTTGGGTACAGGTGAACTCCCCAGGGGAGCCTTTATGCAGCCCCACATGCAACTGGACCCTCCGGGTTCACTCTTTCACAGCAACCCTAAATATAGCTCTGGCCCGCCTGGCAGTCGACTGAAAACTCGGGCCCCAGAAAATGCGTTAAAAGCCTAATTCGCCCATCCAAAAGTGCCCCCAGAGGAAGGCTTTGGGTACAACTGAACTCCCCAGAGGAGCCTTTACGCAGCCCCACATGCAACTGGACCCTCCTTGTTCACTGTTTACGAGCAACCCTAAATATACCCCTAGCCACCATGGCAGAAGACTGAAAACTCGGGCTCCAGAAAATGCGTTTCAAGCCCCATTCACCCATCCAGAAGTGACCCCAAAGGAAGGCTTTGGGTACAAGTGAACTCCCCAGGGGAGCCTTTATGCAGCCCCACATGCAACTGGACCCTCCTTGTTCACTGTTTACAAGCAACCCAAAATGTAACACTAGCCAGCATGGCAGAAAACTGAAAACTCGGGCCACAGAAAAAGCGTTTCAAGCCCCATTCACCCATCCAGAAGTGCCCCCAAAGGAAGGCTTTGGGTACAAGTGAACTCACCAGGGGAGCCTTTATGCAGCCCCACATGCAACTGGACCCTCCTTGTTCACTGTTTACGAGCAACCCTAAATATACCCCTAGCCACCATGGCAGAAAACTGAAAACTTGGGCTCCAGAAAAAGCGTTTCAAGCCCCTTTCGCCCATCCAGAAGTGCCCCCAGAGGAAGGCTTTGGGTACAAGTGAACTCCCCAGGGGAGCCTTTATGCAGCCCCACATGCAACTGGACCCTCCGTATTCGCTCTTTCACAGCAACCCTAAATATAACCCTGGCCCGCATGGCAGACGACTGAAAAATCGGGCCCCAGAAAACGTGCTACAAGCCCCATTCGACCATCCAAAAGTGCCCCCAAAGGAAGGCTTTGGGTACAAGTGAACTCCGCAGGGGAGCCTTTATGCAGGCCCATACGCAACTGAACCCCCCGTGTTCACTGTTTACAAGCAACCCTAAATATAACACTCGCCAGCATGGCAGAAATCTGAAAACTCGGGCCACAGAAAAAGCGTTTCAAGCCCCATTCACCCATCCAGAAGTGCCCCCAAAGGAAGGCTTTGGGTACAACTGAACTCCCCAGGGGAGCCTTTATGCAGCCCCACATGCAACTGGACCCTCCTTGTTAACTGTTTACGAGCAACCCTAAATATACCCCTAGCCACCATGGCAGAAGACTGAAAACTCGGGCTCCAGCAAATGCGTTAAAAGCCTAATTAGCCCATCCAAAAGTGTCCCGAAAGGAAGGCTTTGGGTACAACTGAACTCCCCAGGTGAGCCTTTATGCAGCCCCACATGCAACTGGACCCTCCGGGTTCACTCTTTCACCGCAAGCCTAAATATAGCCCTCGGCGCAATGGGAGAAGACTGAAAAAGCGGGCCTCAGAAAACGCATTGCGATTCCCCTTGGACCATCCCAAAGTGCCCCCAAAGGAAGGCTTTGGGTACAACTGGACTCCCCAGGGGAGCCTTAACGCAGCCCCACATGCAACTGGACCCTCCATATTCGCTCTTTCACAGCAACCCTAAATATAACCCTAGCCAGCATGGCAGAAGACTGAAAACTCGGGCCACAGAAAAAGCGTTTCAAGCCCCTTTCGCCCATCCAGAAGTGCCCCCAAAGGAAGGCTTTGGGTACAAGTTAACTCCCCAGGGGAGCCTTAACTCAGCCCCACATGCAACTGGACCCTCCGTGTTCGCTCTTTCACAGCAACCCTAAATATAGCCCTGGCCCGCCTGGCAGTCGACTGAAAACTCAGACCCCAGAAAATGCATTAAAAGCCTAATTCGCCCATCCAGAAGTGCCCCCAGAGGAAGGCTTTGGGTACAACTGAACTCCCCAGGGGAGCCTTTACGCAGCCCCACATGCAACTGGACCCTCCGTGTTCGCTCTTTACAGGAACCCTAAATATAACCCTAGCCAGCATGGCAGAAGACTGAAAACTCGGGCCACAGAAAAAGCGTTTCAAGCCCCTTTCGCCCATCCAGAAGTGCCCCCAAAGGAAGGCTTTGGGTAGAAGTGAACTCCCCAGGGGAGCCTTTATGCAGCCCCACATGCAACTGGACCCTCCTTGTTCACTGTTTACATGCAACCCTAAATATACCCCTAGCCAGCATGGCAGAAGACTGAAAACTCGGGCTCCAGAAAATGAGTTTCAAGCCCCATTCACCCATCCAGAAGTGCCCCCAAAGGAAGGCTTTGGGTACATCTGAACTCCCCAGGGGAGCCTTTACGCAGCCCTACATGCAACTGGACCCTCCTTGTTCACTCTTTCACAGCAACCCTAAATATAACCCTGGCCCGCCTGGCAGTCGACTGAAAACTCGGGCCCCTGAAAATGCATTAAAAGCCTAATTCGCCCATCCAAAAGTGCTCCTAGAAGAAGGCTTTGGGTACATCTGAACTCCCCAGGGGAGCCTTTACGCAGCCCCACATGCAACTGGACCCTCCGTGTTCTCTCTTTACAGCAACCCTAAATATAACCCTAGCCAGCATGGCAGAAGACTGAAAACTCGGGCCACAGAAAAAGAGTTACAAGACCCTTTCGCCCATCCAGAAGTGCCCCCAGAGGAAGGCTTTGGGTACAAGTGAACTCCCCAGGGGAGCCTTTATGCAGCCCCACATGCAACTGGACCCTCCTTGTTCACTGTTTACGAGCAACCCTAAATATACCCCTAGCCACCATGGCAGAAAACTGAAAACTTGTGCTCCAGAAAAAGCGTTTCAAGCCCCTTTCGCCCATCCAGAAGTGCCCCCAGAGGAAGGCTTTGGGTACAAGTGAACTCCCCAGGGGAGCCTTTATGCAGCCCCACATGCAACTGGACCCTCCGTATTCGCTCTTTCACAGCAACCCTAAATATAACCCTGGCCCGCATGGCAGACGACTGAAAAATCGGGCCCCAGAAAACGTGCTACAAGCCCCATTCGACAATCCAAAAGTGCCCCCAAAGGAAGGCTTTGGGTACAAGTGAACTCCCCAGGGGAGCCTTTATGCAGCCCCACATGCAACTGGACCCTCCGGGTTCACTCTTTCACCGCAAGCCTAAATATAGCCCTCGGCGCAATGGGAGAAGACTGAAAAAGCGGGCCTCAGAAAACGCATTGCGATTCCCCTTGGACCATCCCAAAGTGCCCCAAAGGAAGGCTTTGGGTACAACTGGACTCCCCAGGGGAGCCTTAACGCAACCCCACATGCAACTGGACCCTCCGTATTCGCTCTTTCACAGCACCCCTAAATATAGCCCTGGCCCGCCTGGCAGTCGACTGAAAACTCGGGCCCCAGAAAATGCATTAAAAGCCTAATTCGCCCATCCAAAAGTGCCCCCAGAGGAAGGCTTTGGGTACAACTGAACTCCCCAGGGGAGCCTTTACGCAGCCCCACATGCAACTGGACCCTCCTTGTTCACTGTTTACGAGCAACCGTAAATATAACCCTAGCCAGCATGGCGGAAGACTGAAAATTCTGGCCACAGAAAAAGCGTTTCAAGCCCCTTTCGCCCATCCAGAAGTGCCCCCAAAGGAAGGCTTTGGGTACAAGTGAACTCCCCAGGGGAGCCTTAACGCAGCCCCACATGCAACTGGACCCTCCGTATTCGCTCTTTCACAGCAAACCTAAATATAACCCTGGCCCGCATCATAGAAGACTGAAAACTCGGGCCCCAGAAAATGCGTTAAAAGCCTAATTCGCCCATCCAAAAGTGCCCCCAGAGGAAGGCTTTGGGTACAACTGAACTCCCCAGGGGAGCCTTAACGCAGCCCTACATGCAACTGGACCCTCCGTATTCGCTCTTTCACAGCAACCCTAAATATAGCCCTGGCCCGCCTGGCAGTCGATTGAAAACTCGGGCCCCAGAAAATGCGTTAAAAGCCTAATTCGCCCATCCAAAAGTGCCCCCAGAGGAAGGCTTTGGGTACAACTGAACTCCCCAGGGGAGCCTTTACGCAGCCCCACATGCAACTGGACCCTCCGTGTTCGCTCTTTACAGCAACCCTAAATATAACCCTAGCCAGCATGGCAGAAGACTGAAAACTCGGGCCACAGAAAAAGGGTTTCAAGCCCCTTTTGCCCATCCAGAAGTGCCCCCAAAGGAAGGCTTTGGGTAGAAGTGAACTCCCCAGGGGAGCCTTTATGCAGCCCCACATGCAACTGGACCCTCCGGGTTCACTCTTTCACAGCAACCCTAAATATAGCCCTGGCCCGCATGGCAGTCGACTGAAAACTCGGGCCCCAGAAAATGCGTTAAAAGCCTAATTCGCCCATCCAAAAGTGCCCCCAGAGGAAGGCTTTGAGTACAACTGAACTCCCCAGGGGAGCCGTTACGTGGCCCCACATGCAACTGGACCCTCCTTGTTCACTGTTTACGAGCAACCCTAAATATACCCCTAGCCACCATGGCAGAAGACTGAAAACTCGGGCTCCAGAAAATGCGTTTCAAGCACAATTCACCCATCCAGAAGTGCCCCCAGAGGAAGGCTTTGGGTACAACTGAACTCCCCAGGTGAGCCTTTATGCAGCCCCACATGCAACTGGACCCTCCGGGTTCACTCTTTCACCGCAAGCCTAAATATATCCCTCGGCGCAATGGGAGAATACTGAAAAAGCGGGCCTCAGAAAACGCATTGCGATTCCCCTTGGACCATCCCAAAGTGCCCCCAAAGGAAGGCTTTGGGTACAACTGGACTCCCCAGGGGAGCCTTAACGCAGCCCCACATGCAACTGGACCCTCCGTATTCGCTCTTTCACAGCAACACTAAATATAGCCCTGGCCTGCCTGACAGAAGACTGAAAACTCGGGCCCCAGAAAATGCATTAAAAGCCTAATTCGCCCATCCAAAAGTGCCCCCAGAGGAAGGCTTTGGGTACAACTGAACTCCCCAGGGGAGCCTTTATGCAGGCCCATACGCAACTGGACCCCCCGTGTTCGCTGTTTACAAGCAACCCTAAATATAACACTAGCCAGCATGGCAGAAAACTGAAAACTCGGGCCACAGAAAAAGCGTTTCAAGCCCCATTCACCCATCCAAAAGTGCCCCCAAAGGAAGGCTTTGGGTACAAGTGAACTCCCCAGGGGAGCCTTTATGCAGCCCCACATGCAACTGGACCCTCCGGGTTCACTCTTTCACAGCAACCCTAAATATAGCTCTGGCCGGCCTGGCAGTCGACTGAAAACTCGGGCCCCAGAAAATGCGTTAAAAGCCTAATTCGCCCACCCAAAAGTGCCCCCAGAGGAAGGCTTTGGGTACAACTGAACTCCCCAGAGGAGCCTTTACGCAGCCCCACATGCAACTGGACCCTCCTTTTTCACTGTTTACGAGCAACCCTAAATATACCCCTAGCCACCATGGCAGAAGACTGAAAACTCGGGCCACAGAAAAAGAGTTACAAGACCCATTCACCCATCCAGAAGTGCCCCCAAAGGAAGGCTTTGGGTACAAGTGAACTCCCCAGGGGAGCCTTTATGCAGGCCCACATGCAACTGGACCCTCCTTGTTCACTGTTTACAAGCAACCCAAAATGTAACACTAGCCAGCATGGCAGAAAACTGAAAACTCGGGCCACAGAAAAAGCGTTTCAAGCCCCATTCACCCATCCAGAAGTGCCCCCAAAGGAAGGCTTTGGGTACAAGTGAACTCCCCAGGGGAGCCTTTATGCAGCCCCACATGCAACTGGACCCTCCTTGTTCACTGTTTACGAGCAACCCTAAATATACCCCTAGCCACCATGGCAGAAAACTGAAAACTTGGGCTCCAGAAAAAGCGTTTCAAGCCCCTTTCGCCCATCCAGAAGTGCCCCCAGAGGAAGGCTTTGGGTACAAGTGAACTCCCCAGGGGAGCCTTTATGCAGCCCCACATGCAACTGGACCCTCCGTATTCGCTCTTTCACAGCAACCGTAAATATAACCCTGGCCCGCATGGCAGAAGACTGAAAAATCGGGCCACAGAAAACGTGCTACAAGCCCCATTCGACCATCCAAAAGTGCCCCCAAAGGAAGGCTTTGGGTACAAGTGAACTCCCCAGGGGAGCCTTTATGCAGGCCCATACGCAACTGAACCCCCCGTGTTCACTGTTTACAAGCAACCCTAAATATAACACTCGCCAGCATGGCAGAAATCTGAAAACTCGGGCCACAGAAAAAGCGTTTCAAGCCCCATTCACCCATCCAGAAGTGCCCCCAAAGGAAGGCTTTGGGTACAACTGAACTCCCCAGGGGAGCCTTTATGCAGCCCCACATGCAACTGGACCCTCCTTGTTAACTGTTTACGAGCAACCCTAAATATACCCCTAGCCACCATGGCAGAAGACTGAAAACTCGGGCTCTAGAAAATGCGTTAAAAGCCTAATTAGCCCATCCAAAAGTGTCCCGAAAGGAAGGCTTTGGGTACAACTGAACTCCCCAGGTGAGCCTTTATGCAGCCCCACATGCAACTGGACCCTCCGGGTTCACTCTTTCACCGCAAGCCTAAATATAGCCCTCGGCGCAATGGGAGAAGACTGAAAAAGCGGGCCTCAGAAAACGCATTGCGATTCCCCTTGGACCATCCCAAAGTGCCCCCAAAGGAAGGCTTTGGGTACAACTGGACTCCCCAGGGGAGCCTTAACGCAGCCCCACATGCAACTGGACCCTCCATATTCGCTCTTTCACAGCAACCCTAAATATAACCCTAGCCAGCATGGCAGAAGACTGAAAACTCGGGCCACAGAAAAAGCGTTTCAAGCCCCTTTCGCCCAACCAGAAGTGCCCCCAAAGGAAGGCTTTGCGTACAAGTGAACTCCCCAGGGGAGCCTTTATGCAGCCCCACATGCAACTGGACCCTCCGGGTTAACTCTTTCACCGCAAGCCTAAATATAGCCCTCGGCGCAATGGGAGAAGACTGAAAAAGCGGGCCTCAGAAAACGCATTGCGATTCCCCTTGGACCATCCCAAAGTGCCCCCAAAGGAAGGCTTTGGGTACAACTGGACTCCCCAGGGGAGCCTTAACGCAGCCCCACATGCAACTGGACCCTCGGTATTCGCTCTTTCAAAGCAACCCTAAATATAGCCCTGGCCCGCCTGGCAGTCGACTGAAAACTCGGGCCCCAGAATATGGGTTAAAAGCCTAATTCGCCCATCCAAAAGTGCCCCCAGAGGAAGGCTTTGGGTACAAGTGAACTCCCCAGGGGAGCCTTAACGCAGCCCCACATGCAACTGGACCCTCCGTATTCGCTCTTTCACAGCAACCCTAAATATAGCCCTGGCCCGCCTGGCAGTCGACTGAAAACTCGGGCCCCAGAAAATGCATTAAAAGCCTAATTCGCCCATCCAGAATTGCCCCCAGAGGAAGGCTTTGGGTACAACTGAACTCCCCAGGGGAGCCTTTACGCAGCCCCACATGCAACTGGACCCTCCGTGTTCGCTCTTTACAGGAACCCTAAATATACCCCTAGCCAGCATGGCAGAAGACTGAAAACTCGGGCCACAGAAAAAGCGTTTCAAGCCCCTTTCGCCCATCCAGAAGTGCCCCCAAAGGAAGGCTTTGGGTAGAAGTGAACTCCCCAGGGGAGCCTTTACGCAGCCCCACATGCAACTGGACCCTCCTTGTTCACTGTTTACATGCAATCCTAAATATACCCCTAGCCACCACGGCAGAAGACTGAAAACTCGGGCTCCAGAAAATGAGTTTCAAGCCCCATTCACCCATCCAGAAGTGCCCCCAAAGGAAGGCTTTGGGTACAAGTGAACTCCCCAGGGGAGCCTTTACGCAGCCCTACATGCAACTGGACCCTCCGGGTTCACTCTTTCACAGCAACCCTAAATATAACCCTGGCCCGCCTGGCAGTCGACTGAAAACTCGGGCCCCTGAAAATGCATTAAAAGCCTAATTCGCCCATCCAAAAGTGCTCCTAGAAGAAGGCTTTGGGTACATCTGAACTCCCCAGGGGAGCCTTTACGCAGCCCCACATGCAACTGGACCCTCCGTGTTCTCTCTTTACAGCAACCCTAAATATAACCCTAGCCAGCATGGCAGAAGACTGAAAACTCGGGCCACAGAAAAAGAGTTACAAGACCCTTTCGCCCATCCAGAAGTGCCCCCAGAGGAAGGCTTTGGGTACAAGTGAACTCCCCAGGGGAGCCTTTATGCAGCCCCACATGCAACTGGACCCTCCTTGTTCACTGTTTACGAGCAACCCCAAATATACCCCTAGCCACCATGGCAGAAGACTGAAAACTCGGGCTCCAGAAAATGCGTTTCAAGCCCCATTCACCCATCCAGAAGTGCCCCCAAAGGAAGGCTTTGGGTACAACTGAACTCCCCAGGGGAGCCTTTATGCAGCCCCACATGCAACTGGACCCTCCGGGTTCACTCTTTCACCGCAAGCCTAAATATAGCCCGTGGCGCAATGGGAGAAGCCTGAAAAAGCGGGCCTCAGAAAACGCATTGCGATTCCCCTTGGACCATCCCAAAGTGCCCCCAAAGGAAGGCTTTGGGTACAACTGGACTCCCCAGGGGAGCCTTAACGCAGCCCCACATGCAACTGGACCCTCCGTATTCGCTCTTTCACAGCAACCCTAAATATAGCCCTGGCCCGCCTGGCAGTCGACTGAAAACTCGGGCCCCAGAATATGCATTAAAAGCCTAATTCGCCCATCCAAAAGTGCCCCCAGAGGAAGGCTTTGGGTACAACTGAACTCCCCAGGGGAGCCTTAACGCAGCCCCACATGCAACTGGACCCTCCGTATTCATTCTTTCACAGCAATCCTAAATATAACCCTGGCCCGCATGGCAGACGACTGAAAAATCAGGCCCCAGAAAACGTGCTACAAGCCCCATTCAACCATCCCAAAGTGCCCCCAAAGGAAGGCTTTGGGTACAACTGAACTCCCCAGGGGAGCCTTTATGCAGGCCCATACGCAACTGGACCCCCCGTGTTCGCTGTTTACAAGCAACCCTAAATATAACACTAGCCAGCATGGCAGAAAACTGAAAACTCGGGCCACAGAAAAAGCGTTTCAAGCCCCATTCACCCATCCAGAAGTGCCCCCAAAGGAAGGCTTTGGGTACAGGTGAACTCCCCAGGGGAGGCTTTATGCAGCCCCACATGCAACTGGACCCTCCGGGTTCACTCTTTCACCGCAAGCCTAAATATAGCCCGAGCAAGCTTGGCAGTCGACTGAAAGCTCGGGCCACAGAAAATGTGTTACGAGCCCCATTCACCCCTCCAAAAGTGCCTCCAAAGGAAGGCTTTGGGTACATCTGAACTCCCCAGGGGAGCCTTTACGCAGCCCTACATGCAACTGGACCCTCCGGGTTCACTCTTTCACAGCAACCCTAAATATAACCCTGGCCCGCCTGGCAGTCGACTGAAAACTCGGGCCCCTGAAAATGCATTAAAAGCCTAATTCGCCCATCCAAAAGTGCCCCTAGAAGAAGGCTTTGGGTACATCTGAACTCCCCAGGGGAGCCTTTATGTAGCCCCACATGCAACTGGACCCTCCGTGTTCTCTCTTTACAGCAACCCTAAATATAACCCTAGCCAGCATGACAGAAGACTGAAAACTCGGGCCACAGAAAAAGAGTTACAAGACCCTTTCGCCCATCCAGAAGTGCCCCCAGAGGAAGCCTTTGGGTACAAGTGAACTCCCCAGGGGAGCCTTTATGCAGCCCCACATGCAACTGGACCCTCCTTGTTCACTGTTTACGAGCAACCCCAAATATACCCCTAGCCACCATGGCAGAAGACTGAAAACTCGGGCTCCAGAAAATGCGTTTCAAGCCCCATTCACCCATCCAGAAGTGCCCCCAAAGGAAGGCTTTGGGTACAACTGAAGTCCCCAGGGGAGCCTTTATGCAGCCCCACATGCAACTGGACCCTCCGGGTTCACTCTTTCACCGCAAGCCTATATATAGCCCGTGGCGCAATGGGAGAAGACTGAAAAAGCGGGCCTCAGAAAACGCATTGCGATTCCCCTTGGACCATCCCAAAGTACCCCGAAAGGAAGGCTTTGGGTACAACTGGACTCCCCAGGGGAGCCTTAACGCAGCCCCACATGCAACTGGACCCTCCGTATTCGCTCGTTCACAGCAACCCTAAATATAGCCCTGGCCCGCCTGGCAGTCGACTGAAAACTCGGGCCCCAGAAAATGCATTAAAAGCCTAATTCGCCCATCCAAAAGTGCCCCCAGAGGAAGGCTTTGGGTACAACTGAACTCCCCAGGGGAGCCTTAACGCAGCCCCACATGCAACTGGACCCTCCGTATTCATTCTTTCACAGCAACCCTAAATATAACCCTGGCCCGCATGGCAGACGACTGAAAAATCAGGCCCCAGAAAACGTGCTACAAGCCCCATTCAACCATCCCAAAGTGCCCCCAAAGGAAGGCTTTGGGTACAACTGAACTCCCCAGGGGAGCCTTTATGCAGGCCCATACGCAACTGGACCCCCCGTGTTCGCTGTTTACAAGCAACCCTAAATATAACACTAGCCAGCATGGCAGAAAACTGAAAACTCGGGCCACAGAAAAAGCGTTTCAAGCCCCATTCACCCATCCAGAAGTGCCCCCAAAGGAAGGCTTTGGGTACAGGTGAACTCCCCAGGGGAGCCTTTATGCAGCCCCACATGCAACTGGACCCTCCGGGTTCACTCTTTCACCGCAAGCCTAAATATATCCCGAGCAAGCTTGGCAGTCGACTGAAAGCTCGGGCCACAGAAAATGTGTTACGAGCCCCATTCACCCCTCTAAAAGTGCCTCCAAAGGAAGGCTTTGGGTACATCTGAACTCCCCAGGGGAGCCTTTACGCAGCCCTACATGCAACTGGACCCTCCGGGTTCACTCTTTCACAGCAACCCTAAATATAACCCTGGCCCGCCTGGCAGTCGACTGAAAACTCGGGCCCCTGAAAATGCATTAAAAGCCTAATTCGCCCATCCAAAAGTGCTCCTAGAAGAAGGCTTTGGGTACATCTGAACTCCCCAGGGGAGCCTTTACGCAGCCCCACATGCAACTGGACCCTCCGTGTTCTCTCTTTACAGCAACCCTAAATATAACCCTAGCCAGCATGGCAGAAGACTGAAAACTCGGGCCACAGAAAAAGAGTTACAAGACCCTTTCGCCCATCCAGAAGTGCCCCCAGAGGAAGGCTTTGGGTACAAGTGAACTCCCCAGGGGAGCCTTTATGCAGCCCCACATGCAACTGGACCCTCCTTGTTCACTGTTTACGAGCAACCCTAAATATACCCCTAGCCACCATGGCAGAAGACTGAAAACTCGGGCTCCAGAAAATGCGTTTCAAGCCCCATTCACCCATCCAGAAGTGCCCCCAAAGGAAGGCTTTGGGTACAAGTGAACTCCCCAGGGGAGCCTTTATGCAGCCCCACATGCAACTGGACCCTCCGGGTTCACTCTTTCACCGCAAGCCTAAATATAGCCCTAGCACGCCTGGCAGACGACTGAAAGCTCGGGCCACCGAAAATGTGTTACGAGCCCCATTCGCCCATCCAAAAGTGCCCCCAAAGGAAGGCTTTGGGTACATCTGAACTCCCCAGGGGAGCCTTTACGCAGCCCCACATGCAACTGGACCCTCCGTGTTCGCTCTTTACAGCAAACCTAAATATAACCCTAGCCAGAATGGCAGAAGACTGAAAACTCGGGCCACAGAAAAAGTGTTTCAAGCCCCTTTCGCCCATCCAGAAGTGCCCCCAAAGGAAGGCTTTGGGTACGTCTGAACTCCCCAGGGGAGCCTTTATGCAGCCCCACATGCAACTGGACCCTCCGTGTTCGCTCTTTACAGCAACCCTAAATATAACCCTAGCCAGCATGGCAGAAGACTGAAAACTCGGGCCACAGAAAACTTGCTACAAGCCCCATTCGAGCATCCAAAAGTGCCCCCAAAGGAAGGCTTTGGGTACAAGTGAACTCCCCAGGGGAGCCTTTATGCAGGCCCATACGCAACTGGACCACCCGTGTTCGCTGTTTACAAGCAACCCTAAATATAACCCTAGCCAGCATGGCAGAAGACTGAAAACTCGGGCCACAAAAAACGTGATACAAGCCCCATTCACCCATCCAGAAGTGCCCCCAAAGGAAGGCTTTGGGTACAACTGAACTCCCCAGGGGAGCCTTTATGCAGCCCCACATGCAACTGGACCCTCCGGGTTCACTCTTTCATCGCAAGCCTAAATATAGCCCTAGCACGCCTGGCAGTCGACTGAAAGCTCGGGCCACAGAAAATGTGTTACGAGCCCCATTCGCCCATCCAAAAGTGCCCCCAAAGGAAGGCTTTGGGTACATCTGAACTCCCCAGGGGAGCCTTTACGCAGCCCCACATGCAACTGGACCCTCCGTGTTCGCTCTTTACAGCAAACCTAAATATAACCCTAGCCAGAATGGCAGAAGACTGAAAACTCGGGCCACAGAAAAAGTGTTTCAAGCCCCTTTCGCCCATCCAGAAGTGCCCCCAAAGGAAGGCTTTGGGTACAAGTGAACTCCCCAGTAGAGCCTTTACGCAGCCCCACATGCAACTGGACCCTCCGTGTTCGCTCTTTACAGCAACCCTAAATATAACCCTAGCCAGCATGGCAGAAGACTGAAAACTCGGGCCACAGAAAACGTGCTACAAGCCCCATTCGACCATCCAAAAGTGCCCCCAAAGGAAGGCTTTGGGTACAAGTGAACTCCCCAGGGGAGCCTTTATGCAGGCCCATACGCAACTGGACCACCCGTGTTCGCTGTTTACAAGCAACACTAAATATAACCCTAGCCAGCATGGCAGAAGACTGAAAACTCGGGCCACAGAAAACGTGCTACAAGCCCCATTCACCCATCCAGAAGTGCCCCCAAAGGAAGGCTTTGGGTACAACTGAACTCCCCAGGGGAGCCTTTATGCAGCCCCACATGCAACTGGACCCTCCGGGTTCACTCTTTCACCGCAACCCTAAATATAGCCCTGGCCCGCCTGGCAGTCGACTGAAAACTCGGGCCCCAGAAAATGCGTTAAAAGCCTAATTCGCCCATCCAAAAGTGCCCCCAGAGGAAGGCTTTGGGTACAACTGAACTCCCCAGGGGAGCCTTTATGCAGCCCCACATGCAACTGGACCCTCCGTATTCGCTCTTTCACAGCAACCCTAAATATAGCCCTAGCACGCCTGGCAGTCGACTGAAAGCTCGGGCCCCAGAAAATGTGTTACGAGCCCCATTCGCCCATCCAAAAGTGCCCCCAAAGGAAGGCTTTGGGTACATCTGAACTCCCCAGGGGAGCCTTTACGCAGCCCCACATGCAACTGGACCCTCCGTGTTCGCTCTTTACAGCAACCCTAAATATATCCCTAGCCAGCATGGCAGAAGACTGAAAACTCGGGCCACAGAAAAAGCGTTTCAAGCCCCTTTCGCCCATCCAGAAGTGCCCCCAAAGGAAGGCTTTGGGTACCAGTGAACTCCCCAGGGGAGCCTTTATGAAGCCCCACATGCAACTGGACCCTCCGTATTCGCTCTTTCACAGCAACCCTAAATAAAACCCTGGCCCGCATGGCAGACGACTGAAAAATCGCGCCACAGAAAACGTGCTACAAACACCATTCGACCGTGCAAAAGTGCCCCCAAAGGAAGGCTTTGGGTACAAGTGAACTCCCCAGGGGAGCCTTTATGCAGCCCCATATGCAACTGGACCCTCCTTGTTCACTGTTTACGAGCAACCCTAAATATACCCCTAGCCACCATGGCAGAAGACTGAAAACTCGGGCTCCAGAAAATGCGTTTCAGGCCCATTTACCCATCCAGAAGTGCCCCCAAAGGAAGGCTTTGGGTACAACTGAACTCCCCAGGGGAGCCTTTATGCAGCCCCACATGCAACTGGACCCTCCGGGTTCACTCTTTCACCGCAAGCCTAAATATAGCCCTCGGCGCAATGGGAGAAGACTGAAAAAACGGGCCTAAGAAAACGCATTGCGATTCCCCTTGGACCATCCCAAAGTGCCCCCAAAGGAAGGCTTTGGGTACAACTGGACTCCCCAGGGGAGCCTTTATGCAGCCCCACATGCAACTGGACCCTCCGGGTTCACTCTTTCACCGCAAGCCTAAATATAGCCCTAGCACGCCTGGCAGTCGACTGAAAGCTCGGGCCACCGAAAATGTGTTACGAGCCCCATTCGCCCATCCAAAAGTGCCCCCAAAGGAAGGCTTTGGGTACATCTGAACTCCCCAGGGGAGCCTTTACGCAGCCCCACATGCAACTGGACCCTCCGTGTTCGCTCTTTACAGCAAACCTAAATATAACCCTAGCCAGAATGGCAGAAGACTGAAAACTCGGGCCACAGAAAAAGTGTTTCAAGCCCCTTTCGCCCATCCAGAAGTGCCCCCAAAGGAAGGCTTTGGGTACAAGTGAACTCCCCAGTAGAGCCTTTACGCAGCCCCACATGCAACTGGACCCTCCGTGTTCGCTCTTTACAGCAACCCTAAATATAACCCTAGCCAGCATGGCAGAAGACTGAAAACTCGGGCCACAGAAAACGTGCTACAAGCCCCATTCACCCATCCAGAAGTGCCCCCAAAGGAAGGCTTTGGGTACAACTGAACTCCCCAGGGGAGCCTTTATGCAGCCCCACATGCAACTGGACCCTCCGGGTTCACTCTTTCACCGCAACCCTAAATATAGCCCTGGCCCACCTGGCAGTCGACTGAAAACTCGGGAAGCAGAAAAACTGTTAAAAGCCTAATTCGCCCATCCAAAAGTGCCCCCAGAGGAAGGCTTTGGGTACAACTGAACTCCCCAGGGGAGCCTTTACGCAGCCCCACATGCAACTGGGCCCTACTTGTTCACTGTTTACGAGCAACCCTAAATATACCCCTAGCCACCATGGCAGAAGACTGAAAACTCGGGCTCCAGAAAATGCGTTTCAAGCCCCATTCACCCATCCAGAAGTGCCCCCAAAGGAAGGCTTTGGTTACAAGTGAACTCCCCAGGGGAGCCTTTATGCAGCCCCACATGCAACTGGACCCTCCGGGTTCACTCTTTCACCGCAAGCCTAAATATAGCCCTCGGCGCAATGGGAGAAGCCTGAAAAAGCGGGCCTCAGAAAACGCATTGCGATTCCCCTTGGACCATCCCAAAGTGCCCCCAAAGGAAGGCTTTGGGTACAACTGGACTCCCCAGGGGAGCCTTGACGCAGCCCCACATGCAACTGGACCCTCCGTATTCGCTCTTTTACAGCAACCCTAAATATAACTCTGGCCCACATGGCAGACGACTGAAAGCTCGGGCCCCAGAAAACGTGCTACAAGCCCAATTCGAACATACAAAAGTGCCCCCAGAGGAAGGCTTTGGGTACAACTGAACTCCCCAGGGGAGCCTTAAAGCAGCCCCACATGCAACTGGACCCTCCCTGTTCACTCTTTCACAGCAACCCTAAATATAGCCCTAGCACGCCTGGCAGTCGACTGAAACCTCGGGCCCCAGAAAATGCGTTAAAAGCCTAATTCGCCCATCCAAAAGTGCCCCCAGAGGAAGGCTTTGGGTACATCTGAACTCCCCAGGGGAGCCTTTACGCAGCCCCACATGCAACTGGACCCTCCGTGTTCGCTCTTTACAGCAACCCTAAATATAACCCTAGCCAGCATGGCAGAAGACTGAAAACTCGGGCCACAGAAAACGTGCTACAAGCCCCATTCGACCATCCAAAAGTGCCCCCAAAGGAAGGCTTTGGGTACAAGTGAACTCCCCAGGGGAGCCTTTATGCAGGCCCATACGCAACTGGACCACCCGTGTTCGCTGTTTACAAGCAACACTAAATATAACCCTAGCCAGCATGGCAGAAGACTGAAAACTCGGACCACAGAAAACGTGCTACAAGCCCCATTCACCCATCCAGAAGTGCCCCCAAAGGAAGGCTTTGGGTACAACTGAACTCCCCAGGGGAGCCTTTATGCAGCCCCACATGCAACTGGACCCTCCGGGTTCACTCTTTCACCGCAACCCTAAATATAGCCCTGGCCCGCCTGGCAGTCGACTGAAAACTCGGGCCCCAGAAAATGCGTTAAAAGCCTAATTCGCCCATCCAAAAGTGCCCCCAGAGGAAGGCTTTGGGTACAACTGAACTCCCCAGGGGAGCCTTTATGCAGCCCCACATGCAACTGGACCCTCCGTATTCGCTCTTTCACAGCAACCCTAAATATAGCCCTAGCACGCCTGGCAGTCGACTGAAAGCTCGGGCCACCCAAAATGTGTTACGAGCCCCATTCGCCCATCCAAAAGTGCCCCCAAAGGAAGGCTTTGGGTACATCTGATCTCCCCAGGGGAGCCTTTACGCAGCCCCACATGCAACTGGACCCTCCGTGTTCGCTCTTTACAGCAACCCTAAATATATCCCTAGCCAGCATGGCAGAAGACTGAAAACTCGGGCCATAGAAAAAGCGTTTCAAGCCCCTTTCGCCCATCCAGAAGTGCCCCCAAAGGAAGGCTTTGGGTACAAGTGAACTCCCCAGGGGAGCCTTTATGCAGCCCCACATGCAACTGGACCCTCCGTATTCGCTCTTTCACAGCAACCCTAAATAAATCCCTGGCCCGCATGGCAGACGACTGAAAAATCGCGCCACAGAAAACGTGCTACAAACACCATCCGACCGTGCAAAACAGCCCCCAGAAGAAGGCTTTGGGTACAACTGAACTCCCCAGGGGAGCCTTTACGCAGCCCCACATGCAACTGGACCCTCCGTGTTCGCTCTTTACAGCAACCCTGAATATAACCCTAGCCAGCATGGCAGAAGACTGAAAACTCGGGCCACAGAAAAAGCGTTTCAAGCCCCTTTCGCCCAACCAGAAGTTCCCCCAAAGGAAGGCTTTGGGTACAAGTGAACTCCCCAGGGGAGCCTTTATGCAGCCCCATATGCAACTGGACCCTCCTTGTTCACTGTTTACGAGCAACCCTAAATATACCCCTAGCCACCATGGCAGAAGACTGAAAACTCGGGCTCCAGAAAATGCGTTTCAGGCCCATTTACCCATCCAGAAGTGCCCCCAAAGGAAGGCTTTGGGTACAAGTGAACTCCCCAGGGGAGCCTTTATGCAGCCCCACATGCAACTGGACCCTCCGGGTTCACTCTTTCACCGCAAGCCTAAATATAGCCCTCGGCGCAATGGGAGAAGACTGAAAAAACGGGCCTCAGAAAACGCATTGTGATTCCCCTTGGACCATCCCAAAGTGCCCCCAAAGGAAGGCTTTGGGTACAACTGGACTCCCCAGGGGAGCCTTAACGCAGCCCCACATGCAACTGGACCCTCCGTATTCGCTCTTTCACCGCAAGCCTAAATATAGCCCTCGGCGCAATGGGAGAAGACTGAAAAAGCAGGCCTCAGAAAACGCATTGCGAATCCCCTTGGACCATCCAAAAGTGCCCCCAAAGGAAGGCTTTGGGTAAAACTGAACTCCCCAGGGGAGCCTTGACGCAGCCCCACATGCAACTGGACCCTCCGTATTCGCTCTTTCACAGCAACCATAAATATAGCCCTGGCCCGCCTGGCATTCGACTGAAAACTCGGGCCCCAGAAAATGCGTTAAAAGCCTAATTCGCCCATCCAAAAGTGACCCCAGAGGAAGGCTTTTGGTACAAGTGAACTCCCCAGGGGAGCCTTTATGCAGCCCCACATGCAACTGGACCCTCCGTATTCTCTCTTTCACAGCAACCCTAAATATATCCCTGGCCCGCCTGGCAGTCGACATAAAACTCGGGAAGCAGAAAAACTGTTAAAAGCCTAATTCGCCCATCCAAAAGTGCCCCCAGAGGAAGGCTTTGGGTACAACTGAACTCCCCAGGGGAGCCTTTACGCAGCCCCACATGCAACTGGACCCCCCGTGCTCGCTGTTTATAAGCAACCCTAAATATAGCACTAGCTAGCATGGCAGAAAACTGAAAACTTGGGCCACAGAAAAAGCGTTTCAAGCCCCATTCACCCATCCAGAAGTGCCCCCAAAGGAAGGCTTTGGGTACAAGTGAACTCCCCAGGGGAGCCTTTATGCAGCCCCACAATCAACTGGACCCTCTGTGTTCGCTCTTTCACCGGAAGCCTAAATATAGCCCTCGGCGCAATGGGAGAAGACTGAAAAAGCGGGCCTCAGAAAACGCATTGCGATTCCCCTTGGACCATCCAAAAGTGCCCCCAAAGGAAGGCTTTGGGTACATCTGAACTCCCCAGGGGAGCCTTTATGCAGCCCCACATGCAACTGGACCCTCCTTGTTCACTGTTTACGAGCAACCCTAAATATACCCCTAGCCACCATGGCAGAAGACTGAAAACTCGGGCTCCAGAAAATGCGTTTCAAGCCCCATTCACCCATCCAGAAGTGCCCCCAAAGGAAGGCTTTGGGTACAAGTGAACTCCCCAGGGGAGCCTTTATGCAGCCCCACATGCAACTGGACCCTCCGGGTTCACTCTTTCACCGCAAGCCTAAATATAGCCCTCGGCGCAATGGGAGAAGACTGAAAAAGCGGGCCTCAGAAAACGCATTGCGATTCTCCTTGGACCATCCCAAAGTGCCCCCAAAGGAAGGCTTTGGGTACAACTGGACTCCCCAGGGGAGCCTTGACGCAGCCCCACATGCAACTGGACCCTCCGTATTCGCTCTTTTACAGCAACCCTAAATATAACTCTGGCCCACATGGCAGACGACTGAAAGCTCGGGCCCCAGAAAACATGATACAAGCCCAATTCGAACATACAAAAGTGCCCCCAAAGGAAGGCTTTGGGTACAACTGAACTCCCCAGGGGAGCCTTTACGCAGCCCCACATGCAACTGGACCCTCTGGGTTCACTCTTTCACAGCAACCCTAAATATAGCCCTAGCACGCCTGGCAGTCGACTGAAACCTCGGGCCCCAGAAAATGCGTTAAAAGCCTAATTCGCCCATCCAAAAGTGCCCCCAGAGGAAGGCTTTGGGTACATCTGAACTCCCCAGGGGAGCCTTTACGCAGCCCCACATGCAACTGGACCCTCCGTGTTCGCTCTTTACAGCAACCCTAAATATAACCCTAGCCAGCATGGCAGAAGACTGAAAACTCGGGCCACAGAAAAAGCGTTTCAAGACCCATTCGCCCATCCAAAAGTGCCTCCAAAGGAAGGCTTTGGGTACAAGTGAACTCCCCAGGGGAGCCTTTACGCAGCCCCACATGCAACTGGACCCTCCGTATTCGCTCTTTCACAGCAACCCTAAATATAGCCCTGGCCCGCCTGGCAGTCGACTGAAAACTCGGGAAGCAGAAAAACTGTTAAAAGCCTAATTCGCCCATCCAAAAGTGCCCCCAGAGGAAGGCTTTGGGTACAACTGAACTCCCCATGGAGCCTTTACGCAGCCCCACATGCAACTGGGCCCTACTTGTTCACTGTTTACGAGCAACCCTAAATATACCCCTAGCCACCATGGCAGAAGACTGAAAACTCGGGCTCCAGAAAATGCGTTTCAAGCCCCATTCACCCATCCAGAAGTGCCCCCAAAGGAAGGCTTTGGTTACAACTGAACTCCCCAGGGGAGCCTTTATGCAGCCCCACATGCAACTGGAACCTCCGCGTTCACTCTTTCACCGCAAGCCTAAATATAGCCCTCGGCGCAATGGGAGAAGACTGAAAAAGCGGGCCTCAGAAAACACATTGCGATTCCCCTTGGACCATCCAAAAGTGCCCCCAATGGAAGGCTTTGGGTACAAGTGAACTCCCCAGGGGAGCCTTAACGCAGCCCCACATGCAACTGGACCCTCCATATTCGCTCTTTCACAGCAACCCAAATATAGCCCTGGCCCGCCTGGCAGTCGACTGAAAACTCGGGCCCCAGAAAATGCATTAAAAGCCTAATTCGCCCATCCAAAAGTGCCCCCGAAGGAAGGCTTTGGGTACAACTGAACTCCCCAGGGGAGCCTTTATGCAGCCCCACATGCAACTGGACCCTCCGTGTTTGCTCTTTACAGCAACCCTAAATATAACCCTAGCGAGCATGGCAGAAGACTGAAAACTCGGGCCACAGAAAAAGCGTTTCAAGCCCCTTTCGCCCATCCAGAAGTGCCCCCAAAAGAAGGCTTTGGGTACAACTGAACTCCCCAGGGGAGCCTTTATGCAGCCCCACATGCAACTGGACCCTCCGTATTCGCTCTTTTACAGCAACCCAAAATATATACCTGGCCTGCTTGGCAGACGACTGAAAGCTCGGGCCCCAGAAAACGTGCTAAAAGCCCAATTCGAACATACAAAAGAGCCCCCAGAGGAAGGCTTTGGGTACAACTGAACTCCCCAGGGGAGCCTTAACGCAGCCCCACATGCAACTGGACCCTCCGTATTCGCTCTTTCACAGCAACCCTAAATATATCCCTGGGCCACCAGGCAGTCGACTGAAAACTCAAGCCCCAGTAAATGCGTTAAAAGCCTAATTCGCCCATCCAAAAGTGCCCCCAGAGGAAGGCTTTGGGTACAACTGAACTCCCCAGGGGAGCCTTAACGCAGCCCCACATGCAACTGGACCCTCCGTATTCGCTGTTTCACAGCAACCCTGAATATAGCCCTAGCACGCCTGGCAGTCGACTGAAAGCTCGGGCCCCAGAAAATGCGTTAAAAGCCTAATTCGCCCATCCAAAAGTGCCTCCAAAGGAAGGCTTTGGGTAAAACTGAACTCCCCAGGGGAGCCTTTACGCAGCCCCACATGCAACTGGACCCTCCGTGTTCGCTCTTTACAGCAACGGTAAATATAACGCTAGCCAGCATGGAAGAAGACTGAAAACTCGGGCCCCAGAAAACGTGCTAAAAGGCCCATTCGCCCATCCAGAAGTGCCCCCAAAAGGAAGGCTTTGGGTACAAGTGAACTCCCCAGGGGAGCCTTTTTGCAGGCCCATACGCAACTGGACCCCCCGTGTTCGCAGTGTACAATCATCCCTAAATATAACCCTTGCCAGCATGGCAGAAAACTGAAAACTCAAGCCACAGAAAAAGCGTTTCAAGCCCCATTCACCCATCCAGAAGTGCCCCCAAAGGAAGGCTTTGGATACAAGTGTACTCCCCAGGGGAGCCTTTATGCAGCCCCACATGCAACTGGACCCTCCGGGTTCACTCTTTCACAGCAACCCTAAATATAGCCCTGGCCCGCCTGGCAGTCGACTGAAAACTCGGGCCCCAGAAAATGCAGTAAAAGCCTAATTCGCCCATCCAAAATTGCCCCCAAAGGAAGGCTTTGGGTACAACTGAACTCCCCAGGGGAGCCTTTATGCAGCCCCACATGCAACTGGACCCTCCGGGTTCACTCTTTCACCGCAAGCCTAAATATAGCCCTAGCACGCCTGGCAGTCGAATGAAAGCTTGGGCCACAGAAAATTTGTTACGAGCCCCATTCGCCCATCCAAAAGTGCCCCCAAAGGAAGGCTTTGGGTACATCTGAACTCCCCAGGGGAGCCTTAACGCAGCCCCACATGCAACTGGACCCTCCGTGTTCGCTCTTTACAGCAACCCTAAATATAACCCTAGCCAGCATGGCAGAAGACTGAAAACTCGGGCCACAGAAAAAGCGTTTCAAGCCCCTTTCGCCCATCCAGAAGTGCCCCCAAAGGAAGGCTTTGGGTACAAGTGAACTCCCCAGGGGAGCCTTTATGCAGCCCCACATGCAACTGGACCCTCCGTATTCGCTCTTTCACAGCAACCCTAAATATAACCCTGGCCCGCATGACAGACGACTGAAAAATCGGGCCCCAGAAAACGTGCTACAAGCCCCATTCACCCATCCAGAAGTGCCCCCAGAGGAAGGCTTTGGGTACAACTGGACTCCCCAGGGGATCCTGAACGCAGCCCCACATGCAACTGGACCCTCCGTATTCGCTCTTTCACAGCAACCCTAAATATATCCCTGGCCCGCCTGGCAGTCGACTGAAAACTCGGGCCCCAGAAAAACTGTTAAAAGCCTAATTCGCCCATCCAAAAGTGCCCCCAGAGGAAGGCGTTGGGTACAAGTGAACTCCCCAGGGGAGCCTTAACGCAGCCCCACATGCAACTGGACCCTCCGTATTTGCTCTTTCACAGCAACCCTAAATATAGCCCTGGCCCGCCTGGCAGTCGACAGAAAACTCGGGCCCCAGAAAATGCATTAAAAGCCTAATTCGCCCATCCAAAAGTGCCCCCAAAGGAAGGCTTTGGGTACAACTGAACTCCCCAGGGGAGACTTTATGCAGCCCCACATGCAACTGGGCCCTCCGGGTTCACTCTTTCACCGCAAGCCTAAATATAGCCCTCGGCGCAATGGGAGAAGACTGAAAAAGCGGGCCTCAGAAAACGCATTGCGATTCCCCTTGGACCTTCCAAAAGTGCCCCCAAAGGAAGGCTTTGGGTACAACTGGACTCCCCAGGGGAGCCTTAACGCAGCCCCACATGCAACTGGACCCTCCGGGTTCACTCTTTCACAGCAACCCTAAATATAGCCCTGGCCCGCCTGGCAGTCGACTGAAAACTCAAGCCCCAGAAAATGCGTTAAAAGCCTAATTCGCCCATCCAAAAGTGCCCCCAGAGGAAGGCTTTGGGTACAAGTGGACTCCCCAGGGGAGCCTTTATGCAGCCCCACATGCAACTGGACCCTCCGTATTCGCTCTTTCACAGCAACCCTAAATATACCCCTAGCCACCATGGCAGAAGACTGAAAACTCGGGCTCCAGAAAATGCGTTTCAAGCCCCATTCACCCATCCAGAAGTGCCCCCAAAGGAAGGCTTTGGGTACAAGTGAACTCCCCAGGGGAGCCTTTATGCAGCCCCACATGCAACTGGACCCTCCGGGTTCACTCTTTCACCGCAAGCCTAAATATAGCCCTAGCACTCCTTGCAGTCGACTCAAAGCTCGAGCCAAAGAAAATGTGTTACGAGCCCCATTCGCCCATCCAAAAGTGCCCCCAAAGGAAGGCTTTGGGTACATCTGAACTCCCCAGGGGAGCCTTTACGCAGCCCCACATGCAACTGGACCCTCCGGGTTCACTCTTTCACAGCAACCCTAAATATAACCCTAGCCAGCATGGCAGAAAACTGAAAACTCGGGCCACAGAAAAAGCGTTTCAAGCCCCGTTCGCCCATCCATAAGTGCCCCCAAAGGAAGGCTTTGGGTACAAGTGAACTCCCCAGGGGAGCCTTTATGCAGCCCCACATGCAACTGGACCCTCCGTATTCGCTCGTTCACAGCAACCCTAAATATAACCCTGGCCCGCATGGCAGACGACTGAAAAATCGGGCCCCAGAAAACGTGCTACAAGCCCCATTCGCCCATCCAAAAGTGCCCCCAAAGGAAGGCTTTGGGTACAACTGAACTCCCCAGGGGAGCCTTTATGCAGGCCCATACGCAACTGGACCCCCCGTGTTCGCTGTTTACAAGCAACCCTAAATATAACCCTAGCCAGCATGGCAGAAAACTGAAAACTCGGGCCACAGAAAAAGCGTTTCAAGCCCCATTCACCCATCCAGAAGTGCCCCCAAAGGAAGGCTTTGGATACAAGTGAACTCCCCAGGGGAGCCTTTATGCAGCCCCACATGCAACTGGACCCTCCGGGTTCACTCTTTCACAGCAACCCTAAATATAGCCCTGGCCCGCCTGGCAGTCGACTGAAAACTCGGGCCCCAGAAAATGCAGTAAAAGCCTAATTCGCCCATCCAAAATTGCCCCCAAAGGAAGGCTTTGGGTACAACTGAACTCCCCAGGGGAGCCTTTATGCAGCCCCACATGCAACTGGACCCTCCGGGTTCACTCTTTCACCGCAAGACTAAATATAGCCCTAGCACGCCTGGCAGTCGAATGAAAGCTTGGGCCACAGAAAATTTGTTACGAGCCCCATTCGCCCATCCAAAAGTGCCCCCAAAGGAAGGCTTTGGGTACATCTGAACTCCCCAGGGGAGCCTTAACGCAGCCCCACATGCAACTGGACCCTCCGTGTTCGCTCTTTACAGCAACCCTAAATATAACCCTAGCCAGCATGGCAGAAGACTGAAAACTCGGGCCACAGAAAAAGCGTTTCAAGCCCCTTTCGCCCATCCAGAAGTGCCCCCAAAGGAAGGCTTTGGGTACAAGTGAACTCCCCAGGGGAGCCTTTATGCAGCCCCACATGCAACTGGACCCTCCGTATTCGCTCTTTCACAGCAACCCTAAATATAACCCTGGCCCGCATGACAGACGACTGAAAAATCGGGCCCCAGAAAACGTGCTACAAGCCCCATTCGACCATCCAAAAGTGCCCCCAGAGGAAGGCTTTGGGTACAACTGAACTCCCCAGGGGAGCCTTTATGCAGGCCCATACGCAACTGGACCCCGCGTGTTCGCTGTTTACAAGCAAGCCTAAATATAGCCCTCGGCGCAATGGGAGAAGACTGAAAAATCGGGCCCCAGAAAACGTGCTACAAGCCCCATTCACCCATCCAGAAGTGCCCCCAGAGGAAGGCTTTGGGTACAACTGGACTCCCCAGGGGATCCTGAACGCAGCCCCACATGCAACTGGACCCTCCGTATTCGCTCTTTCACAGCAACCCTAAATATATCCCTGGCCCGCCTGGCAGTCGACTGAAAACTCGGGCCCCAGAAAAACTGTTAAAAGCCTAATTCGCCCATCCAAAAGTGCCCCCAGAGGAAGGCGTTGGGTACAAGTGAACTCCCCAGGGGAGCCTTAACGCAGCCCCACATGCAACTGGACCCTCCGTATTTGCTCTTTCACAGCAACCCTAAATATAGCCCTGGCCCGCCTGGCAGTCGACAGAAAACTCGGGCCCCAGAAAATGCATTAAAAGCCTAATTCGCCCATCCAAAAGTGCCCCCAAAGGAAGGCTTTGGGTACAACTGAACTCCCCAGGGGAGACTTTATGCAGCCCCACATGCAACTGGGCCCTCCGGGTTCACTCTTTCACCGCAAGCCTAAATATAGCCCTCGGCGCAATGGGAGAAGACTGAAAAAGCGGGCCTCAGAAAACGCATTGCGATTCCCCTTGGACCTTCCAAAAGTGCCCCCAAAGGAAGGCTTTGGGTACAACTGGACTCCCCAGGGGAGCCTTAACGCAGCCCCACATGCAACTGGACCCTCCGGGTTCACTCTTTCACAGCAACCCTAAATATAGCCCTGGCCCGCCTGGCAGTCGACTGAAAACTCAAGCCCCAGAAAATGCGTTAAAAGCCTAATTCGCCCATCCAAAAGTGCCCCCAGAGGAAGGCTTTGGGTACAAGTGGACTCCCCAGGGGAGCCTTTATGCAGCCCCACATGCAACTGGACCCTCCGTATTCGCTCTTTCACAGCAACCCTAAATATACCCCTAGCCACCATGGCAGAAGACTGAAAACTCGGGCTCCAGAAAATGCGTTTCAAGCCCCATTCACCCATCCAGAAGTGCCCCCAAAGGAAGGCTTTGGGTACAAGTGAACTCCCCAGGGGAGCCTTTATGCAGCCCCACATGCAACTGGACCCTCCGGGTTCACTCTTTCACCGCAAGCCTAAATATAGCCCTAGCACTCCTTGCAGTCGACTCAAAGCTCGAGCCAAAGAAAATGTGTTACGAGCCCCATTCGCCCATCCAAAAGTGCCCCCAAAGGAAGGCTTTGGGTACATCTGAACTCCCCAGGGGAGCCTTTACGCAGCCCCACATGCAACTGGACCCTCCGGGTTCACTCTTTCACAGCAACCCTAAATATAACCCTAGCCAGCATGGCAGAAAACTGAAAACTCGGGCCACAGAAAAAGCGTTTCAAGCCCCGTTCGCCCATCCATAAGTGCCCCCAAAGGAAGGCTTTGGGTACAAGTGAACTCCCCAGGGGAGCCTTTATGCAGCCCCACATGCAACTGGACCCTCCGGGTTCACTCTTTCACCGCAAGCCTAAATATAGCCCTAGCACTCCTTGCAGTCGACTCAAAGCTCGAGCCAAAGAAAATGTGTTACGAGCCCCATTCGCCCATCCAAAAGTGCCCCCAAAGGAAGGCTTTGGGTACATCTGAACTCCCCAGGGGAGCCTTTACGCAGCCCCACATGCAACTGGACCCTCCGGGTTCACTCTTTCACAGCAACCCTAAATATAACCCTAGCCAGCATGGCAGAAAACTGAAAACTCGGGCCACAGAAAAAGCGTTTCAAGCCCCGTTCGCCCATCCATAAGTGCCCCCAAAGGAAGGCTTTGGGTACAAGTGAACTCCCCAGGGGAGCCTTTATGCAGCCCCACATGCAACTGGACCCTCCGTATTCGCTCGTTCACAGCAACCCTAAATATAACCCTGGCCCGCATGGCAGACGACTGAAAAATCGGGCCCCAGAAAACGTGCTACAAGTCCCATTCGCCCATCCAAAAGTGCCCCCAAAGGAAGGCTTTGGGTACAACTGAACTCCCCAGGGGAGCCTTTATGCAGGCCCATACGCAACTGGACCCCCCGTGTTCGCTGTTTACAAGCAACCCTAAATATAACCCTAGCCAGCATGGCAGAAAACTGAAAACTCGGGCCACAGAAAAAGCGTTTCAAGCCCCATTCACCCATCCAGAAGTGCCCCCAAAGGAAGGCTTTGGGTACAACTGAACTCCCCAGGGGAGCCTTTACGGAGCCCCACATGCAACTGGACCCTCCGGGTTCACTCTTTCACAGCAACCCTAAATATAACCCTAGCCAGCATGGCAGAAAACTGAAAACTCGGGCCACAGAAAAAGCGTTTCAAGCCCCGTTCGCCCATCCATAAGTGCCCCCAAAGGAAGGCTTTGGGTACAAGTGAACTCCCCAGGGGAGCCTTAACGCAGCCCCACATGCAACTGGACCCTCCGGGTTCACTCTTTCACAGCAACCCTAAATATAGCCCTGGCCCGCCTGGCAGTCGACTGAAAACTCGGGCCCCAGAAAATGCGTTAAAAGCCTAATTCGCCCATCCAAAAGTGCCCCCAAAGGAAGGCTTTGGGTACAACTGAACTCCCCAGTGGAGACTTTATGCAGCCCCACATGCAACTGGACCCTCCGGGTTCACTCTTTCACCGCAAGACTAAATATAGCCCTAGCACGCCTGGCAGTCGAATGAAAGCTTGGGCCACAGAAAATTTGTTACGAGCCCCATTCGCCCATCCAAAAGTGCCCCCAAAGGAAGGCTTTGGGTACATCTGAACTCCCCAGGGGAGCCTTAACGCAGCCCCACATGCAACTGGACCCTCCGTGTTCGCTCTTTACAGCAACCCTAAATATAACCCTAGCCAGCATGGCAGAAGACTGAAAACTCGGGCCACAGAAAAAGCGTTTCAAGCCCCTTTCGCCCATCCAGAAGTGCCCCCAAAGGAAGGCTTTGGGTACAAGTGAACTCCCCAGGGGAGCCTTTATGCAGCCCCACATGCAACTGGACCCTCCGTATTCGCTCTTTCACAGCAACCCTAAATATAACCCTGGCCCGCATGACAGACGACTGAAAAATCGGGCCCCAGAAAACGTGCTACAAGCCCCATTCGACCATCCAAAAGTGCCCCCAGAGGAAGGCTTTGGGTACAACTGAACTCCCCAGGGGAGCCTTTATGCAGGCCCATACGCAACTGGACCCCGCGTGTTCGCTGTTTACAAGCAAGCCTAAATATAGCCCTCGGCGCAATGGGAGAAGACTGAAAAATCGGGCCCCAGAAAACGTGCTACAAGCCCCATTCACCCATCCAGAAGTGCCCCCAGAGGAAGGCTTTGGGTACAACTGGACTCCCCAGGGGATCCTGAACGCAGCCCCACATGCAACTGGACCCTCCGTATTCGCTCTTTCACAGCAACCCTAAATATATCCCTGGCCCGCCTGGCAGTCGACTGAAAACTCGGGCCCCAGAAAAACTGTTAAAAGCCTAATTCGCCCATCCAAAAGTGCCCCCAGAGGAAGGCGTTGGGTACAAGTGAACTCCCCAGGGGAGCCTTAACGCAGCCCCACATGCAACTGGACCCTCCGTATTTGCTCTTTCACAGCAACCCTAAATATAGCCCTGGCCCGCCTGGCAGTCGACTGAAAACTCGGGCCCCAGAAAATGCATTAAAAGCCTAATTCGCCCATCCAAAAGTGCCCCCAAAGGAAGGCTTTGGGTACAACTGAACTCCCCAGGGGAGACTTTATGCAGCCCCACATGCAACTGGGCCCTCCGGGTTCACTCTTTCACCGCAAGCCTAAATATAGCCCTCGGCGCAATGGGAGAAGACTGAAAAAGCGGGCCTCAGAAAACGCATTGCGATTCCCCTTGGACCTTCCAAAAGTGCCCCCAAAGGAAGGCTTTGGGTACAACTGGACTCCCCAGGGGAGCCTTAACGCAGCCCCACATGCAACTGGACCCTCCGGGTTCACTCTTTCACAGCAACCCTAAATATAGCCCTGGCCCGCCTGGCAGTCGACTGAAAACTCAAGCCCCAGAAAATGCGTTAAAAGCCTAATTCGCCCATCCAAAAGTGCCCCCAGAGGAAGGCTTTGGGTACAAGTGGACTCCCCAGGGGAGCCTTTATGCAGCCCCACATGCAACTGGACCCTCCGTATTCGCTCTTTCACAGCAACCCTAAATATACCCCTAGCCACCATGGCAGAAGACTGAAAACTCGGGCTCCAGAAAATGCGTTTCAAGCCCCATTCACCCATCCAGAAGTGCCCCCAAAGGAAGGCTTTGGGTACAAGTGAACTCCCCAGGGGAGCCTTTATGCAGCCCCACATGCAACTGGACCCTCCGGGTTCACTCTTTCACCGCAAGCCTAAATATAGCCCTAGCACTCCTTGCAGTCGACTCAAAGCTCGAGCCAAAGAAAATGTGTTACGAGCCCCATTCGCCCATCCAAAAGTGCCCCCAAAGGAAGGCTTTGGGTACATCTGAACTCCCCAGGGGAGCCTTTACGCAGCCCCACATGCAACTGGACCCTCCGGGTTCACTCTTTCACAGCAACCCTAAATATAACCCTAGCCAGCATGGCAGAAAACTGAAAACTCGGGCCACAGAAAAAGCGTTTCAAGCCCCGTTCGCCCATCCATAAGAGCCCCCAAAGGAAGGCTTTGGGTACAAGTGAACTCCCCAGGGGAGCCTTTATGCAGCCCCACATGCAACTGGACCCTCCGGGTTCACTCTTTCACCGCAAGCCTAAATATAGCCCTAGCACTCCTTGCAGTCGACTCAAAGCTCGAGCCAAAGAAAATGTGTTACGAGCCCCATTCGCCCATCCAAAAGTGCCCCCAAAGGAAGGCTTTGGGTACATCTGAACTCCCCAGGGGAGCCTTTACGCAGCCCCACATGCAACTGGACCCTCCGGGTTCACTCTTTCACAGCAACCCTAAATATAACCCTAGCCAGCATGGCAGAAAACTGAAAACTCGGGCCACAGAAAAAGCGTTTCAAGCCCCGTTCGCCCATCCATAAGTGCCCCCAAAGGAAGGCTTTGGGTACAAGTGAACTCCCCAGGGGAGCCTTTATGCAGCCCCACATGCAACTGGACCCTCCGTATTCGCTCGTTCACAGCAACCCTAAATATAACCCTGGCCCGCATGGCAGACGACTGAAAAATCGGGCCCCAGAAAACGTGCTACAAGTCCCATTCGCCCATCCAAAAGTGCCCCCAAAGGAAGGCTTTGGGTACAACTGAACTCCCCAGGGGAGCCTTTATGCAGGCCCATACGCAACTGGACCCCCCGTGTTCGCTGTTTACAAGCAACCCTAAATATAACCCTAGCCAGCATGGCAGAAAACTGAAAACTCGGGCCACAGAAAAAGCGTTTCAAGCCCCATTCACCCATCCAGAAGTGCCCCCAAAGGAAGGCTTTGGGTACAACTGAACTCCCCAGGGGAGCCTTTACGGAGCCCCACATGCAACTGGACCCTCCGGGTTCACTCTTTCACAGCAACCCTAAATATAACCCTAGCCAGCATGGCAGAAAACTGAAAACTCGGGCCACAGAAAAAGCGTTTCAAGCCCCGTTCGCCCATCCATAAGTGCCCCCAAAGGAAGGCTTTGGGTACAAGTGAACTCCCCAGGGGAGCCTTAACGCAGCCCCACATGCAACTGGACCCTCCGGGTTCACTCTTTCACAGCAACCCTAAATATAGCCCTGGCCCGCCTGGCAGTCGACTGAAAACTCGGGCCCCAGAAAATGCGTTAAAAGCCTAATTCGCCCATCCAAAAGTGCCCCCAAAGGAAGGCTTTGGGTACAACTGAACTCCCCAGTGGAGACTTTATGCAGCCCCACATGCAACTGGACCCTCCGGGTTAACTCTTTCACCGCAAGCCTAAATATAGCCCTCGGCGCAATGGGAGAAGACTGAAAAAGCGGGCCTCAGAAAACGCATTGCGATTCCCCTTGGACCTTCCAGAAGTGCCCCCAAAGGAAGGCTTTGGGTACAAGTGAACTCCCCAGGGGAGCCTTTATGCAGCCCCACATGCAACTGGACCCTCCGGGTTCACTCTTTCACCGCAAGCCTAAATATAGCCCTAGCACTCCTTGCAGTCGACTCAAAGCTCGAGCCAAAGAAAATGTGTTACGAGCCCCATTCGCCCATCCAAAAGTGCCCCCAAAGGAAGGCTTTGGGTACATCTGAACTCCCCAGGGGAGCCTTTACGCAGCCCCACATGCAACTGGACCCTCCGGGTTCACTCTTTCACAGCAACCCTAAATATAACCCTAGCCAGCATGGCAGAAAACTGAAAACTCGGGCCACAGAAAAAGCGTTTCAAGCCCCGTTCGCCCATCCATAAGTGCCCCCAAAGGAAGGCTTTGGGTACAAGTGAACTCCCCAGGGGAGCCTTTATGCAGCCCCACATGCAACTGGACCCTCCGTATTCGCTCGTTCACAGCAACCCTAAATATAACCCTGGCCCGCATGGCAGACGACTGAAAAATCGGGCCCCAGAAAACGTGCTACAAGCCCCATTCGCCCATCCAAAAGTGCCCCCAAAGGAAGGCTTTGGGTACAACTGAACTCCCCAGGGGAGCCTTTATGCAGGCCCATACGCAACTGGACCCCCCGTGTTCGCTGTTTACAAGCAAGCCTAAATATAACCCTAGCCAGCATGGCAGAAAACTGAAAACTCGGGCCACAGAAAAAGCGTTTCAAGCCCCATTCACCCATCCAGAAGTGCCCCCAAAGGAAGGCTTTGGGTACATCTGAACTCCCCAGGGGAGCCTTTACGCAGCCCCACATGCAACTGGACCCTCCGTATTCGCTCTTTCACAGCAACCCTAAATATAGCCCTGGCCCGCCTGGCAGTCGACTGAAAACTCGGGCCCCTGAAAATGCGTTAAAAGCCTAATTCGCCCATCCAAAAGTGCCCCCAGAGGAAGGCTTTGGGTACAAGTGAACTCCCCAGGGGAGCCTTAACGCAGCCCCACATGCAACTGGACCCTCCGGGTTCACTCTTTCACAGCAACCCTAAATATAGCCCTGGCCCGCCTGGCAGTCGACTGAAAACTCGGGCCCCAGAAAATGCGTTAAAAGCCTAATTCGCCCATCCAAAAGTGCCCCCAAAGGAAGGCTTTGGGTACAACTGAACTCCCCAGTGGAGACTTTATGCAGCCCCACATGCAACTGGACCCTCCGGGTTAACTCTTTCACCGCAAGCCTAAATATAGCCCTCGGCGCAATGGGAGAAGACTGAAAAAGCGGGCCTCAGAAAACGCATTGCGATTCCCCTTGGACTATCCAAAAGTGCCCCCAAAGGAAGGCTTTGGGTACAACTGGACTCCCCAGGGGAGCCTTAACGCAGCCCCACATGCAACTTGACCCTCCGTATTCGCTCTTTCACAGCAACCCTAAATATAGCCCTGGCCCGCCTGGCAGTCGACTGAAAACTCGGGCCCCAGAAAAACTGTTAAAAGCCTAATTCGCCCATCCAAAAGTGCCCCCAGAGGAAGGCTTTGGGTACAACTGAACTCCCCAGGGGAGCCTTTACGCAGCCCCACATGCAACTGGACCCTCCGGGTTCACTCTTTCACAGCAACCCTAAATATAGCCCTGGCCCGCCTGGCAGTCGACTGAAAACTCAAGCCCCAGAAAATGCGTTAAAAGCCTAATTCGCCCATCCAAAAGTGCCCCCAGAGGAAGGCTTTGGGTACAAGTGGACTCCCCAGGGGAGCCTTTATGCAGCCCCACATGCAACTGGACCCTCCGTATTCGCTCTTTCACAGCAACCCTAAATATAACCCTAGCCACCATGGCAGAAGACTGAAAAGTCGGGCTCCAGAAAATGCGTTAAAAGCCCCATTCACCGATCCAGAAGTGCCCCCAAAGGAAGGCTTTGGGTACAACTGAACTCCTCAGGGGAGCCTTTATGCAGCCCCACATGCAACTGGACCCTTCGGGTTCACTCTTTCACCGCAAGCCTAAATATAGCCCTAGCACGCCTGGCAGTCGACTGAAAGCTCGGGCCACAGAAAATGTGTTACGAGCCCCATTCGCCCATCCAAAAGTGCCCCCAAAGGAAGGCTTTGGGTACATCTGAACTCCCCAGGGGAGCCTTTACGCAGCCCCACATGCAACTGGACCCTCCGTGTTCGCTCTTTACAGCAACCCTAAATATAACCCTATTCAGCATGGCAGAAGACTGAAAACTCGGGCCACAGAAAAAGCGTTTCAAGCCCCTTTCGCCCATCCAGAAGTGCCCCCAAAGGAAGGCTTTGGGTACAAGTGAACTCCCCAGGGGAGCCTTTACGCAGCCCCACATGCAACTGGACCCTCCTTGTTCACTGTTTACGAGCAACCCTAAATATACCCCTAGCCACCATGGCAGAAAACTGAAAACTCGGGCTCAAGAAAATGCGTTTCAAGCCCCATTCACCCATCCAGAAGTGCCCCCAAAGGAAGGCTTTGGGTACAAGTGAACTCCCCAGGGGAGCCTTTATGCAGCCCCACATGCAACTGGACCCTCCGGGTTCAATCTTTCACCGCAAGCCTAAATATAGCCCTCGGCGCAATGGGAGAAGACTGATTAAGCGGGCCTAAGAAAACGCATTGCGATTTCCCTTGGACCATCCAAAAGTGCCCCCAAAGGAAGGCTTTGGGTACAACTGGACTCCCCAGGGGAGCCTTTACGCAGCCCCAAATGCAACTGGACCCTCCGTATTCGCTCTTTCACAGCAACCCTAAATATAGCCCTGGCCCGCCTGGCAGTCGACTGAAAACTCGGGCCCCAGAAAAACTGTTAAAAGCCTAATTCGCCCATCCAAAAGTGCCCCCAGAGGAAGGCTTTGGGTACAACTGAACTCCCCAGGGGAGCCTTTACGCAGCCCCACATGCAACTGGACCCTCCTTGTTCACTGTTTACGAGCAACCCTAAATATACCCCTAGGCACCATGGCAGAAAACTGAAAACTCGGGGTCCAGAAAATGCGTTTCAAGCCCCATTCACCCATCCAGAAGTGCCCCCAAAGGAAGGCTTTGGGTACAAGTGAACTCCCCAGGGGAGCCTTTATGCAGCCCCACATGCAACTGGACCCTCAGGGTTCACTCTTTCACCGCAAGCCTAAATATAGCCCTAGCACGTCTGGCAGTCGACTGAAAGCTCGGGCCACAGAAAACGTACTACAAGCCCCATTCGCCCATCCAAAAGTGCCCCCAAAGGAAGGCTTTGGGTACAACTGAATTCCCAATGGGAGCCTTTATGCAGGCCCACATGCAACTGGACCCCCCGTGTTCGCTCTTTACAAGCAACCTTAAATATAACCCTAGCCAGCATGGCAGAAGACTGAAAACTCGGGCCACAGAAAAAGCGTTTCAAGCCCCTTTTGCCCATCCAGAAGTACCCCCAAAGGAAGGCTTTGGGTAGAAGTGAACTCCCCAGGGGAGCCTTTATGCAGCCCCACATGCAACTGGACCCTCCGGGTTCACTCTTTAACAGCAACCCTAAATATAACCCTGGCCCGCATGGCAGACGACTGAAAAATCGGGCCCCAGAAAACGTGCTACAAGCCCCATTCGACCATCCAAAAGTGTCCCCAGAGGAAGGCTTTGTGTACAACTGAACTCCCCAGGGGAGCCTTTATGGAGGCCCATACTCAACTGGACCCCCCGTGTTCGCTGTTTACAAGCAACCATAAATATAACACTAGCCAGCATGGCAGAAAACTGAAAACTCGGGCCCCAGAAAAACTGTTAAAAGCCTAATTTGCCCATCCAGAAGTACCCCCAGAGGAAGGCTTTGGGTACAACTGAACTCCCCAGGGGAGCCTTTATGCAGCCCCACATGCAACTGGACCCTCCGGGTTCACTCTTTCACAGCAACCCTAAATATAGCCCTAGCCCGCCTGGCAGTCGACTGAAAACTCGGGCCCCAGAAAATGCGTTAAAAGCCTAATTCGCCCATCCAAAAGTGCCCCCAGAGGAAGGCTTTGGGTACAACTGAACTCCCCAGGGGAGCCTTTATGCAGCCCCACATGCAACTGGACCCTCCGGGTTCACTCTTTCACCGGAAGCCTAAATATAGCCCTAGCACGCCTGGCAGTCGACTGAAAGCTCGGGCCACAGAAAATGTGTTACGAGCCCCATTCGCCCATCCAAAAGTGCCCCCAAAGGAAGGCTTTGGGTACATCTGAACTCCCCAGGGGAGCCTTTATGCAGCCCCACATGCAACTGGACCCTCCGGGTTCACTCTTTCACAGCAACCCTAAATATAACCCTAGCCAGCATGGCAGAAGACTGAAAACTCGGGCCACAGAAAAAGCGTTTCAAGCCCCATTCAACCATCCAGAAGTACCCCCAAAGGAAGGCTTTGGGTACAACTGAACTCCCCAGGGGAGCCTTTATGCCGGCCCATACGCAACTGGACCCCGCGTGTTCGCTGTTTACAAGCAACCCTAAATATAACCCTGGCCCGCATGGCAGACGACTGAAAAATCGGGCCCCAGAAAACGTGCTACAAGCCCCATTCACCCATCCAGAAGTGCCCCCAGAGGAAGGCTTTGGGTACAACTGAACTCCCCAGGGGAGCCTTAATGCAGCCCCAAATGCAACTGGACCCTCCGTATTCGCTCTTTCACAGCAACCCTAAATATAGCCCTGGCCCGCCTGGCAGTCGACTGAAAACTCGGGCCCCAGAAAAACTGTTAAAAGCCTAATTCGCCCATCCAAAAGTGCCCCCAGAGGAAGGCTTTGGGTACAACTGAACTCCCCAGGGGAGCCTTTACGCAGCCCCACATGCAACTGGACCCTCCTTGTTCACTGTTTACGAGCAACCCTAAATATACCCCTAGCCACCATGGCAGAAAACTGAAAACTCGGGCTCCAGAAAATGCGTTTCAAGCCCCATTCACCCATCCAGAAGTGCCCCCAAAGGAAGGCTTTGGGTACAACTGAACTCCCCATGGGAGCCTTTATGCAGCCCCACATGCAACTGGACCCTCAGGGTTCACTCTTTCACCGCAAGCCTAAATATAGCCCTAGCACGTCTGGCAGTCGACTGAAAGCTCGGGCCACAGAAAACGTACTACAAGCCCCATTCGCCCATCCAAAAGTGCCCCCAAAGGAAGGCTTTGGGTACAACTGAACTCCCCATGGGAGCCTTTATGCAGGCCCATACGCAAATGGACCCCCCGTGTTCGCTCTTTACAAGCAACCTTAAATATTACCCTAGCCAGCATGGCAGAAGACTGAAAACTCGGGCCACAGAAAAAGAGTTTCAAGCCCCATTCACCCATCCAGAAGTACCCCCAAAGGAAGGCTTTGGGTACAACTGAACTCCCCAGGGGAGCCTTTATGGAGGCCCATACGCAACTGGACCCCCCGTGTTCGCTGTTTACAAGCAACCATAAATATAACACTAGCCAGCATGGCAGAAAACTGAAAACTCGGGCCCCAGAAAAACTGTTAAAAGCCTAATTTGCCCATCCAGAAGTACCCCCAGAGGAAGGCTTTGGGTACAACTGAACTCCCCAGGGGAGCCTTTATGCAGCCCCACATGCAACTGGACCCTCCGGGTTCACTCTTTCACCGCAAGCCTAAATATAGCCCTAGCACGCCTGGCAGTCGACTGAAAGCTCGGGCCACAGAAAATGTGTTACGAGCCCCATTCGCCCATCCAAAAGTGCCCCCAAAGGAAGGCTTTGGGTACATCTGAACTCCCCAGGGGAGCCTTTATGCAGCCCCACATGCAAATGGACCCTCCGGGTTCACTCTTTCACAGCAACCCTAAATATAACCCTAGCCAGCATGGCAGACGACTGAAAAATCGGGCCCCAGAAAACGTGCTACAAGCCCCATTCACCCATCCAGAAGTGCCCCCAGAGGAAGGCTTTGGGTACAACTGAACTCCCCAGGGGAGCCTTAACGCAGCCCCACATGCAACTGGACCCTCCGTATTTGCTCTTTCACAGCAACCCTAAATATAGCCCTGGCCCGCCTGGCAGTCGACTGAAAACTCGGGCCCCAGAAAATGCGTTAAAAGCCTAATTAGCCCATCCAAAAGTGCCCCCAAAGGAAGGCTTTGGGTACAACTGAACTCCCCAGGGGAGCCTTTATGCAGCCCCACATGCAACTGGACCCTCCGGGTTCACTGTTTCACCGCAAGCCTAAATATAGCCCTCGGCGCAATGGGAGAAGACTGAAAAAGCGGGCCACAGAAAACGCATTGCGATTCCCATTGGACCATCCAGAAGTGCCCCCAAAGGAAGGCTTTGGGTACAACTGAACTCCCCAGGGGAGCCTTAACGCAGCCCCACATGCAACTGGACCCTCCGTATTCGCTCTTTCACAGCAACCCTAAATATAGCCCCGGCCCGCCTGGCAGTCAACTGAAAATTCGGGCCCCAGAAAAACTGTTAAAAGCCTAATTCGCCCATCCAAAAGTGCCCCCAGAGGAAGGCTTTGGGTAAAACTGAACTCCCCAGGGGAGCCTTTATGCAGCCCCACATGCAACTGGACTCTCCGGGTTCACTCTTTCACAGCAACCCTAAATATAGCCCTGGCCCGCCTGGCAGTCGACTGAAAACTCGGGCCCCAGAAAATGCGTTAAAAGCCTAATTCGCCCATCCAAAAGTGCCCCCAAAGGAAGGCTTTGGGTACAACTGAACTCCCCAGGGGAGCCTTTACGCAGCCCCACATGCAACTGGACCCTCCTTGTTCACTGTTTACGAGCAACCCTAAATATACCCCTAGGCACCATGGCAGAAGACTGAAAACTCGGGCTCCAGAAAATGTGTTTCAAGCCCCATTCACCCATCCAGAAGTGCCCCCAAAGGAAGGCTTTGGGTACAACTGAACTCCCCAGGGGAGCCTTTATGCAGCCCCATATGCAACTGGACCCTCAGGGTTCACTCTTTCACCGCAAGCCTAAATATAGCCCTAGCACGCCTGGCAGTCGACTGAAAGCTCGGGCCACAGAAAACGTGCTACAAGCCCCATTCGCCCATCCAAAAGTGCCCCCAAAGGAAGGCTTTGGGTACATCTGAACTCCCCAGGGGAGCCTTTACGCAGCCCCACATGCAACTGGACCCTCCGGGTTCACTCTTTCACAGCAACCCTAAATATAACCCTAGCCAGCATGGCAGAAGACTGAAAACTCGGGCCACAGAAAAAGCGTTTCAAGCCCCTTTTGCACATCCAGAAGTGCCCCCAAAGGAAGGCTTTGGGTACATCTGAACTCCCCAGGGGAGCCTTTACGCAGCCCCACATGCAACTGGACCCTCCGTATTCGCTCTTTCACAGCAACCCTAAATATAACTCTGGCCCGCATGGCAGACGACTGAAAAATCGGGCCCCAGAATACGTGCTATAAGCCCCATTCGACCATCCAAAAGTGCCCCCAGAGGAAGGCTTTGGGTACAACTGAACTCCCCAGGGGAGCCTTTATGCAGGCCCATATGCAACTGGACCCTCAGGGTTCACTCTTTCACCGCAAGCCTAAATATAGCCCTAGCACGCCTGGCAGTCGACTGAAAGCTCGGGCCACAGAAAACGTGCTACAAGCCCCATTCGCCCATCCAAAAGTGCCCCCAAAGGAAGGCTTTGGGTACATCTGAACTCCCCAGGGGAGCCTTTACGCAGCCCCACATGCAACTGGACCCTCCGGGTTCACTCTTTCACAGCAACCCTAAATATAACCCTAGCCAGCATGGCAGAAGACTGAAAACTCGGGCCACAGAAAAAGCGTTTCAAGCCCCTTTTGCCCATCCAGAAGTGCCCCCAAAGGAAGGCTTTGGGTACATCTGAACTCCCCAGGGGAGCCTTTACGCAGCCCCACATGCAACTGGACCCTCCGTATTCGCTCTTTCACAGCAACCCTAAATATATCTCTGGCCCGCATGGCAGACGACTCAAAAATCGCGCCCCAGAAAACGTGCTACAAGCCCCATTCGACCATCCAAAAGTGCCCCCAGAGGAAGGCTTTGGGTACAACTGAACTCCCCAGGGGAGCCTTTATGCAGGCCCATACGCAACTGGACCCCGCGTGTTCGCTGTTTACAAGGAACCCTAAATATAACCCTGGCCCGCATGGCAGTCGACTGAAAACTCGGGCCCAAGAAAACGTGCTACAAGCCCCATTCACCCATCCAGAAGTGCCCCCAGAGGAAGGCTTTGGGTACAAGTGAACTCCCCAGGGGAGCCTTAACGCAGCCCCACATGCAACTGGACCCTCCGTATTTGCTCTTTCACAGCAACCGTAAATATAGCCCTGGCCCGCCTGGCAGTCGACTGAAAACTCGGGCCCCAGAAAATGCGTTAAAAGCCTAATTAGCCCATCCAAAAGTGCCCCCAGAGGAAGGCTTTGGGTACAACTGAACTCCCCAGGGGAGCCTTTATGCAGGCCCATACGCAACTGGACCCCCCGTGTTCGCTGTTTACAAGCAACCATAAATATAACACTAGCCAGCATGGCAGAAAACTGAAAACTCGGGCTCCAGAAAAACTGTTAAAAGCCTAATTCGCCCATCCAAAAGTGCCCCCAGAGGAAGGCTTTGGGTACAACTGAACTCCCCAGGGGAGCCTTTACGCAGCCCCACATGCAACTGGACCCTCCTTGTTCACTGTTTACGAGCAACCCTAAATATACCCCTAGGCACCATGGCAGAAGACTGAAAACTCGGGCTCCAGAAAATGCGTTTCAAGCCCCATTCACCCATCCAGAAGTGCCCCCAGAGGAAGGCTTTTGGTACAACTGAACTCCCCAGGGGAGCCTTTATGCAGGCCCATATGCAACTGGACCCTCAGGGTTCACTCTTTCACCGCAAGCCTAAATATAGCCCTAGCACGCCTGGCAGTCGACTGAAAGCTCGGGCCACAGAAAACCTGCTACAAGCCCCATTCGCCCATCCAAAAGTGCCCCCAAAGGAAGGCTTTGGGTACAACTGAACTCCCCAGGGGAGCCTTTACGCAGCCCCACATGCAACTGGACCCTCCGGGTTCACTCTTTCACAGCAACCCTAAATATAACCCTAGCCAGCATGGCAGAAGACTGAAAACTCGGGCCACAGAAAAAGCGTTTCAAGCCCCTTTTGCCCATACAGAAGTGCCCCCAAAGGAAGGCTTTGGGTACATCTGAACTCCCCAGGGGAGCCTTTACGCAGCCCCACATGCAACTGGACCCTCCGTATTCGCTCTTTCACAGCAACCCTAAATATAACTCTGGCCCGCATGGCAGACGACTGAAAAATCGGGCCCCAGAAAACGTGCTACAAGCCCCATTCGACCATCCAAAAGTGCCCCCAAAGGAAGGCTTTGGGTACAACTGAACTCCCCAGGGGAGCCTTTATGCAGGCCCATAAGCAACTGGACCCCGCTTGTTCGCTGTTTACAAGCAACCCTAAATATAACCCTGGCCCGCATGGCAGTCGACTGAAAACTCGGGCCCCAGAAAACGTGCTACAAGCCCCATTCACCCATCCAGAAGTGCCCCCAGAGGAAGGCTTTGGGTACAAGTGAACTCCCCAGGGGAGCCTTTACGCAGCCCCACATGCAACTGGACCCTCCGCATTTGCTCTTTCACAGCAACCGTAAATATAGCCCTGGCCCGCCTGGCAGTCGACTGAAAACTCGGGCCCCAGAAAATGCGTTAAAAGCCTAATTAGCCCATCCAAAAGTGCCCCCAGAGGAAGGCTTTGGGTACAACTGAACTCCCCAGGGGAGCCTTTATGCAGGCCCATACGCAACTGGACCCCCCGTGTTCGCTCTTTACAGCAACCATAAATATAACACTAGCCAGCATGGCAGAAAACTGAAAACTCGGGCTCCAGAAAAACTGTTAAAAGCCTAATACGCCCATCCAGAAGTGTCCCCAGAGGAAGGCTTTGGGTACAACTGAACTCCCCAGGGGAGCCTTTACGCAGCCCCACATGCAACTGGACCCTCCGTATTCGCTCTTTACAGCAACCATAAATATAACACTAGCCAGCATGGCAGAAAACTGAAAACTCGGGCTCCAGAAAATGCGTTTCAAGCCCCATTCACCCATCCAGAAGTGACCCCAAAGGAAGGCTTTGGGTACAACTGAACTCCCCAGGGGAGCCTTTATGCAGCCCCACATGCAACTGGACCCTCCGGGTTCACTCTTTCACAGCAACCCTATATATAGCCCTGGCCCGCCTGGCAGAAGACTGAAAACTCTGGCCCCAGAAAAAGCGTTAAAAGCCTAATTCGCCCATCCAAAAGTGCCCCCAGAGGAAGGCTTTGGGTACAACTGAACTCCCCAAGGGAGCCTTTACGCAGCCCCACATGCAACTGGACCCTCCTTGTTCACTTTTTACGAGCAACCCTAAATATACCCCTAGCCACCGTGGCAGAAGACTGAAAACTCGGGCTCCAGAAAATGCGTTTCAAGCCCCATTCACACATTCAGAAGTGCCCCCAAAGGAAGGCTTTGGGTACAACTGAACTCCCCAGGGGAGCCTTTATGCAGCCCCACATGCAACTGGACCCTCCGGGTTCACTATTTCACCGCAAGCCTAAATATAGCCCTAGCACGCCTGGCAGTCGACTGAAAGCTCGGGCCACAGAAAATGTGTTACGAGCCCCATTCGCCCATCCAAAAGTGCCCCCAAAGGAAGGCTTTGGGTACATCTGAACTCCCCAGGGGAGCCTTTACGCAGCCCCACATGCAACTGGACCCTCCGGGTTCACTCTTTCACAGCAACCCTAAATATAACCCTAGCCAGCATGGCAGAAGACTGAAAACTCGGGCCACAGAAAAAGCATTTCAAGCCCCTTTCGTCCATCCAGAAGTGCCCCCAAAGGAAGGCTTTGGGTATAAGTGAACTCCCCAGGTGAGCCTTTATGCAGCCCCACATGCAACTGGACCCTCCGTGTTCGCTCTTTCACAGCAACCCTAAATATAACCCTGGCCCGAATGGCAGACGACTCAAAAATCGCGCCCCAGAAAACGTGCTACAAGCCCCATTCGACCATCCAAAAGTGCCCCCAAAGGAAGGCTTTGGGTACAACTGAACTCCCCAGGGGAGCCTTTATGCAGACCCATACGCAACTGGACCCCGCGTGTTCGCTGTTTACAAGCAACCCTAAATAAAACACTACCCAGCTTGGCAGAAAACTGAAAACTCGGGCCACAGAAAAAGCGTTTCAAGCCCCATTCACCCATCCAGAAGTGCCCCCAAAGGAAGGCTTTGGGTACAAGTGAACTCCCCAGGGGAGCCTTTATGCAGCCCCACATGCAACTGGACCCTTCGGGTTCACTCTTTCACAGCAACCCTAAATATAGCCCTGGCCCGCCTGGCAGTCGACTGAAAACTCGTGCCCCAGAAAATGCGTTAAAAGCCTAATTCGCCCATCCAGAAGTGCCCCCAGAGGAAGGCTTTGGGTACAACTGAACTCCCCAGGGGAGCCTTTATGCAGGCCCATACGCAACTGGACCCCGCGTGTTCGCTTTTTACAAGCAACCCTAAATATAACCCTGGCCCGCATGGCAGACGACTGAAAAATCGGGCCCCAGAAAACGTGCTACAAGCCCCATTCACCCATCCAGAAGTGCCCCCAGAGGAAGGCTTTGGGTACAAGTGAACTCTCCAGGGGAGCCTTAACGCAGCCCCACATGCAACTGGACCCTCCGTATTTGCTCTTTCACAGCAACCCAAATATAGCCCTGGCCCGCCTGGCAGTCGACTGAAAACTCGGGCCCCAGAAAATGCGTTAAAAGCCTAATTAGCCCATCCAAAAGTGCCCCCAGAGGAAGGCTTTGGGTACAACTGAACTCCCCAGGGGAGCCTTTATGCAGGTCCATACGCAACTGGACCCCCCGTGTTCGCTGTTTACAAGCAACCATAAATATAACACTAGCCAGCATGGCAGAAAACTGAAAACTCGGGCCCCAGAAAAACTGTTAAAAGCCTAATTCGCCCATCCAAAAGTGCCCCCAGAGGAAGGCTTTGGGTACAACTGAACTCCCCAGGGGAGCCTTTACGCAGCCCCACATGCAACTGGACCCTCCTTGTTCACTGTTTACGAGCAACCCTAAATATACCCCTAGCCACCATGGCAGAAGACTGAAAACTCGGGCTCCAAAAAATGCGTTTCAAGCCCCATTCACCCATCCAGAAGTGCCCCCAAAGGAAGGCTTTGGGTACAAGTGAACTCCCCAGGGGAGCCTTTATGCAGCCCCACATGGAACTGGATCCTCCTTGTTCACTCTTTCACCGCAAGCCTAAATATAGCCCTAGCACGCCTGGCAGTCGACTGAAAGCTCGGGCCACAGAAAATGTGTTACGAGCCCCATTCGCGCATCCAAAAGTGCCCCCAAAGGAAGGCTTTGGGTACATCTGAACTCCCCAAGGGAGCCTTTACGCAGCCCCACATGCAACTGGACCCTCCGGGTTCACTCTTTCACAGCAAGCCTAAATATAGCCCTAGCACGCCTGGCAGTCGACTGAAAACTCGGGCCCCAGAAAATGCATTAAAAGCCTAATTCGCCCATACAATAGTGCCCCCAAAGGAAGGCTTTGGGTACATCTGAACTCCCCAGGGGAGCCTTTACGCAGCCCCACATGCAACTGGACCCTCCGTATTCGCTCTTTACAGCAACCATAAATATAACACTAGCCAGCATGGCAGAAAACTGAAAACTCGGGCACCAGAAAATGCGTTTCAAGCCCCATTCACCCATCCAGAAGTGACCCCAAAGGAAGGCTTTGGGTACAACTGAACTCCCCAGGGGAGCCTTTATGCAGCCCCACATGCAACTGGACCCTCCGGGTTCACTCTTTCACAGCAACCCTATATATAGCCCTGGCCCGCCTGGCAGTCAACTGAAAACTCTGGCCCCAGAAAAAGCGTTAAAAGCCTAATTCGCCCATCCAAAAGTGCCCCCAGAGGAAGGCTTTGGGTACAACTGAACTCCCCAAGGGAGCCTTTACGCAGCCCCACATGCAACTGGACCCTCCTTGTTCACTGTTTACGAGCAACCCTAAATATACCCCTAGCCACCGTGGCAGAAGACTGAAAACTCGGGCTCCAGAAAATGCGTTTCAAGCCCCATTCACACATTCAGAAGTGCCCCCAAAGGAAGGCTTTGGGTACAACTGAACTCCCCAGGGGAGCCTTTATGCAGCCCCACATGCAACTGGACCCTCCGGGTTCACTATTTCACCGCAAGCCTAAATATAGCCCTAGCACGCCTGGCAGTCGACTGAAAGCTCGGGCCACAGAAAATGTGTTACGAGCCCCATTCGCCCATCCAAAAGTGTCCCCAAAGGAAGGCTTTGGGTACATCTGAACTCCCCAGGGGAGCCTTTACGCAGCCCCACATGCAACTGGACCCTCCGGGTTCACTCTTTCACAGCAACCCTAAATATAACCCTAGCCAGCATGGCAGAAGACTGAAAACTCGGGCCACAGAAGAAGCATTTCAAGCCCCTTTCGTACATCCAGAAGTGCCCCCAAAGGAAGGCTTTGGGTATAAGTGAACTCCCCAGGGGAGCCTTTATGCAGACCCATACGCAACTGGACCCCCCGTGTTCGCTGTTTACAAGCAACCCTAAATATAACACTAGCCAGCATGGCAGAAACCTGAAAACTCGGGCCACAGAAAAAGCGTTTCAAGCCCCATTCACCCATCCAGAAGTGCCCCCAAAGGAAGGCTTTGGGTACAAGTGAACTCCCCAGGGGAGCCTTTATGCAGCCCCACATGCAACTGGACCCTTCGGGTTCACTCTTTCACAGCAACCCTAAATATAGCCCTGGCCCGCCTGGCAGTCGACTGAAAACTCGTGCCCCAGAAAATGCGTTAAAAGCCTAATTCGCCCATCCAGAAGTGCCCCCAGAGGAAGGCTTTGGGTACAAGTGAACTCCCCCGGGGAGCCTTTATGCAGCCCCACATGCAACTGGACCCTCCGTATTCGCTCTTTCACCGCAAGCCTAAATATAGCCCTCGGCGCAATGGGAGAAGACTGAAAAAGAGGGCCTAAGAAAACGCATTGCGATTCCCCTTGTACCATCCCAAAGTGCCCCCAAAGGAAGGCTTTGGGTACAAGTGAACTCCCCAGGGGAGCCTTTATGCACCCCCACATGCAACTGGACCCTCCGTATTCGCTCTTTCACAGCAACCCCAAATATAACCCTGGCCCGCATTGCAGTCGACTGAAAACTCGGGCCCCAGAAAATTCGATAAAAGCCTAATTCGCACATCCAAAAGTGCCCCCAGAGGAAGGCTTTGGGTACAAGTGAACTCCCCAGGGGAGCCTTTATGCAGCCCCACATGCAACTGGACCCTCCGGGTTCACTCTTTCACAGCAACCCTAAATATAGCCCTGGCCCGCCTGGCAGTCGACTGAAAACTCGGGCCCCAGAAAATGCGTTAAAAGCCTAATACGCCCATCCAGAAGTGTCCCCAGAGGAAGGCTTTGGGTACAACTGAACTCCCCAGGGGAGCCTTTACGCAGCCCCACATGCAACTGGACCCTCCTTGTTCACTGTTTACGAGCAACCCTAAATATACCCCTAGGCACCATGGCAGAAAACTGAAAACTCGGGGTCCAGAAAATGCGTTTCAAGCCTCTTTTGCCCATCCAGAAGTGCCCCCAAAGGAAGGCTTTGGGTACAAGTGAACTCCCCAGGGGAGCCTTTATGCAGCCCCACATGCAACTGGACCCTCCGGGTTCACTCTTTCACAGCAACCCTAAATATAGCCCTAGCACGCCTGGCAGTCGACTGAAAACTCGGGCCCGAGAAAATGCATTAAAAGCCTAATTCGCCCATACAATAGTACCCCCAAAGGAAGGCTTTGGGTACAAGTGAACTCCCCAGGGGAGCCTTTACGCAGCCCCACATGCAACTGGACCCTCCGTGTTCGCTCTTTACAGCAACCATAAATATAACACTAGCCAGCATGGCAGAAAACTGAAAACTCGGGCTCCAGAAAATGCGTTTCAAGCCCCTTTTGCCCATCCAGAAGTGCCCCCAAAGGAAGGCTTTGGGTACAAGTGAACTCCCCAGGGGAGCCTTTATGCAGCCCCACATGCAACTGGACCCTCCGTATTCGCTCTTTCACAGGAACCCTATATATAATCCTGGCCCGCATGGCAGAAGACTGAAAGCTCGGGCCCCAGAAAACGTGCTACAAGCCGAATTCGAACATACAAAAGTGTCCCCAAAGGAAGGCTTTGGGTACAAGTGAACTCCCCAGGGGAGCCTTTATGCAGCACCATATGCAACTGGACCCTCCGGGTTCACTCTTTCACAGCAACCCTAAATATAACCCTGGCCCGCCTGGCAGTCGACTGAAAACTCGGGCCCCAGAAAATGCGTTAAAAGCCTAATTCGCCCATCCAGAAGTGCCCCCAGAGGAAGGCTTTGGGTACAACTGAACTCCACAGGGGAGCCTAAACGCAGCCCCACATGCAACTGGACCCTCCGGGTTCGCTCTTTCACAGCAACCCTAAATATAGCCCTGGCACGCCTGCCAGTCGACTGAAAACTCGGGCCCCAGAAAATGCGTTAAAAGCCTAATTCGCCCATCCAAAAGTGCCCCCAAAGGACGGCTTTGGGTACAACTGAACTCCCCAGGGGAGCCTTTATGCAGCCTCAAATGCAACTGGACCCTCCTTGTTCACTGTTTACGAGCAACCCTAAATATACCCCTAGCTACCATGGCAGAAGTCTGAAAACTCGGGCTCCAGAAATGCGTTTCAAGCCCCATTCACCCATCCAGAAGTGCCCCCAAAGGAAGGCTTTGTGTACAACTGAACTCCCCAGGGGAGCCTTTATGCAGCCCCACATGCAACTGGACCCTCCGTGTTCACTCTTTACAGCAACCCTAAATATAACCCTAGCCACCATGGCAGAAGACTGAAAACTCGGGCCACAGAAAACGTGCTACAAGCCCCATTCGACCATCCAGAAGTGCCCCCAGAGGAAGGCTTTGAGTACAAGTGAACTCCCCAGGGGAGCCTTTATGCAGGCCCATACGCAACTGGACCCCCCGTGTTCGCTGTTTACAAGCAACCCTAAATATAACCCTAGCCAGCATGGCAGAAAACTGAAAACTCAAGCCACAGAAAAAGCGTTTCAAGCCCCATTCACCCATCCAGAAGTGCCCCCAAAGGAAGGCTTTGGGTCCAACTGAACTCCCCAGGGGAGCCTTTTTGGAGCCCCACATGCAACTGGACCCTCCGTATTCGCTCTTTCACAGCAATCCTAAATATAGCCCTGGCCCGCCTGGCAGTCGACTGAAAACTCGGGCCCAAGAAAATACATTAAAAGCCTAATTCGCCCATCCAAAAGTGCCCCCAAAGGAAGGCTTTGGGTACAAGTGAACTCCCCAGGGGAGCCTTTATGCAGGCCCATACGCAACTGGACCCCCCGTGTTCGCTGTTTACAAGCAACCATAAATATAACACTAGCCAGCATGGCAGAAAACTGAAAACTCGGGCCCCAGAAATACTGTTAAAAGCCTAATTCGCCCGTTCAAAAGTGCCCCCAAAGGAAGGCTTTGGGTACAACTGAACTCCCCAGGGGAGCCTTTATGCAGCCCCACATGCAACTGGACCCTCCGGGTTCACTCTTTCACAGCAACCCTAAATATAGCCCTGGCCCGCCTGGCAGTCGACTGAAAACTCGGGCCCCAGAAAATGCGTTTCAAGCCTAATTCGCCCATCCAAAAGTGCCCCCAGAGGAAGGCTTTGGGTACAACTGAACTCCCCAAGGGAGCCTTTACGCAGCCACACATGCAACTGGACCCTCCTTGTTCACTGTTTACGAGCAACCCTAAATATACCCCTAGCCACCATGGCAGAAGACTGAAAACTCGGGCTCCAGAAAATGCGTTTCAAGCCCCATTCACCCATCCAGAAGTGCCCCAAAGGAAGGCTTTGGGTACAACTGAACTCCCCAGGTGAGCCTTTATGCAGCCCCACATGCAACTGGACCCTCCGTGTTCGCTCTTTCACAGCAACCCTAAATATAACCCTGGCCCGCATGGCAGACGACTCAAAAATCGCGCCCCAGAAAACGTGCTACAAGCCCCATTCGCCCATCCAAAAGTGCCCCCAAAGGAAGGCTTTGGGTACAAGTGAACTCCCCAGGGGAGCCTTTATGCAGACCCATACGCAACTGGACCCCCCGTGTTCGCTGTTTACAAGCAACCATAAATATAACACTAGCCAGCATGGCAGAAAACTGAAAACTCGGGCCACAGAAAAAGCGTTTCAAGCCCCATTCACCCATCCAGAAGTGCCCCCAAAGGAAGGCTTTGGGTACAAGTGAACTCCCCAGGGGAGCCTTTATGCAGCCCCACATGCAACTGGACCCTCCGGGTTCACTCTTTCACAGCAACCCTAAATATAGCCCTGGCCCGCCTGGCAGTCGACTGAAAACTCGGGCCCCAGAAAATGCGTTAAAAGCCTAATTCGCCCATCCAGAAGTGTCCCCAGAGGAAGGCTTTGGGTACAACTGAACTCCCCAGGGGAGCCTTAACGCAGCCCCACATGCAACTGGACCCTCCGTATTCGCTCTTTCACCGCAAGCCTAAATATAGACCTCGGCGCAATGGGAGAAGACTGAAAAAGCGGGCCTAAGAAAACGCATTGCGATTCCCCTTGGACCATCCAAAAGTGCCCCCAAAGGAAGGCTTTGGGTACAACTGGACTCCCCAGGGGAGCCTTAACGCAGCCCCACATGCAACTCGACCCTCCTTGTTCACTGTTTACGAGCAACCCTAAATATACCCCTAGCCACCATGGCAGAAGACTGAAAACTCGGGCCCCAGAAAATGCGTTTCAAACCCCATTCACCAATCCAGAAGTGCCCCCAAAGGAAGGCTTTGGGTACAAGTGAACTCCCCAGGGGAGCCTTTATGCAGCCCCACATGCAACTGGACCCTCCGGGTTCACTCTTTCACAGCAACCCTAAATATAGCCCTGGCCCGCCTGGCAGTCGACTGAAAACTCGGGCCCCAGAAAATGCGTTAAAAGCCTAATTCGCCCATCCAAAAGTGCCCCCAAAGGAAGGCTTTGGGTACAACTGAACTCCCCAGGGGAGCCTTTACGCAGCCCCACATGCAACTGGACCCTCCTTGTTCACTGTTTACGAGCAACCCTAAATATACCCCTAGGCACCATGGCAGAAAACTGAAAACTCGGGCTCCAGAAAATGCGTTTCAAGCCCCTTTTGCCCATCCAGAAGTGCCCCCAAAGGAAGGCTTTGGGTACAAGTGAACTCCCCAGGGGAGCCTTTATGCAGCCCCACATGCAACTGGACCCTCCGTATTCGCTCTTTCACAGCAAGCCTAAATATAGCCCTAGCACGCCTGGCAGTCGACTGAAAACTCGGGCCCCAGAAAATGCATTAAAAGCCTAATTCGCCCATACAATAGTACCCCCAAAGGAAGGCTTTGGGTACATCTGAACTCCCCAGGGGAGCCTTTACGCAGCCCCACATGCAACTGGACCCTCCGTGTTCGCTCTTTACAGCAACCATAAATATAACACTAGCCAGCATGGCAGAAAACTGAAAACTCGGGCTCCAGAAAATGCTTTTCAAGCCCCATTCACCCATCCAGAAGTGACCCCAAAGGAAGGCTTTGGGTAAAACTGAACTCCCCAGGGGAGTCTTTATGCAGCCCCACATGCAACTGGACCCTCCGGGTTCACTCTTTCACAGATACCCTATATATAGCCCTGGCCCGCCTGGCAGTCAACTGAAAACTCGGGCCCCAGAAAAAGCGTTAAAAGCCTAATTCGCCCATCCAAAAGTGCCCCCAGAGGAAGGCTTTGGGTACAACTGAACTCCCCAAGGGAGCCTTTACGCAGCCCCACATGCAACTGGACCCTCCTTGTTCACTGTTTACGAGCAACCCTAAATATACCCCTAGCCACCATGGCAGAAGACTGAAAACTCGGGCCACAGAAAAAGCGTTTCAAGCCCCTTTTGCCCATCCAGAAGTGCCCCCAAAGGAAGGCTTTGGGTACAAGTGAACTCCCCAGGGGAGCCTTTATGCAGCCCCACATGCAACTGGACCCTCCGTATTCGCTCTTTCACAGCAACCCTAAATATATACCTGGCCCGCATGGCAGAAGACTGAAAGCTCGGGCCACAGAAAACGTGCTACAAGCCGAATTCGAACATACAAAAGTGTCCCCAAAGGAAGGCTTTGGGTACAAGTGAACTCCCCAGGGAGCCTTAACGCAGCCCCACATGCAACTGGACCCTCCGTATTCGCTCTTTCACAGCAACCCTAAATATAGCCCTAGCACGCCTGGCAGTCGACTGAAAACTCGGGCCCCAGAAAATGCGTTAAAAGCCTAATTCGCCCATCCAAAAGTGCCCCCAAAGGACGGCTTTGGGTACAACTGGACTCCCCAGGGGAGCCTTAACGCAGCCCCACATGCAACTCGACCCTCCTTGTTCACTGTTTACGAGCAACCCTAAATATACCCCTAGCTACCATGGCAGAAGACTGAAAACTCGGGCTCCAGAAATGCGTTTCAAGCCCCATTCACCCATCCAGAAGTGCCCCCAAAGGAAGGCTTTGGGTACAACTGAACTCCCCAGGGGAGCCTTAACGCAGCCCCACATGCAACTGGACCCTCCGTGTTCACTCTTTACAGCAACCCTAAATATAACCCTAGCCACCATGGCAGAAGACTGAAAACTCGGGCCACAGAAAACGTGCTACAAGCCCCATTCGACCATCCAGAAGTGCCCCCAGAGGAAGGCTTTGGGTACAGCTGAACTCCTCAGGGGAGCCTTTATGCAGGCCCATACGCAACTGGACCCCCCGTGTTCACTGTTTACAAGCAACCCTAAATATAACCCTAGCCAGCATGGCAGAAAACTGAAAACTCAAGCCACAGAAAAAGCGTTTCAAGCCCCATTCACCCATCCAGAAGTGCCCCCAAAGGAAGGCTTTGGGTCCAACTGAACTCCCCAGGGGAGCCTTTTTGGAGCCCCATATGCAACTGGACCCTCCGTATTCGCTCTTTCACAGCAATCCTAAATATAGCCCTGGCCCGCCTGGCAGTCGACTGAAAACTCGGGCCACAGAAAATACATTAAAAGCCTAATTCGCCCATCCAAAAGTGCCCCCAAAGGAAGGCTTTTGGTATAAGTGAACTCCCCAGGGGAGCCTTTATGCAGGCCCATACGCAACTGGACCCCCCGTGTTCGCTGTTTACAAGCAACCATAAATATAACCCTAGCCAGCATGGCAGAAAACTGAAAACTCGGGCCCCAGAAAATGCGTTTAAAGCCCCTTTCGCCCATCCAAAAGTGCCCCCAAAGGAAGGCTTTGGGTACAACTGAACTCCCCAGGGGAGCCTTTATGCAGCCCCACATGCAACTGGACCCTCCGGGTTCACTCTTTCACAACAACCCTAAATATAGCTCTGGCCCGCCTGGCAGTCGACTGAAAACTCGGGCCCCAGAAAATGCGTTAAAAGCCTAATTCGCCCATCCAAAAGTGCCCCCAGAGGAAGGCTTTGGGTACAACTGAACTCCCCAAGGGAGCCTTTACGCAGCCCCACATGCAACTGGACCCTCCTTGTTCACTGTTTACGAGCAACCCTAAATATACCCCTAGCCACCATGGCAGAAGACTGAAAACTCGGGCTCCAGAAAATGCGTTTCAAGCCCCATTCACCCATCCAGAAGTGCCCCCAAAGGAAGGCTTTGGGTACAAGTGAACTCCCCAGGGGAGCCTTTATGCAGCCCCACATGCAACTGGACTCTCCGGGTTCACTCTTTCACAGCAACACTAAATATAGCCCTGGCCCGCCTGGCAGTCGACTGCAAACTCGGGCCCCAGAAAATGCGTTAAAAGCCTAATTCGCCCATCCAAAAGTGCCCCCAGAGGAAGGCTTTGGGTACAACTGAACTCCCCAGGGGAGCCTTTATGCAGGCCCATACGCAACTGGACCCCCCGTGTTCGCTGTTTACAAGCAACCATAAATATAACACTAGCCAGCATGGCAGAAAACTGAAAACTCGGGCTCCAGAAAAACTGTTAAAAGCCTAATTCGCCCATCCAAAAGTGCCCCCAAAGGAAGGCTTTGGGTACAACTGAACTCCCCAGGGGAGCCTTTACGCAGCCCCACATGCAACTGGACCCTCCGTATTCGCTCTTTACAGCAACCATAAATATAACACTAGCCAGCATGGCAGAAAACTGAAAACTCGGGCTCCAGAAAATGCGTTTCAAGCCCCATTCACCCATCCAGAAGTGACCCCAAAGGAAGGCTTTGGGTACAACTGAACTCCCCAGGGGAGCCTTTATGCAGCCCCACATGCAACTGGACCCTCCGGGTTCACTCTTTCACAGCAACCCTATATATAGCCCTGGCCCGCCTGGCAGTCAACTGAAAACTCTGGCCCCAGAAAAAGCGTTAAAAGCCTAATTCGCCCATCCAAAAGTGCCCCCAGAGGAAGGCTTTGGGTACAACTGAACTCCCCAAGGGAGCCTTTACGCAGCCCCACATGCAACTGGACCCTCCTTGTTCACTTTTTACGAGCAACCCTAAATATACCCCTAGCCACCGTGGCAGAAGACTGAAAACTCGGGCTCCAGAAAATGCGTTTCAAGCCCCATTCACACATTCAGAAGTGCCCCCAAAGGAAGGCTTTGGGTACAACTGAACTCCCCAGGGGAGCCTTTATGCAGCCCCACATGCAACTGGACCCTCCGTTTTCACTATTTCACCGCAAGCCTAAATATAGCCCTAGCACGCCTGGCAGTCGACTGAAAGCTCGGGCCACAGAAATGTGTTACGAGCCCCATTCGCCCATCCAAAAGTGCCCCCAAAGGAAGGCTTTGGGTACATCTGAACTCCCCAGGGGAGCCTTTACGCAGCCCCACATGCAACTGGACCCTCCGGGTTCACTCTTTCACAGCAACCCTAAATATATCCCTAGCCAGCATGGCAGAAGACTGAAAACTCGGGCCACAGAAAAAGCATTTCAAGCCCCTTTCGTCCATCCAGAAGTGCCCCCAAAGGAAGGCTTTGGGTATAAGTGAACTCCCCAGGTGAGCCTTTATGCAGCCCCACATGCAACTGGACCCTCCGTGTTCGCTCTTTCACAGCAACCCTAAATATCCCTGGACCGAATGGCAGACGACTCAAAAATCGCGCCCCAGAAAACGTGCTACAAGCCCCATTCGACCATCCAAAAGTGCCCCCAAAGGAAGGCTTTGGGTACAACTGAACTCCCCAGGGGAGCCTTTATGCAGACCCATACGCAACTGGACCCCCCGTGTTCGCTGTTTACAAGCAACCATAAATATAACACTAGCCAGCATGGCAGAAAACTGAAAACTCGGGCCACAGAAAAAGCGTTTCAAGCCCCATTCACCCATCCAGAAGTGCCCCCAAAGGAAGGCTTTGGGTACAAGTGAACTCCACAGGGGAGCCTTTATGCAGCCCCACATGCAACTGGACCCTCCGGGTTCACTCTTTCACAGCAACCCTAAATATAGCCCTGGCCCGCCTGGCAGTCGACTGAAAACTCGGGCCCCAGAAAATGCGTTAAAAGCCTAATTCGCCCATCCAGAAGTGTCCCCAGAGGAAGGCTTTGGGTACAACTGAACTCCCCAGGGGAGCCTTAACGCAGCCCCACATGCAACTGGACCCTCCGTATTCGCTCTTTCACCGCAAGCCTAAATATAGACCTCGGCGCAATGGGAGAAGACTGAAAAAGCGGGCCTAAGAAAACGCATTGCGATTCCCTTTGGACCATCCAAAAGTGCCCCCAAAGGAAGGCTTTGGGTACAACTGGACTCCCCAGGGGAGCCTTAACGCAGCCCCACATGCAACTCGACCCTCCTTGTTCACTGTTTACGAGCAACCCTAAATATACCCCTAGCCACCATGGCAGAAAACTGAAAACTCGGGCTCCAGAAATGCGTTTCAAGCCCCATTCACCCATCCAGAAGTGCCCCAAAGGGAAGGCTTTGGGTACAACTGAACTCCCCAGGGGAGCCTTAACGCAGCCCCACATGCAACTGGACCCTCCGTGTTCACTCTTTACAGCAACCCTAAATATAACCCTAGCAAGCATGGCAGAAGACTGAAAACTCGGGCCACAGAAAACGTGCTACAAGCCCATTCGCCCATCCAGAAGTGCCCCCAGAGGAAGGCTTTGGGTACAAGTGAACTCCTCAGGGGAGCCTTTATGCAGGCCCATACGCAACTGGACCCCCCGTGTTCGCTGTTTACAAGCAACCCTAAATATAACCCTAGCCAGCATGGCAGAAAACTGAAAACTCAAGCCACAGAAAAAGCGTTTCAAGCCCCATTCACCCATCCAGAAGTGCCCCCAAAGGAAGGCTTTGGGTCCAACTGAACTCCCCAGGGAGCCTTTTTGGAGCCCATATGCAACTGGACCCTCCGTATTCGCTCTTTCACAGCAATCCTAAATATAGCCCTGGCCCGCCTGGCAGTCGACTGAAAACTCGGGCCACAGAAAATACATTAAAAGCCTAATTCGCCCATCCAAAAGTGCCCCCAAAGGAAGGCTTTTGGTATAAGTGAACTCCCCAGGGGAGCCTTTATGCAGGCCCATACGCAACTGGACCCCCCGTGTTCGCTGTTTACAAGCAACCATAAATATAACCCTAGCCAGCATGGCAGAAAACTGAAAACTCGGGCCCCAGAAATACAGTTAAAAGCCTAATTCGCCCATCCAAAAGTGCCCCAAAGGAAGGCTTTGGGTACAACTGAACTCCCCAGGGGAGCCTTTATGCAGCCCCACATGCAACTGGACCCTCCGGGTTCACTCTTTCACAGCAACCCTAAATATAGCCCTAGCCACCATGGCAGAAGACTGAAAACTCGGGCTCCAGAAAATGCGTTTCAAGCCCCATTCACCCATCCAGAAGTGCCCCCAAAGGAAGGCTTTGGGTACAACTGAACTCCCCAGGGGAGCCTTTATGCAGCCCCACATGCAACTGGACTCTCCGGGTTCACTCTTTCACAGCAACACTAAATATAGCCCTGGCCCGCCTGGCAGTCGACTGAAAACTCGGGCCCCAGAAAATGCGTTAAAAGCCTAATTCGCCCATCCAAAAGTGCCCCCAGAGGAAGGCTTTGGGTACAACTGAACTCCCCAGGGGAGCCTTAACGCAGCCCCACATGCAACTGGACCTCCGTATTCGCTCTTTCACAGCAACCCTAAATATAGCCCTGGCCCGCCTGGCAGTCGACTGAAAACTCGGGCTCCAGAAAATGCGTTTCAAGCCCCATTCACCCATCCAGAAGTGCCCCCAAAGGAAGGCTTTGGGTACAAGTGAACTCCCCAGGGGAGCCTTTATGCAGCCCCACATGCAACTGGACCCTCCGGGTTCACTCTTTCACCGCAAGCCTAAATATAGCCCTCGGCGCAATGGGAGAAGACTGAAAAAGCGGGCCTAAGAAAACGCAATGCGATTCCCCTTGGACCATCCAAAAGTGCCCCCAAAGGAAGGCTTTGGGTACAACTGGACTCCCCAGGGGAGCCTTAACGCATCCGCACATGCAACTGGACCCTCCGTATTCGCTCTTTCACAGCAACCCTAAATATAGCCCTGGCCCGCCTGGCAGTCGACTGAAAACTCGGGCCCCAGAAAAACTGTTAAAAGCCTAATTCGCCCATCCAAAAGTGCCCCCAGAGGAAGGCTTTGGGTACAACTGAACTCCCCAGGGGAGCCTTTATGCAAGCCCCACATGCAACTGGACCCTCCGGGTTCACTCTTTCACCGCAAGCCTAAATATATCCCTAGCACGCCTGGCAGTCGACTGAAAACTCGGGCACGAGAAAATGCATTAAAAACATAATTCGCCCATCCAAAAGTGCCCCCAGAGGAAGGCTTTGGGTACAACTGAACTCCCCAGGGGAGCCTTTATGCAGCCCCACATGCAACTGGACCCTCCTTGTTCACTGTTTACGAGCAACCCTAAATATAACACTAGCCAGCATGGCAGAAAACTGAAAACTCGGGCCCCAGGAAATGCATAAAAAGCCTTATTCGCCCATCCAAAAGTGCCCCCAGAGGAAGGCTTTGGGTACAAGTGAACTCCCCAGAGGAGCCTTTATGCAGCCCCACATGCAACTGGACCCTCCGTATTCGCTCTTTCACAGCAACCCTAAATATAGCCCTGGCCCGCCTGGCAGTCGACTGAAAACTCGGGCCCCAGAAAATGCATTAAAAGCCTAATTCGCCCATCCAGAAGTGCCCCCAAAGGAAGGCTTTGGGTACAAGTGAACTCCCCAGGGGAGCCTTTATGCAGGCCCATACGCAACTGGACCCCCCGTGTTCGCTGTTTACAAGCAACCATAAATATAACACTAGCAAGCATGGCAGAAAACTGAAAACTCGGGCCCCAGAAAAACTGTTAAAAGCCTAATTCGCCCATCCAAAAGTGCCCCCAGAGGAAGGCTTTGGGTCCAACTGAACTCCCCAGGGGAGCCTTTATGCAGCCCCACATGCAACTGGACCCTCCGGGTTCACTCTTTCACCGCAAGCCTAAATATAGCCCTAGCACGCCTGGCAGTCGACTGAAAGCTCGGGCCACAGAAAATGTGTTACGAGCCCCATTCGCCCATCCAAAAGTGCCTCCAAAGGAAGGCTTTGGGTACAAGTGAACTCCCCAGGGGAGCCTTTACGTAGCCCCACATGCAACTGGACCCTCCGTGTTCACTCTTTACAGCAACCCTAAATATAACCCTAGCCAGCATGGCAGAAGACTGAAAACTCCAGAAAATGCGTTTCAAGCCCCATTCACCCATCCAGAAGTGCCCCAAAAGAAGGCTTTGGGTACAACTGAACTCCCCAGGGGAGCCTTTATGCAGCCCCACATGCAACTGGACCCTCCGGGTTCACTCTTTCACCGCAAGCCTAAATATAGCTCTCTGCGCAATGGGAGAAGACTGAAAAAGCGGGCCTCAGAAAACGCATTGCGATTCCCCTTGGACCATCCAAAAGTGCTCCCAAAGGAAGGCTTTGGGTACAACTCACTCCCCAGGGGAGCCTTTACGCAGCCCCACATGCAACTGGACCCTCCGTGTTCGCTCTTTACAGCAACCCTAAATATAACCCTAGCCAGCATTGCAGACGACTGAAAACTCCGGCCACAGAAAACGTGCTACAAGCCCCATTCGACCATCCAAAAGTGCCCCCAAAGGAAGGCTTTGGGTACAACTCAACTCCCCAGGGGAGCCTTTATGTAGGCCCATACGCAACTGGACCCTCCTTGTTCACTGTTTACGAGCAACCCTAAATATACCGCTAGCCACCATGGCAGAAGACTGAAAACTCAGGCTCCAGAAAATGCGTTTCAAGCCCCATTCACCCATCCAGAAGTGCCCCCAAAGGAAGGCTTTGGGTACAACTGAACTCCCCAGGGGAGCCTTTATGCAGCCCCACATGCAACTGGACCCTCCGGGTTCACTCTTTCACTGCAAGCCTAAATATAGCCCTCGGCGCAATGGGAGAAGACTGAAAAAGCGGACCTCAGAAAAGGCATTGCGATTCCCCTTGGACCATCCAAAAGTGCTCCCAAAGGAAGGCTTTGGGTACAACTGGACTCCCCAGGGGAGCCTTTATGCAGCCCCACATGCAACTGGACCCTCCGGGTTCACTCTTTCACCGCAAGCCTAAATATAGCCCTAGCACGCCTGGCAGTCGAATGAAAGCTTGGGCCACAGAAAATGCGTTACGAGCCCCATTCGCCCATCCAAAAGTGCCCCCAAAGGAAGGCTTTGGGTACATCTGAACTCCCCAGGGGAGCCTTTACGCAGCCCAACATGCAACTGGACCCTCCTTGTTCACTGTTTACGAGCAACCCTAAATATACCCCTAGCCACCATGGCAGAAGACTGAAAACTCGGGCTCCAGAAAATGCGTTTCAAGCCCCATTCACCCATCCAGAAGTGCCCCCAAAGGAAGGCTTTGGGTACAAGTGAACTCCCCAGGGGAGCCTTTATGCAGCCCCACATGCAACTGGACCCTCCGGGTTCACTCTTTCACCGCAAGCCTAAATATAGCCCTAGCACGCCTGGCATTCGACTGAAAGCTCGGGCCACAGAAAATGTGTTACGATCCCCTTTCGCCCATCCAAAAGTGCCTCCAAAGGAAGGCTTTGGGTACATCTGAACTCCCCAGGGGAGCATTTACGCAGCCCCACATGCAACTGGACCCTTCGTGTTCGCTCTTTACAGCAACCCTAAATATAACCCTAGCCAGCATGGCAGAAGACTGAAAACTCGGGCCACAGAAAAAGCGTTTCAAGCCCCTTTCGCCCATTCAGAAGTGCCCCCAAAGGAAGGCTTTGGTTACAAGTGAACTCCCCAGGGGAGGCTTTATGCAGCCCCACATGCAACTGGACCCTCCGTATTCGCTCTTTCACAGCAACACTAAATATAACCCTGTCCCGCCTGGCAAACGACTGAAAAATCGGGCCCCAGAAAATGCGTTAAAAGCCTAATTCGCCCATCCAAAAGTGCCCCCAGAGGAAGGCTTTGGGTACAACTGAACTCCCCAGGGGAGCCTTTATGCAGGCCCATACGCAACTGGACCCCCTGTGTTCGCTGTTTACAAGCAACCCTAAATATAACACTAGCCAGCATGGCAGAATACTGAAAACGTGGGCCACAGAAAAAGCGTTTCAAGCCCCATTCGCCCATCCAAAAGTGCCCCCAGAGGAAGGCTTTGTGTACAAGTGAACTCCCCAGGGGAGCCTTTATGCAGCCCCACATGCAACTGGACCCTCCGGGTTCACTCTTTCACCGCAAGCCTAAATATAGCCCTCGGCGCAACGGGAGAAGACTGAAAAAGCGGGCCTCAGAAAACGCATTGCGATTCCCCTTGGACCATCCAAAAGTGCCCCCAAAGGAAGGCTTTGGGTACAACTGGACTCCCCAGGGGAGTCTTAACGCAGCCGCACATGCAACTGGACCCTCCGTATTCGCTCTTTCACAGCAACCCTAAATATAGCCCTGGCCCGCCTGGCAGTCGACTGAAAACTCGGGCCCCAGAAAATGCATTAAAAGCCTAATTCGCCCATCCAAAAGTGCCCCCAGAGGAAGGCTTTGGGTACAACTGAACTCTCCAGGGGAGCCTTTAAGCAGCCCCACATGCAACTGGACCCTCCTTGTTCACTGTTTACGTGCAACCCTAAATATACCCCTAGCCACCATGGCAGAAGACTGAAAACTCGGGCTCCAGAAAATGCGTTTCAAGCCCCATTCACCCATCCAGAAGTGCCCCCAAAGGAAGGCTTTGGGTACAACTGAACTCCCCATGGGAGCCTTTATGCAGCCCCACATGCAACTGGACCCTCCGGGTTCACTCTTTCACCGTAAGCCTCAATATATCTCTTGCAAGCCTGGCAGTCGACTGAAAGCTCGGGCCACAGAAAATGTGTTACGAGCCCCATTCGCCCATCCAAAAGTGCCCCCAAAGGAAGGCTTTGGGTACAACTGAACTCCCCAGGGGAGCCTTTATGCAGACCCACATGCAACTGGACCCTCCGGGTTCACTCTTTCACCGCAAGCCTAAATATAGCTCTCTGCGCAATGGGAGAAGACTGAAACAGCGGGCCTCAGAAAACGCATTGCGATTCCCCTTGGACCATCCAAAAGTGCTCCCAAAGGAAGGCTTTGGGTACAACTCACTCCCCAGGGGAGCCTTTACGCAGCCCCACATGCAACTGGACCCTCCGTGTTCGCTCTTTACAGCAACCCTAAATATAACCCTATCCAGCATGGCAGACGACTGAAAACTCCGGCCACAGAAAACGTGCTACAAGCCCCATTCGACTATCCAAAAGTGCCCCCAAAGGAAGGCTTTGGGTACAACTCAACTCCCCAGGGGAGCCTTTATGTAGGCCCATACGCAAGTGGACCCTCCTTGTTCACTGTTTACGAGCAACCCTAAATATACCGCTAGCCACCATGGCAGAAGACTGAAAACTCAGGCTCCAGAAAATGCGTTTCAAGCCCCATTCACCCATCCAGAAGTGCCCCCAAAGGAAGGCTTTGGGTACAACTGAACTCCCCAGGGGAGCCTTTATGCAGCCCCACATGCAACTGGACCCTCCGGGTTCACTCTTTCACTGCAAGCCTAAATATAGCCCTCGGCGCAATGGGAGAAGACTGAAAAAGCGGACCTCAGAAAAGGCATTGCGATTCCCCTTGGACCATCCAAAAGTGCTCCCAAAGGAAGGCTTTGGGTACAACTGGACTCCCCAGGGGAGCCTTTATGCAGCCCCACATGCAACTGGACCCTCCGGGTTCACTCTTTCACCGCAAGCCTAAATATAGCCCTAGCACGCCTGGCAGTCGAATGAAAGCTTGGGCCACAGAAAATGCGTTACGAGCCCCATTCGCCCATCCAAAAGTGCCCCCAAAGGAAGGCTTTGGGTACATCTGAACTCCCCAGGGGAGCCTTTACGCAGCCCAACATGCAACTGGACCCTCCTTGTTCACTGTTTACGAGCAACCCTAAATATACCCCTAGCCACCATGGCAGAAGACTGAAAACTCGGGCTCCAGAAAATGCGTTTCAAGCCCCATTCACCCATCCAGAAGTGCCCCCAAAGGAAGGCTTTGTGTACAAGTGAACTCCCCAGGGGAGCCTTTATGCAGCCCCACATGCAACTGGACCCTCCGGGTTCACTCTTTCACCGCAAGCCTAAATATAGCCCTAGCACGCCTGGCATTCGACTGAAAGCTCGGGCCACAGAAAATTTGTTACGAGCCCCATTCGCCCATCCAAAAGTGCCCCCAAAGGAAGGCTTTGGGTACATCTGAACTCCCCAGGGCAGACTTTACGCAGCCCCACATGCAACTGGACCCTCCTTGTTCACTGTTTACGAGCAACCCTAAATATACCCCTAGCCACCATGGCAGAAGACAGAAAACTCGGGCTCCAGAAAATGCGTTTCAAGCCCCATTCACCCATCCAGAAGTGCCCCCAAAGGAAGGCTTTGGGTACAAGTGAACTCCCCAGGGGAGCCTTTATGCAGCCCCACATGCAACTGGACCCTCCGGGTTCACTCTTTCACCGCAAGCCTAAATATATCACTAGCACGCCTGGCAGTCGAGTGAAAATTCGAGCCACTGAAAACGTGTTACGAGCCCCATTCGCCCATCCAAAAGTGCCTCCAAAGGAAGGCTTTGTGTACATCTGAACTCCCCAGGGGAGCCTTTATACAGGCCCATACGCAACTGGACCCCCCGTGTTCGCTGTTTACAAGCAACCCTAAATATAACGCTAGCCAGCATGGCAGAAAACTGAAAACTCGGGCCACAGAAAAAGCATTTCAAGCCCCATTCACCCATCCAGAAGTGCCCCCAAAGGAAGGCTTTGGGTACAACTGAACTCCCCAGGGGAGACTTTACGCAGCCCCACATGCAACTGGACCCTCCGTATTCGCTCTTTCACAGCAACCCTAAATATAGCCCAGGCCCGCCTGGCAGTCGACTGAAAACTAGGGCCCCAGAAAATGCATTAAAAGCTTAATTCGACCATCCAAAAGTGCCCCCAGAGGAAGGCTTTGGGTACAACTTAACTCCCCAGGGGAGCCTTTACGCAGCCCCACATGCAACTGGACCCTCCTTGTTCACTGTTTACGAGCAACCCTAAATATACCCCTAGCCAGCATGGCAGAAGACTGAAAACTCGGGCCACAGAAAAAGCGTTTCAAGCCCCATTCACCAATCCAGAAGTGCCCCCAAAGGAAGGCTTTGGGTACAAGTGAACTCCCCAGGGGAGCCTTTATGCATCCCCACATGCAACTGGACCCTCCTTGTTCACTGTTTACGAGCATCCCTATATATACCGCTAGCCACCATGGCAGAAGACTGAAAACTCGGGCCACAGAAAAAGCGTTTCAAGCCCCATTCACCCATCCAGAAGTGCCCCCAAAGGAAGGCTTTGGGTACAGCTGAACTCCCCAGGTGAGCCTTTATGCAGCCCCACATGCAACTGGACCCTCCGTATTCGCTCTTTCACAGCAACCCTAAATATAGCCCTAGCACGCCTGGCAGTCGACTGAAAGCTTGGGCCACAGAAAATGTGTTACGATCCCCTTTCGCCCATCCAAAAGTGCCTCCAAAGGAAGGCTTTGGGTACATCTGAACTCCCCAGGGGAGCATTTACGCAGCCCCACATGCAACTGGACCCTTCGTGTTCGCTCTTTACAGCAACCCTAAATATAACCCTAGCCACCATGGCAGAAGACTGAAAACTCGGGCCACAGAAAAAGAGTTTCAAGCCCCTTTCGCCCATTCAGAAGTGCCCCCAAAGGAAGGCTTTGGTTACAAGTGAACTCCCCAGGGGAGGCTTTATGCAGCCCCACATGCAACTGGACCCTCCGTATTCGCTCTTTCACAGCAACACTAAATATAACCCTGTCCCGCCTGGCAAACGACTGAAAAATCGGGCCCCAGAAAATGCGTTAAAAGCCTAATTCGCCCATCCAAAAGTGCCCCCAGAGGAAGGCTTTGGGTACAACTGAACTCCCCAGGGGAGCCTTTATGTAGGCCCATACGCAACTGGACCCCCTGTGTTCGCTGTTTACAAGCAACCCTAAATATAACACTAGCCAGCATGGCAGAAGACTGAAAACGTGGGCCACAGAAAAAGCGTTTCAAGCCCCATTTGCCCATCCAAAAGTGCCCCCAGAGGAAGGCTTTGTGTACAAGTGAACTCCCCAGGGGAGCCTTTATGCAGCCCCACATGCAACTGGACCCTCCGGGTTCACTCTTTCACCGCAAGCCTAAATATAGCCCTCGGCGCAACGGGAGAAGACTGAAAAAGCGGGCCTCAGAAAACGCATTGCGATTCCCCTTGGACCATCCAAAAGTGCCCCCAAAGGAAGGCTTTGGGTACAACTGGACTCCCCAGGGGAGTCTTAACGCAGCCGCACATGCAACTGGACCCTCCGTATTCGCTCTTTCACAGCAACCCTAAATATAGCCCTGGCCCGCCTGGCAGTCGACTGAAAACTCGGGCCCCAGAAAATGCATTAAAAGCCTAATTCGCCCATCCAAAAGTGCCCCCAGAGGAAGGCTTTGGGTACAACTGAACTCTCCAGGGGAGCCTTTAAGCAGCCCCACATGCAACTGGACCCTCCTTGTTCACTGTTTACGTGCAACCCTAAATATACCCCTAGCCACCATGGCAGAAGACTGAAAACTCGGGCTCCAGAAAATGAGTTTCAAGCCCCATTCACCCATCCAGAAGTGCCCCCAAAGGAAGGCTTTGGGTACAACTGAACTCCCCATGGGAGCCTTTATGCAGCCCCACATGCAACTGGACCCTCCGGGTTCACTCTTTCACCGCAAGCCTCAATATATCTCTTGCAAGCCTGGCAGTCGACTGAAAGCTCGGGCGACAGAAAATGTGTTACGAGCCCCATTCGCCCATCCAAAAGTGCCCCCAAAGGAAGGCTTTGGGTACATCTGAACTCCCCAGGGGAGCCTTTACGCAGCCCCACATGCAACTGGACCCTCCGTGTTCGCTCTTTACAGCAACTCTAAATATAACCCTAGCCAGCATGGCAGAAGACTGAAAACTCGGGACACAGAAAAAGCGTTTCAAGCCCCTTTCGCCCATCCAGAAGTGCCCCCAAAGGAAGGCTTTGGGTACAACTGAACTCCCCAGGGGAGCCTTTATGTAGGCCCATACGCAACTGGACCCCCCGTGTTCGCTGTTTACAAGCAACCCTAAATATAACACTAGCCAGCATGGCAGAAAACTGAAAACTCGGGCCACAGAAAAAGCGTTTCAAGCCTCATTCACCCATCCAGAAGTGCCCCCAAAGGAAGGCTTTGGGTACAACTGAACTCCCCAGGGGAGCCTTTATGCAGCCCCAGATGCAGCTGGACCCTCCGGGTTCACTCTTTTACCGCAAGCCTAAATATAGCCCTAGCACGCCTGGCAGTCGACTGAAAGCTCGGGCCACAGAAAATGTGTTACGAGCCCCATTCGCCCATCCAAAAGTGCCCCCAAAGGAAGGCTTTGGGTACATCTGAACTCCCCAGGGGAGCCTTTACGCAGCCCCACATGCAACTGGACCCTCCGTGTTCGCTCTTTACAGCAACCCTAAATATAACCCTACCCAGCATGGCAGAAGACTGAAAACTCGGGACACAGAAAAAGCGTTTCAAGCCCCTTTCGCCCATCCAGAAGTGCCCCCAAAGAAGGCTTTGGGTACAAGTGAACTCCCCAGGGGAGCCTTTATGTAGGTCCATACGCAACTGGACCCCCCGTGTTCGCTGTTTACAAGCAACCCTAAATATAACACTAGCCAGCATGGCAGAAAACTGAAAACTCAGGCCACAGAAAAAGCGTTTCAAGCCCCATTCACCCATCCAGAAGTGCCCCCAAAGGAAGGCTTTGGGTACAAGTGAACTCCCCAGGGGAGCCTTTATGCAGCCCCACATGCAACTGGACCCTCCGGGTTCACTCTTTCACCGCAAGCCTAAATATAGCCCTCGGCACAATGGGAGAAGACTGAAAAAGCGGGCCTCAGAAAACGCATTGCGATTCCCCTTGGACCATCCAAAAGTGCCCCCAAAGGAAGGCTTTGGGTACAAGTGAACTCCCCAGGGGAGCCTTTACGCAGCCCCACATGCAACTGGACCCTCCGTATTCGCTGTTTACGAGCAACCCTAAATATAGCCCTGGCCCGCCTGGCAGTCGACTGAAAACTCGGGCCCCAGAAAATGCATTAAAAGCCTAATTCGCCCATCCAAAAGTGCCCCCAAAGGAAGGCTTTGGGTACAACTGAACTCCCCAGGGGAGCCTTTACGCAGCCCCACATGCAACTGGACCCTCCGTATTCGCTCTTTCACAGCAACCCTAAATATAGCCCTGGCCCGCCTGGCAGTCGACTGAAAACTCAGGCCCCAGAAAATGTGTTAAAAGCCTAATTCGCCCATCCAGAAGTGCCCCCAGAGGAAGGCTTTGGGTACAAGTGAACTCCCAAGGGAGCCTTTACGCAGCCCCACATGCAACTGGACCCTCCTTGTTCACTGTTTACGAGCATCCCTATATATACCGCTAGCCACCATGGCAGAAGACTGAAAACTCGGGCTCCAGAAAATGCGTTTCAAGCCCCATTCACCCATCCAGAAGTGCCCCCAAAGGAAGGCTTTGGGTACAGCTGAACTCCCCAGGGGAGCCTTTACGCAGCCCCACATGCAACTGGACCCTCCGGGTTCACTCTTTCACCGCATGCCTAAATATAGCCCTAGCACGCCTGGCAGTCGAATGAAAGCTCGGGCCACAGAAAATGTGTTACGAGCCCCATTCGCCCATACAAAAGTGCCTCCAAAGGAAGGCTTTGGGTACAAGTGAACTCCGCAGGGGAGCCTTAACGCAGCCCCACATGCAACTGGACCCTCCGTGTTCGCTCTTTACAACAACCCTAAATATAACCCTAGCCAGCATTGCAGAAGACTGAAAACTCGGGCCACAGAAAAAGCGTTTCAAGCCCCATTCACCCATCCAGAAGTGCCCCCAAAGGAAGGCTTTGGGTAGAAGTGAACTCCCCAGGGGAGGCTTTATGCAGCCCCACATGCAACTGGACTCTCCGTGTTCGCTCTTTACAGCAACCCTAAATATAGCCCTAGCCACCATGGCAGAAGACTGAAAACTCGGGCCACAGAAAAATCGTTTCAAGCCCCTTTCGCCCATCCAGAAGTGCCCCCAAAGGAAGGCTTTGGGTACAAGTGAACTCCCCAGGGGAGCCTTTATGCAGCCCCACATGCAACTGGACCCTCCGTGTTCGCTCTTTACAGCAACCCTAAATATAACCCTAGCCAGCATGGCAGAAAACTGAAAACTCGGGCCACAGAAAAAGCGTTTCCAGCCCCATTCGCCCATCCAAAAGTGCCCCCAAAGGAAGGCTTTGGGTACAACTGAACTCCCCATGGGAGCCTTTACGCAGCCCCACATGCAACTGGACCCTCCGTATTCGCTCTTTCACAGCAACCCTAAATATAGCCCTGGCCCGCCTGGCAGTCGACTGAAAACTCAGGCCCCAGAAAATGTGTTAAACGCCTAATTCGCCCATCCAAAAGTGCCCCCAGAGGAAGGCTTTGGGTACAACTGAACTCCCCAGGGGAGCCTTTACGCAGCCCCACATGCAACTGGACCCTCCTTGTTCACTGTTTACGAGCATCCCTATATATACCGCTAGCCACCATGGCAGAAGACTGAAAACTCGGGCTCCAGAAAATGCGTTTCAAGCCCCATTCACCCATCCAGAAGTGCCCCCAAAGGAAGGCTTTGGGTACAAGTGAACTCCCCAGGGGAGCCTTTATGCAGCCCCACATGCAACTGGACCCTCCGGGTTCTCTCTTTCACCGCAAGCCTAAATATAGCCCTAGCACGCCTGGCAGTCGACTGAAAGCTCGGGCCACAGAAAATGTGTTACGAGCCCCATTCGCCCATACAAAAGTGCCTCCAAAGGAAGGCTTTGGGTACAAGTGAACTCCCCAGGGGAACCTTAACGCAGCCCCACATGCAACTGGACCCTCCGTGTTCGCTCTTTACAACAACCCTAAATATAACCCTAGCCAGCATGGCAGAAGACTGAAAACTCGGGCCACAGAAAAATCGTTTCAAGCCCCTTTCGCCCATCCAGAAGTGCCCCCAGAGGAAGGCTTTGGGTACAAGTGAACTCCCCAGGGGAGCCTTTATGCAGCCCCGCATGTAACTGGACCGTCCTTGTTCACTGTTTACAAGCAACCGTATATATACCCCTAGCCACCATGGCAGAAGTCTGAAAACTTGGGCTCCAGAAAATGCGTTTCAAGCCCCATTCACCCATCCAGAAGTGCCCCCAAAGGAAGGCTTTAGGTACAAGTGAACTCCCCAGGGGAGCCTTTATGCAGCCCCACATGCAACTGGACCCTCCTTGTTCACTGTTTACGAGCAACCCTAAATATACCCCTAGCCACCATGGCAGAAGACTGAAAACTCGGGCTCCAGAAAATGCGTTTCAAGCCCCATTCACCCATCCAGAAGTGCCCCCAAAGGAAGGCTTTGGGTACAACTGAACTCCCCAGGGGAGCCTTTACGCAGCCCCACATGCAACTGGACCCTCCTTTGTTGAGGGATTTCTTGAAACAGCAAAAATCCTATGGCTTGCTGTAGCTGAGGAAACCAAGCTACCAGGGCAACTATGAGAAGTTCCCATGACAGTGTTCCCACATTGCCCAATTGAGGAATACAGAAAAATATTGTTACCAGTAGCTGGCTTCAAGGACAAGGTCTATGTGACTGCTAATCACAAGGGGTTGTTTTCTTGCAGGTTGGGTTGTTTTCTTATAGTTGTTTGTCTGAGTGCTTTTGACCAATAATCTTGTGTGAAACACTGTCCACCCCTGTTAAGTTCTCTATAAAAGTTAGGCTACTCGGGCAATAAAATGGAGCATGATCTTACTCTACTGTGTGTCTGTCGTGCTTTCGGCCGTGCTTCCTGCAACACTCCTTGTTCACTGTTTACGAGCAACACTAAATATACCCCTAGCCACCATGGCAGAAGACTGAAAACTCGGGCTCCAGAAAATGCGTTTCAAGCCCCATTCACCCATCCAGAAGTGCCCCCAAAGGAAGGCTTTGGGTACAACTGAACTCCCCAGGGGAGCCTTTATGCAGCCCCACATGAAACTGGACCCTCCGGGTTCACTCTTTCACCGCAAGCCTAAATATAGCCCTAGCACGCCTGGTAGTCGACTGAAAGTTCGAGCCACAGAAAATGTGTTACGAGCCCCATTCGACCATCCAAATGTGCCCCCAAAGGAAGGCTTTGGGTAAATCTGAACTCCCCAGGGGAGCCTTTACGCAGCCCCACATGCAACTGGACCCTCCGTGTTCGCTCTTTACAGCAACCCTAAATATAACCCTAGCCAGCATTGCAGAAGACTGAAAACTCGGGCCACAGAAAAAGCGTTTCAAGTACCTTTCGCCCATCCAGAAGTGCCCCCAAAGGAAGGCTTTGGGTACAAGTGAACTCCCCAGGGGAGCCTTTATGCAGCCCCACATGCAACTGGACCCTCCGTATTCGCTCTTTCACAGCAACCCTAAATATAACCCTGGCCAGCATGGCAGAAGAATGAAAAATAGGGCCCCAGAAAACGTGGTACAAGCCCCATTCGACCATCCAAAAGTGCCCCCAAAGGAAGGCTTTGGGTACAAGTGAACTCCCCAGGGGAGCCTTTATGCAGCCCCACATGCAACTGGACCCTCCGGGTTCACTCTTTCACCGCAAGCCTAAATATAGCCCTTGGCGCAATGGGAGAAGACTGAAAAAGCGGGCCTCAGAAAACACATTGCTATTCCCCTTGAACCATCCCAAAGAGCCCCCAAAGGAAGGCTTTGGGTACAACTGGACTCCCCAGGGGAGCCTTAACGCAGCCCCACATGCAACTGGACCCTCCGTATTCGCTCTTTCACAGCAACACTAAATATAGCCCTGGCCCGCCTGGCAGTCGACGGAAAACTCGGGCCCCAGAAAATGCATTAAAAGCCTAATTCGCCCATCCAAAAGTGCCCCCAGAGGAAGGCTTTGGGTACAACTGAACTCCCCAGGGGAGCCTTTATGCAGCCCCACATGCAACTGGACCCTCATTGTTCACTGTTTACCAGCAACCCTAAATATACCCATAGCCACCATGGCAGAAGACTGAAAACTTGGGCTCCAGAAAATGCGTTTCAAGCCCCATTCACCCATCCAGAAGTGCCCCCAAAGGAAGGCTTTGGGTACAAGTGAACTCCCCAGGGGAGCCTTTATGCAGCCCCACATGCAACTGGACCCTCCGGGTTCACTCTTTCACCGCAAGCCTAAATATAGCCCTCGGCGCAATGGGAGAAGACTGAAAAAGCGGGCCTCAGAAAACGCATTGCGATTCCCGTTGGACCATCCCAAAGAGCCCCCAAAGGAAGGCTTTGGGTACAACTGGACTCCCCAGGGGAGCCTTTATGCAGCCCCACATGCAACTGGACCCTCCGTATTTGCTCTTTCACAGCAACCCTAAATATAGCCCTGGCCCGCCTGGCAGTCGACTGAAAACTCGGGCCCCTGAAAATGCATTAAAAGCCTAATTCGCCCATCCAAAAGTGCCCCCAGAGGAAGGCTTTGGGTACAAGTGAACTCCCCAGGGGAGCCTTTACGCAGCCCCACATGCAACTGGACCCTCCTTGTTCACTGTTTACGAGCAACCCTAAATATACCCCTAGCCACCATGGCAGAAGACTGAAAACTCGGGCTCCAGAAAATGCGTTTCAAGCCCCATTCACCCATCCAGAAGTGCCCCCAAAGGAAGGCTTTGTGTACAACTGAACTCCCCAGGGGAGCCTTTATGCAGCCCCACATGCAACTGGGCCCTCCGTATTCGCTCTTTCACAGCAACCCTAAATATAGCCCTGGCCCGCCTGGCAGTCGACTGAAAACTCGGGCCCCAGAAAATGCGTTAAAAGCCTAATTCGCCCGTCCAAAATTGCCCCCAGAGGAAGACTTTGGGTACAACTGAACTCCCCAGGCGAGCCTTAACGCAGCCCCACATGCAACTGGACCCTCCTTGTTCACTGTTTACGAGCAACCCTAAATATACCCCTAGGCACCATGGCAGAAAACTGAAAACTAGGGCTCCAGAAAATGCGTTTCAAGCCCCATTCACCCATCCTGAAGTGCCCCCAATGGAAGGCTTTGGGTACAACTGAACTCCCCAGGGGAGCCTTTATGCAGCC